>NW_023270316.1:35073696-35673696 GCF_011800145.1 Mirounga leonina | reverse complement strand
GAAATTTTATTTGTAAAAATCCCTCTATAAGTGACATTTCTTCTTATTTATAATTTCCAGTTTTGGAGAATTTAAATCTCTATCGCTTGGCAACTGGCAAATTTTTCTCTTAATACATGAGTCATTCTTTCAAGGGATAATTTAAAAAATAAACTATTTCCTTTTTCTGTTATTATAAAACAAATAGAGAAGTTTATATTTTGTTTCTTATGTATTTCCATAGAAGTGTGAGAAACAAAGTAATTGCCAATATGAATCCAAATCTTAGAAAGAAATAATTAGAAAAGCCTAGAGAGAGGAGATAAAAAGAAAATTTATATATAGTAATTTACCCATCTGTTCTGTAATTTTCCAAAAAAACAGAAATTTTGTAAAGTGGTAGTAATGGTCCTTTTTTATACTGTTCAACTATGTTGGACAAACCTTTCAAGTGTCTAGCACAATGTGGAAACAAAAAAATCATCTGAAAAATGACATTTAGAAAAGCATATATTATACTAGTTAAACAGAATAGTTCTAAAAATTATTTAATATTTGTAGTCTGCAGCAAATACATCATGCTTAGTCTTGCTTTCTCTTTTGTTTTAACTCAGATATTGCATTCACCTATTATTTCCTGTTCACTTAAATTAGGAGCATAGATGCAGGGGCTTCCATGACAGTTAAATGGATGAGTTACAATATCAGTAAGAAAAATATCTGGACATTATGATAAATGCTTTTATAATTCCTCAGTTAAAGGAAATAATTTACCTTCTGAACAATATCCTTATTACCCTGGGGTTGCGTGAATTTAGGTGGGAACTATGGTCAATTACCTTACTTAACGCGGATATCCAGTCTACTGATTGACAGATGTAAATTTCTTTATAAATGTGAAACAATAAGAGACGGCTAAATGGTATGCAATTGTTGGAACTTCATTTATAATGTAATGAATTGGGCAGGTGGAAAAAAAAACTGTGCCTCTATTTTTTTTGTGCTCGTTATAGCTGTATAAAAATATAGATTAACAATAAACCAAACATTTTCACTCTGGCAAACAGAGGAAAAACACTGTACTTTTTCAATGAAAATATTCAGTAATAATATTACACATTACTGACTCATGTGTGGAATAAAATACATAAGTAAGTCAAAGTAGGGCTTTTACACAGATGTTATCTTCTATTTCACACAGGGATCTAAAGAATGAATACAAAGAAAATATTCTTATTCTAATCACCTCAGTCTTCCTCTCCTAAACTACCTTTATGCATTAGGAGATACTTGTAGTATTTTTTTAATTCATCACCTTTACAATGCTGAGGGCTACCTCATCCTCAGGAAAGCCATTGTTCATAGGATATTTTGGGAAGGCATGCTTATAGAGAGGGGAAAATAAATCTGAGAGGCTTCCATCTATACAGAACTTTCCTCTGATCATAGTTTGGGATAGAATTATGCTTTCCAAGTTCTTATTTCTTTAACTTCCTTATGTGTCATTTAACATACCCAAGATTCAAAATCAGTAGTATTGCTTTTCCCAAATAGGACATTAGGCCACAAAACAAGACTCAACAAATTCAAGAAGATCGAAGTCATACCATGCATCTTTTCTGACCACAAAGCTAGGAAAGTAGGAAAGCCAACCACAAGAAAAAAGACCACAAGTACATGGAGCTTAAATAACATGTTACAAAATCAGTAGTGTTCTTCAGTACTAAAATACTGGCATGAAAATAATCTCTGATACCTAATAAAAGAAAGATGTTCACACCTATAATTCATTAAAATAATATTAGTCATAGTCTTGTTTCCAAATTTATAATGATCTCTGTATAAGTAGATTTTATTTCTCTGTGCAATAAGATGGAAAAATATATGATTGGTGATGCTGTTTTTTTCAGGGTTGCTCAGAAATAGGAGAAGGAAGTTATGATAATTTTTTCTGCATTACAGATACTAGTAAATATCCAAAGTTTTTTTCTAAATAGCTCCAGAATTTATGGCAAGACATTAGAGTCTCAAAAAAGAATAAGACAAACCCTTGAACTGTAATAAAGAACTGTATTATAACAAGGTAAGTACTGTGTGTTTATAACAGACTATGGGGTGTGATAGGGAGAGTGACTCTTAAAAGGTCCATGAGCTTTTGAAAAAGTTGACATTTGAGATCACCAATTACATGAGCCCTAATTGGCACTGTTAATATCAACGGCTGGACCCATTTAAAGTATCATGCAAACAGTATTTAACTTTGTCCTCCAAAAAGTTTCAATGACCACCTAATCAAATATTTACTGAACACTTGTCATATGAAAAGAGCAGTCAGAACAAAATATGCTCATAAACAATGCAGTAACTGCACATAAATGGTGCAGACAAGTCCTTTAGAGATTTAGCTTAGGGCAACATCACTGTGAACTGAGACCACAGAGACGACCCCAACAGAAGAGATGATACATGAACCTGGCTTTGGAGTAACAGAATCCAATATATGTATTTTTTTTATTTAAATTCAATTAGCCAACATATAGTACATCATTAGTTTCAGATGTAGTGTTCAGTGATTCATCAGTCGCATATAACACCCAATGCTCATTATATCACATGCCCTCCTTAATGCCCATCACCTAGTTACCCCTTCCCCCTACCCACCTCCCCTTCCGCAACCCTCAGTTTGTTTCCCAGAGTCAAGAATCCAATATTTTGAAAAGAAAATCTTGCATAACAACTTAGGAATTGCAAATGTTTAAAATGTCTTCCCTTCCAGTTTAGCAGAAGTTTTTTTTTTGTTGTTGTTGTTGTTGTTCTGTTTTGTTTTTAGAGAGCGAGTGAGCAAGCACGTAAAAGTGGGGGTGGGGTAAAGGAAGGGCAGAAGAAGAGAGAGAGCGAGAGAATCTTAAGCAGGCTCCACACCCAGCATGGAGCCTGAGGTGGGCTCAATCTCATGACCCTGAGATCGTGACCTGAACTGAAATCAAGAGTCAGACGCTTAACGACTGAGCCACCCAAGCACCCCTAGCTGAAGTATTTCTGTAAAGAGCAGTTAACATGAAATTAGAGATATGAAAGCATTGTGAAAGGTCTTCACAAATTAAATGTTCACGACAATGGGGAGCTATTGAAAGATTTTCAGTTGTGAGGTGTTGGTGATCACATGTACCTTTCTAGAACATAAATCCCAGAATACTACTTTCCCTCTTCTTTGCAAGGGTACTTGGGAATCAACTGGCATTTCTCCTTTTTAAACTACTATTTCATTTGGAATTCTTCTTTGATTTCTATCGCTAAGTAGTACTTCTGAGAGCAAATCAAGGCAAAGTGAAAAATAAGGCACTGTCTCCTATGTGTAATTTGCATTTAAATATATCATTGATGTCCAAGTCCATGGGTCTCTACTCCAAGGAGCTTCTCTGCCATTGTTTGTTCATATCCCAATAGGTTTTCCAAATGAATGCAACTTAAATATTTTAACTGGATGAGGTTCACCCAAGAATAATTACCTAGCTAATTGCAGTTGTGTGAATTTATGTTTAGGGTTGAATTCTGGTTTCTTCATAGTAACTCTCTTTCACTTTTTAATTTACTCAGATTTCCTATCTTTCCTGTTAATCATTCATTAAAAAGAATGTCACAGTGGTTTCTTTCAGCTCACACTTGCATTGCACATTTGGGTTGTTTTCTTAATTTACAAGGCATCTGTCTTTATCTTATTTCCTGGGTGATTATTCTAGTATGTTGAAGTTGCTTTTCTGCTCTGTTTTTAAATGTCTGTTTCTTTGTGTTAATGCGATTTTTTTTCTGGTTGTGGACTTACATTTTTAGTATTGTATTTCATTTTCAATGTCAAGAATTTCTATATATAAACAGTAATGTGACACTTAACAAAAAGATTAAAACAACAGCCCCCTCTTCATGTGTTTATTCTTCAAGAGAGTTCGAAGTTTGCTTGCTTTCTCTTTAACAAACTGTAAGTTCAGTTCAACACTATTTGTTAAGGGGTCCCTATGTTAAAAGGCTGTAGGGCTGTAAAGAGAAACCAACAAAATTGTCGCATTCGTTCTTTAAGGACTAGCACACCCGAAAAACAATTTTGATTTTGAATATAAAAGAAGGACACATACAATTATAAGCATATCTGAACAAAAATTCGCATAACAAAGAAAACACAATGTTTTGAGATAGGAGTTGTTCGAAGGACAGGAACTCTTGTGTAATATTGGAATTGAATGATTATGTTTTAAATATTTTTGTAGAGGAGATAGGATAGCAGGAGTTTTCTGAAATGGGGTTTCTCTCTCATTTCCCTTTCTGAAATATGTTTTAAAAGTCTAAGATTAAATGGAGTATAGAGACAGACCTACAGAAAATTGATTACATAATGATATGCCCAATACATTTTTCAGTCCTGAGAACTTTCTACTAAATCTAACATTCTTGGAAGGACAATAAAGATGAAAATATATATTGTTATAGGGTCCCCCACAATAACACAATACCTAAAACATCCGGAAATTGCATAATTAAGTACAGAAATAGCCTATTCAATAACTTGATTTTTTTTGTTTTTATTTCTTTGTGATGCCTAGAAATTGGAAGATGACTGTCATTGTAGAAATTTGCTAATAAGCACAGTGCCTTTGTGGAAAATCCAAAGGGAAAATTCTTTGTAATGGAGATTTTTATTCTTCTATTAAAGACTATGGCAGCATTGGGTAAATTCTGACTGTAATGCATGCAGGTGTAGGCACTCAGGTTTGGTTTCCTGAAGTAGAGCTTTTGTGTGTGATTTAAAAAAAAAAAAAAAATCTGCGGGCACACAACCTCCCAGGTCTCTGTGTCTATCTGTAGGTGAGGTCACGTGCAAAAGCAACAAATCAGTGGATGCCTCTACTCAAGCTGATTCAAAAATATAAATACCCAAGCTGCTCCTGAACAATAACTCTTGCCTACTAAACCACGGAATATTTGAAAAATACGTGAAAATCAAAACTGGAATTAGGACAGCAACCGACACTTTAGAGAGACTCTAGGTACCAAAGTCAAACCGTGGTTCTAACAGCAGCATTAACGTGGGCCAATTACATAAAGCCATTTTGAAAGGCTGTTTTTCACCATGTTTCTTCAGTTCTTCAGTCTGCAGTGATGACCAACATCAGATACTATTAAGAAGTCTTCAAGCGTGTAAAATAATATGATTTCACAATGATTACATATTCACTCTACAGCTGGCTGAAGTTTTTACATCTCCATTTGTCATTGACGATTGTGTCCAATTAAATGATTAGCTTTTAAAAACTGCTGCACATTATGAGAGTGAACTTGTGTTCCATCGCACTGAGTGATGCAGAAACAAACTCATTACAGCATGTAATTCACCCATATTAAATAACAAACAGATGGCCGCTGTAAATGAGAGCTCCTTTTCCTCTTCAAAAGTGCCAGGAAAAAGGTGTTTTTATTTATCTTTGTTTCCAGCTTCTTTCTGCTTTCTTGACAAGTGGGCAGCTGGTTGCTGAGGTTTTCAATTGGTGCAGAAGAATGAAAAGCCTGTTTCCATTAATTTCCCCATAAAATAAGTCTTTGAATCATTTCTGTTATAAATGCAAGTGCAGTAGCAAGCTGCTGCTTGATTAATTCACTTATTATGAAGATTTCATCTTTTATAAGAGGGCCTGCAGGTAATTTATCTTGTTTAGTAAGATTAGAAAAATGTAATTATCTTGATACCTTTGGACCCCTCTCATTTTAATTGTGTTCCCATAAATTTCAAACATAAAGATGGGAATTTTTTTGTGCACAAATGTTCCAACATGTGGTCAAAAAATGTGCTGTAAGATCTGCATAAAAATTTATCAAGTAAAATACATTAGGACTGTACTCTTACAGGAATGCATACAAATAAAGCTAGCACACAATTATGCTGGTGTGTACAAACAAATCTCTGCCTTCCTGGTTCCCTAGTCATCTAACAGCTGGGGTGAGGTAAAAGGTTTGGGATCTGTTAAAAAGACTTTTTTTTTTCTTATCAAGCATAAATGTCTCTAGGGAAATGAAGAAATCAGTCTTATTTACACTAATAAAATTAAAATTGTGTCTGTCTTCAAATGTTCTAAACGCAAATGAATTGACTACTGAGTGTATATTTCATGTACTCTTTCCATCACTTTCATTACATTTCTTAACATCTTTGGGAATTTGGATACGTCTGTGATTTTATAATGACAATCTAATTTGATTTCCTTTTAAAAACACTAAGACTGTGAAGAGAACTATCCCAATCCATTTCCACATGTAACTTCACATCTTCGGTCTTGTAGGAAACATGATCTCAGAGCTTGGCAGAATTATCTCCTTTTTCTCTGATCTTTCCTTCAGTTCTGCTGGAATTGGGGTTCTAAAACCTTTAATTTCATTCTATTAATAGTATTAAATGTGCCTTTTTTGGATTTTAAAATATATCATGGTTATCTACTTAGTTACTTCTTATTACCATAAGTGGATATTTCTGTCAGCCTGGACTTACTGTCCTGGAAGAAGGAAACCAAAAATATTATATTATACAGAGTTGTCTAGTCTTTTTCTATGGCTTTAGACAGGAAAGCATTTCATCCTTTGTGGTCTGCAGAATGGCGATAAACAGGTCAAGTAACGTTCTGTTAAATTCTGTACGGTGTGTGTTCAGTCAGGCAATCAACAAGAAATAATTGGGTTTTGCTATATAAGAAAAACAGACTGTAAAATTAAAAAAATGTATAGTGGGATCTCTATGATGCTTCCCCACTTATAAAATGTAACATACATTTCAATCAAATTATACAGCTTGTAAAAGTGAACTAAAATAATGTAATAGAAAAACATGTTATTGGTACAAACTGGTTGCATGTTTGTATGTTCATCTTTCACCTTTCTGATTTATTCTCTTTGTTTTATGAATATAGTTGCTGCCCCTAAATGTATCTGCCTCTAGGGCTCTGTGCCAAAAAGTTACAGATTGTGAATACTTGTATATTATTGTCTTATCAATTTCATGAACATATACTAAAAATGGATTATGCCTAAGACTCAGTGTTGGGGATGAGGAATCTCCTCTATTTATTAAACATGTGGTTTCCTGCACCTTCTTCTCCACATCTGTTACCTTAGCTGTTAATGCTGTGCTGCTTCTGTCAGCCCAGGAGAGTTTTTGTGAGAAAATAAAGCACTTTGATGAATGAATTAGTTATCTTTTTCACCCTATATTTCTCAAAACTCTACTAAATAATGGGTGTTAAATAAACTTTTATGTTATCTGTTATGGTTATACAATTTATTATTTTTCATAAAATTGATAAGACAAAGGACCTCAGCAGTTTTTAAAGGACAATAGGTCAGGCTAATCTAGCTACAATATTTCATTAGCCTGCTATAATAATAATGGGAGGAATTGCAATTTTAGTAAGTGTTAATAAATAAAATTTTTTTTAAGATTTTATTTATCTGTCAGAGAGAGAGAGAGAGAAATGCAGACAGAGAGAGAAGTAGGCTCCTTGCTGAGCAGGGAAGCCGATGTGGAACTTGATTCCCAGGGCCTTGAGAACGTGATCTGAGCTGAAGGCAGGTGCTCAACCGACTGAGCCACCCAGGTGTCCCCTTATCTTATTTTGATAGTTGGTAGAGATGAAGTGGTATCTTAGCATTTTCCTCTAATTTGTACTCTCCAAATTGGGGCCCATACATGTCTCCTCTTCATCAGTCTGTCTTCTTAACATCATTACCTAATGTAAGTTAATACCCTCTTTATGGCTTTGTTTAGTAATTTCTATGAAGGCAGCTGGGATATTTCTCAAGACTTTCAGAACTTCTTTTGAATGAGATAGAAATAAGTAAAGGGACCCTCTTGAGAGTCCCTCTTACTTTGGAGCAGGAAACTCTGAGGAAGAAAAAAAAAAAAAAAGGCAGTGATTCGTTACCTAACTGCAAACGTTATTCTGACCCTGTTCTATCCTAGGGTTACTGCACAAAATGAAGGATAATTTTAAGAAGAATGGAGAAGAAAGTTATATCGCTAAGGAAAGATTTTGAAAAAGCTAACCCATTGGCTCAGGGATATTTCTGATATTTCAATGAGATAAGATCTAAATCTCAAACTGCAATTACATATAAAATCTTGGTTTTGAATTTGAGCTAATGAGCTTGGAGTAGTTGCTTTCAGAATTAAAAACAAAAACAAACAAACAAAAAAAAAACACAGAAAAGAGCAAGCAGAGAAGAAAAACAAAACAATGACAGAACTCCTGGGGAAGATGGCAGAATAGGAGAACCCTCAGCTCATCTTCTCCCATGGATACAACTAGATAACACCTACATCTAGGTACACTAATGTGTACCTAGTGTAAATAATCCAGAAAATGACCCAAAGACGAGCAGAACAGACTTTCCACAACTAAATGTAGAGAAGAGGCCCCATTGAAGAGGGTAGGAAGAAAGGAGATGGGGTCAGGAGCCAAATGGGCTCATGGAACTGTCCATGAGGGAACTGTCCATGGAGGGAGAGAGAGACATGGTGGGCACACAGAGAGGAGAGGAATAAGCTCTATTCTAGGAACCCCAGGCACAGAGACCCACACTGAGAAGATGAATCCCCACAACTCTTGGCTTTGAAAACAAGAGGGACCCAACTTTGCTACTTCTTACAATCAGTGGAACTTAACACCTGGAATGTTAAAAATCAGTGAACTTAGCTCTGGGAGAGCAGGGAGGGAAAGATGAAAAACTGAGTCCCCACCTTTAAAAATATATCAGAATCGGAGGGGGAGACGAACCATGAGAGACTATGGACTCTGAGAAACAAACTGAGGGTTCTAGAGGGGAGGGGGGTGGGGGGATGGGTTAGCCTGGTGATGGGTATTAAAGAGGGCACGTTCTGCATGGAGCACTGGGTGTTATACGCAAACAATGAATCATGGAACACTGCATCAAAAACCAATGATGTAATGTATGGTGATTAACATAACATAATAAAATAAAATTTAAAAAAATATATCAGAACAAACTGCACTGCAGAGATGCAGCATTGAAGCAGCAGTGTGAAAAACAGCTGGAGTATACAGGAAAGAAATTTATTTACTAACCTCAGAGTTTGTGCCAAATGGGCAGAGATCTTTGGGAAACTTCTCCCAGAACCAAAGAGCTAGCAGGTGCCATTTCCTTCCCTCGTCAGCAGCCCCCTCCAGCCTAGATACACGGACCCCTGGGGGAAACAGCACGGCCCCAGCACTCTCCACCCAACGTGCTAACAGCACACCCTGCCCCTGCATGCTTCAGCAGATCCACCCCTCGATCTGGTCTGGACAAGAGTTTTCCAAGTGGCTGCAGGGCCCACTCCCACAGCAAAAAGTGAAGACATTGCTGGCACCACATACCACTGCCATGCCCTTCTGCAGGTTCCTACCCCTCCAACCCAGCCAGCACATGCAGAAATTTTCCCAGACAGATGCAAGTCCCTTCCTGCAGTGGACCAGGGTAGACCTTGCTGACACCACATACCCCACCCCATGTTCTCCTGAGGACCTGCCCCTTTGAGTACATTCTTAGCCAGAGCCCATCCACGGTGGTGCCACAAACCTGGCAGTATTCAGGCAGTTCTGATAGGGGCCAGCACTACTCCAAACGGTGTCCTGACCTGGAGAGAGAAGAAGATGATCACACATACCAGACAGATGGCAGCCCCAGCTGTGGGCTAGGGGCAGACATCTGCTCTGACACAGGTCCTATCCACCAAGCAAAGTTTCTCAGGGGACAACACAAGGATAGGGTCCTGCAGTTTGGTGCTACTGCATCTCTGGCTAAGGCCTCGTCGGACTCACTGTAAGCCCAAGGTGGCCCCAGAATGGCCCACTAACAACACAGGGACCAAATCCTGCCCATAACAGGCAAAGAGAGCCATTTCAGATGACCAGACTGAAGCCAAACATGGCTCCACCACAACAGCAGGGTGCATGCAACACACACAAGAGATACCTCAAAGCACCAGGATCCAGTGAACAGGGGGCATTGCACTGAGGGCACTATAGGACCTCTTCTTCATAAGGCCACTATTTCTTTTTTTTTTTAATAAGATTTTTTTTTTTAATTTTTATTTATTTGTCAGAGAGAGAGCAAGCAAGCACAAGCACGGGGAGTGGCAAGCAGGCTCCCTGCTGAGCAAGGAGCTCGATGCGGGACTCAATCCCAGGACCCTGGGATCATGACTTGAGCCAAAGGTAGACGCTTAACCGACTGAGCCACCCAGGCGTCCCAGGCCACTACTTTCAAGAGCAGGAGATATAGCTAACTTTCTTAACACACAGAAACAGACACAGAGAATTAGACAAAATGAGGAGACAGAGGAGTAGGTCCCAAATGGAAGAATAGGACAAAATCACAACAAGAGAGCTAAATGAAATGGAGATATGTAATATGCCTAACAGAGAATACAAAGTAATAATCATAAAGAAACTCACTGGACTTTAAAAAAGAATGGAAGACCTCAGTGACACTCTCAACAAAGAGAAAGAAAATATAAGAGAAGAAACAATCAGAGATAAAGAACACAACAAATGAAATTAAAAAGACACCAGAAGAAATAAGTAGTAGATTAGAAGAAGCAGAAGAACAGATCAGCAACTTAGAAGATATAGTCAGTGGAAAGCAATCAAAATGAACAGGAGAGAGAAAAATAATAATAATAATAAATGAAAACAGACTAAGGGAACTCAGCAAAACCATCAAGTGTAATAACATTTGCATTATATGGATCCCAGAAGGAGAAGAGAGAAATAGGGGACAGAAAATTTATTTGAAGAAATAGTAGCAGAAAACTCTCCCAATTTGGGCAAGGAAATTATAAGTTCAGATTCAGGAGACAGTCTCCCTCCAAAATCAACCCAAGGTGGTCCACATTATGACAGATATTAATTAAAATGGCAAAGGCTAGTGATAAAGGAGAATTTTTAAGCAGAAGATAAAAGAACATTACAAACAAGGGAAACCCCATAAGTCCCCAGCTGAAACTTTGCAGGCCAGAAGAAAGTGGCATGATACATGCAAAGTGCTACAACAAACAAACAAACAAAACCCTGCAACCAAGAATACTCTGTCATTCAAAGTAGAGGGAGGGATAAAAAGTTTTCCAGACAAAAGTGAAAGGAGTTCATTACACTTAACTAGCCCTACAAGATATGTTAAAGGGACTCTTTGAATAAAAAGGAAAGACCATAAGCAGAAGTAAGTAAGAAAAGTAAGAAGCACAAAAGTTGTAAAATTAAGTTTATCTATAAAAATCAGTCAAGGGACTCACAAAATAAAAGGATGTAAAATATGACACTATATACCTAAAACCTGGGGGGGGAGAGGAACAAAAATTTAGTGCTTTTAGAATGAGTTCAACCTTAAGTGACCTTCAACTTAATATAGCCTATTATATGCATGTTATTTATAAACTGGATGGAAACCACAAATCAAACAAACAGTAATAGGTATGCAAAAAATAAAGAGAAAGAATACAAGAATAGCACTAAAAAAGGGCAGCAAACAATGAGAGTAAAGATCAAGAGAAGAACTGAGGAGAACTACAAAGACAACCACAAAACAAGTAACAAAACAGCAGTAAGTACATACCTATCAATTATTACTTTGAAGATAAACTGACTAAACTTGTCAGTCAAGACACAGGGTGATGGAATGGATAAAAAAGCAAGACCCATCTATATGCTGCCTACAGGAAACTAATTTCAGACCTCAAGACAAATGCAGATGCAAAGTGAAAATAATGAAAAGCACTTATCATGCAAATGACAGTGAAAAGAAGATTGGGGCAGCAATACTTATATCAGACAGAAGAGACTTTAAGACAAACTGTAACAGGTGACAAAGAAGAACAATGTATAATTATGAAGGGAACAATACAACAAGAAGATATAACAATTATAAATATTGATGCACCCAACATGAGTATCCAAATACATAAAGCAGCTAATAACAAATATAAAGAAACCAATCGATAGTAATACAATCATACTAGAGGACTTTAACACCTCACTTAGATCAATGGATAGATCAACCAAACAGAAAGTCATCAAGGGAACAGCAGCTTTGAATGACATATTTGACTGGACGGATCTAACAGATTTATTTGGAATATTCCATCCTAAAACAGCAGAATACATATCATTTTCATATGGACATGGATCATTCTCAAGAATAGATCACAGGGTAGGCCACAAAATACGTCTCAAAAATTCAAAAAGATCATACCATGCAACATTTCTGATCACAACTTTATGAAAATAGAAATCAACTGCAAGAAAAAATCTGAAAAGAATACATGGAAGTTAAATAACTTGCTGCTAAACAATGGGTCAACCAAGATATCAAAGATGAAATTTAAAAAAGATACATGGAGACAAAAGAAAATGGAAACACAATGGTCTAAAACCTTTGGGATATAGGAAAAGCTGTTGTAAGAAGAAAGTTTACAGTAATACAAGCCTACCTCAAGAAGCAAGACAATCTCAAATAAACAACCTAACCTTACACCTGAAGGAGCTAGAAAAAGAACAAACAACCCAAAACCCACAGAAGAAAGGAAATAATAAAGAATAGGGCAGAAATAAAATGAAATAGAAACCAAAAACAAAACCAAAAAAAAAAAAAAAACCCACAAAAAAACCTCAAAAACAAAACAAAACCCAATAGAACAGACCAATGAAACCAGGAGTTGGTTCTATGAAAGATCAACAAAATTGATAAACCTTTAATCAGATTTATAAGAAAAGAAAGAAAATCAGAAATAAAAGAGGAGAAATAACAACCAACACCACAGAAATACAAACAATTGTAAGAGAATATTATCAAAAGTTATATGCCAACAAATTAGACAACCTAGAAGAAATGGATCAATTCCTAGAAATACATAACCTCCCAAAACTGAAGCAGGAAGAAAGGGAAAATTTGAACGGACTGATTACTAGCAATGAAATTGAATCAGTAATCAAAAAACTCCCAACAAACAAAAGTCCAGGACCAGATGGCGTCACAGGTAAATTCTACCAAACATTTAAAGAAGAGTTAATACCTAACTTCTCCAACTGTTCCAAAAAATTAATAAAAATAGAAGAGGAAAGAAAGCTTCCAAATTCATACTATGAGGCCAGCATTGCCTTGATACCAAAATCAGATAAAGACACTACCAACAACAACAACAACACAACAACAAACAAAAACCTGCAGGCCAGTATCTCTGATGAACATAGATGAAAAATCCTCAACAATTAGCAAATCTAATCCAATAATACATTAAAATCATTCACCATGATCAAGTGGGCCTTATTCCCAGGATGCAAGAGTGGTTCAATATTCACAAACCAATGAATGTGATACATCACATGAATAAGAAAAAGGATCAAAACCATGCAATCATTTCAATAGAGGCAAAAAAAAAATTAAGAAAGAACAACATCCATTCACAATAAAAACCCTCAACAAAGTATGTTTAGTGGGAACTTAATTCAACAACAAAAAAGACCATTTATGAAAGAAACACAGCTAACATTACACTCAACGGTGAAAAACAGAGCTTTTCCTCAAAGATTAGGAACAAGACAAGGATGTCCACTCTCACCACTTTTCTTCAATACAATACTGGAAGTCCTAGCCATAGCAATCAGACAAGAAATAAAGGGCATCCAAATTGGTAAGGAAGAAGTAAAACTTTCATTATTTGCAGATGACATGATATTATATATAGAAAACCCTAAAACTCCCCCCCAAAAAAACTACTAGAAATGATAAATGAATTCAGTAAGGTCCCGGGATACAAAATCAATATCCAGAAATCTGTTTCATTTCTATACTCTATAAAGAACAGAATGAGAAATTTAGAAAATAGTACCATTTACAATTGTACAAAAAATAAAATACTTAGGCATAAACTTAACCAAGGAGGTGAAAGACCTGTACTTTGAAAACTATAAAACACTGATGAAAGAAATTGAAGATGACACAAACAAATGGAAAGACATTCCACACTCATGGAGTGAGAAAACAATTATTGTTAAGATGTCTATACTACCCAAAGCAATCTCCATATTTCATGCAATCTAACAACATTTTTCACAGAACTAGAATAACCCCAGAATGTATATAGAACCACAATAGACCCCAAAAAGCCAAAACAACCTTGAAAAAGAACAAAACTAGAGGTAACACAATCCCAGATTTCAGGATACACTACAAAGTGGTAGTAATCAAAACAGTATGTTACTGGCACAAATGTTAACATAGATCAACAGAACAGAATAAAGAGCCCAGAAATAAACCCATGATTATACAGTCAATTACTCTTCCACAGAGGATGCAAGGATATGCAATGGGAAAAAGACAGTCTTTTCAACAAATGCTTCTGGGACAACTGGACAACTATTTTCAAAAGAATAAAACTTGACAACTTTCTTACACCATACACAAAAATAAACTCAACATGGATTAAACACCTAAATGGGAGACCTGAAGCCATAAAAATCCTACAACAGAACACAGGTGGTAGTTTCTGTGACATTGGGCACAGCAACATTTTTCTAGATAGGTCTCCCGAGGCAAGGGAAGCAAAAGCAAAAATAAACTATTGAGACCACATAAAAATAAAAAGCTTCTGCAGAGTAATAAAAGAAAACCTACTTAATAGGAAGATATTTGCAAATGGCATATCTGATAAAGTGTTAGTATCCAAAACCTATAAAGAACTTATACAACTCAACAACCTAAAGAAACAAATAATCCAATTTAAAATGGGGGGAAGACATTAATAGTCACTTCTTTAAAGAAGACATACATATGGCCAACACATGAAAAGGTGCTCAATGTCACTTATCAGGGGGAATGTAAATCAAAACCACAATGAGATATCACCTCTGTCACAATGGCTAAAATCAAAAACACAAGAAACAACAAGTATTGGTGAGGATGTGGAGAAAGAGGAACCCTCATGCACTGCTGGTGGGAATGCAAACTGGTGCAGCCATTGCAGAAAAGAGAATGGAGGTTCCTAAAAGAAATTAAAAATATAATTACAATATGATCCATTAATTCCACTCCTAAGTATTTACGCCCCCAAAACACAAAAACATTAATTTGAAAAGATATATACCCCCCTTTGTTTATTGCTGCACTATTTACAATAGCCAAATTATGGAAGCAGCTCCAGTGTCCATCAAGGGATGAGTGGGTAGAAAAGAATGCAATCTTGCCACTTTCAACAAAATGGATATATCTAGAGGGTATAATGCTAAGTCAAGAAGTCAGAGAAAGACAAATACCATATGATTTCACTCATATGTGGACTTTAAGAGGCAAGACAAACAACAACAAAGAAAGAGAAAAACCAATGAAACAGACTCTTAATTATAGAGAACAAACTGATGGTTATTCGAGGGGTCATTGGGGGGAATAAGTATAATAGGTGAAGGGGATTAGAGTACACTCATCATGGTGAGCACCGAATAATGCATAGAACTGCTGAATCACTGTATTGTAGCCCTGAAACTAACATAACACTGTACGTTAACTATACTGGAATTTTAAAAAATGACAACAAAAATAACAAATGTCGGCTAAAATAAAATCTAGAATGCTTAATGAACTGCAATCCTAAGAGCATTGTTGATAGCCTTTCATTTCCAGTTTGGACCTGCTATCATTAAGGCTACATCTCAACACCTAACATTAAAAGAAGTCTCAGTTAATTTGGAGTAGAGCCCTATACCATCCTACCAGTAAAGCAAACCAAATACACTACTACTCCAAATACCTGGAGAAATCTACATCTTTCAATGGCTAATTTAAAAAAAAAAAAAAAAAAGAGTCAATATAGCACCATTACAAAGATACTATATGAAAAAAAAAAAAAAAAGGATGATGGTGCCAAGGAAGGAATAAAGATAGAAATAATTATAAAGAAACTTCATCAGAAAAATATTACAGAGTGAAATTTATGACTAAATTTTATTAATCAAAATAAAACAAAAGCATAAACCCTCAAAAGTGCAATTATTCCTATGAAGCATTATGACAAAGCAGAATCGCAGGAACTCAAAGAATTAGCATGATTCAGTATAAGAAAATAGAACATGGAAATTCATATCAAAGCATTAAAAACATCTAGAGAAATAGTTGAAAAAAATAAATATAAGAAATAAGAGATTGTGATATGCTTGGTAGGAGACTTGGAGGACAAAAATGACAAAAATGTGCAAATAAAAATAATTTTAAAAATTAAATGGACAATAGCACAAGGAAATAAAACACAAATTTTAGAAGCTGCAGGAAACACTGAAGTAAGGAAAAAAAAAAAAAAAACCTTAAGTGTATAATTCAAAATATTTGCCAAACAAATTTAAAAATATGGAAGGTCACATGGTATGTCAGGGTAAATTAGATAAGAATAATTATTGATTCAGATCCTAGCAATATTTTCAGAATTTCAAGGGGATTCTGTTTTGGCAGATAGGCAAAATATTGTCACTTCTATGGGCAAAAATTGTATCCTCTGGCTCACACTAATACATGCAGAATTCTCAAGCAAAGAAAATGTAACCAACGTTTTGTTCCAGTCATTCAAATTCAATAGCAATAAACATGAAAGAACACAGGAAATATTATTGCTGTGCGCCACTATTCAGAAACTGACTGGAAAACAAACATCAAGCAATGAAAATATGATTGCGAAGACTACAGCTGAAGGACTGATAAGAATGAATACATTTGATGGTACAACTATTAACTAAAACTAATGTGAAATTTAAAATTACAGAAAGTAATGTCAATTGTATGTATCTTGGCAATACAAAATGATAAATATATTTGCCCCATCCCACACTCTTATAATAGTCCTTTCATTAACTTTTTAAGGTAACACCTTTTAATGTAACAACCATGTTCTGTTGTATACCTGACTATATCCATATCAGAACTCAGAGAAATATGCAGAGCATTCAAGCTTACACCGATATGAAATATAAAGTTAAATAATAATCCAAGCTGGCTAGTTAGAGAAAAAATACAAACAGAATGGAAATAAAAGTGATATTACAAAGGGGAAAATAATGCATTGAAGATACTGGAATAAATATGTTATAAATACTCATTTCAAAAAAATTAAAAAACAGAGAAGCCAATAGCTAACCCAATTAAGAAAAGAAAAGTTTCGGAAAGAGGTCACAAATACAGAAACCAAAATGCTTAAGGGAAATTATCCATAGATAAGGAAACATAAGAGCAATAAGATACATTTTCTAAAATAAATATTTAAAAATCTGTAGGAACTATACTGGAAATATTTATCAAAAGTGACTCTGGAACAGTTAAGCAAACTTAATTTCCAGAGAAAAAATTAGGGAAAGGTTTGGAGATCAACCCTTTCCCACTTTCTCCCTGATGACAAGCACTAAGCATATATGTTTTCACTGTGGAATTCTATCAAAAATTTAAAATTGGAGGGGCGCCTGGGTGGCTCAGTCGTTAAGCGTCTGCCTTCGGCTCAGGTCATGGTCTCGGGGTCCTGGGATCGAGCCCCGCATCGGGCTCTCTGCTCAGCGGGAGGCCTGCTTCTCCCTCTCCCACTCCCCCTGCTTGTGCTCCCTCTCTCGCTGTGTCTCTCTCTGTCAAATAAATAAATAAAATCTTTAAAAAAAATTTTTTTAATTGGATAAATTCAATATTACTAGTTACAAGTCATATAAAAGTGAAAAAAACCCACATTCCAAATCCTTAAGTAAAAATAATACTGTAACTTTGAAATTTTAAATGGAAAAAAAAGCTACAAATTCTCTCATTATGTATATTTATGTAAAAAATACTCACAAAGGCAACAGACGTATTAAAAGTATAGTAAACCATGATGAAATGAGGTTTATTTTACAAAAGTAAGGATGCTGCAATATTAGGATAAATCTTATAAATCTTATACTCTTATAGAATGATATAATTATATCACAGTTGTCTTAGGAAAAAATATCTCGATAAATCTCAACGTAGCATTTGGAAAAATTCAAAATCCATTCTTGGTAAATAATTCCACAAAGAAGAATATTTTTTAAAGGGAGAATGTAAATGCATTTCATACACGATGAGCATCATATATTAACACGTGGCAGTGACCCACTGCATATCATCCCTTCAGCCAGCAGAGATAACCTCCTTCTGTAACCCCACAAATCCCTCCACAGTTCACAAGCAGCATAACCTGAACTGTAGCAATGCATAGATCAAACTTCTCAAAGGCAGTTATGAGATCAGACTCATCTTTTTAGTTTGGCATCAACCTGGGTTTCTGGCCCACATTTGTCAAGAACCGTGAGGAACTTGATATGTTACCCTATTTACAAGCATCATGCCTATATCACCTTACTTTCAAATTGGCCTGCCTCAGTTTCTTGACTGCTGGCATAAGGTATGAATCTCCCGGGCAAGAAGAGACTCATGACTCAGAGAAAGTAGCATGAGATCAGCTTATTTCTGTCATTTATCCTTCCTCCCCAATTCCTCAATAGTAACACAAATAAACCACACGGACTTCTGGACACATAGCGAGTTGCATGAAGGACAGGAAATTTAAGGTTTAAACTCAAATCTTTATAATGGGCTATAGGCATGCATGGAGGCATGTCTCCAAAGGGAGGCTTTGTGTTTCTTACACTGGACTCTTAGGATGCCTGGCTTTTGCTCTGGAGGGAGATACTATCTCTATCATCCAACTACACAAGTATCTTTAAAAAGTTGGTCTGTAACAAAGTGCAGTTAATGCTTTGCTTCGTAAGAGGAACAGAAGTGCATGAGACCCATGGACCACTGTCTAGCAACAATAACACATTTAACTATTCCCCAAATGAATGAATATAACTGATGAAAAAAATGAGGTAAGTGTTATCATTCCCACTTTAAGAGGGGATAATTGAAAACTTGGGTTCCTTTAAGTTCAATTAAAAAAATCATCAGAGGAAGCATCTAACCAACCAGCTCTACTTGCTCTGTCTTTGAGCGGGCACCTTTATCTGAAGCTTAAGAACACCAGCCAAGCTATCAACACGAAAAAGAGAATCATAACTATCAAATAGAATCTTCTATCAATAAAATCTTATATTTTAGGCTGACTGTTTAAAAGGAGAAATCAGAGGGCGCCTGGGTGGCTCAGTTGGTTAAGCGACTGCCTTCAGCTCAGGTCATGATCCTGGAGTCCTGGGATCGAGTCCCGCATCGGGCTTCCTGCTCGGCAGGGAGTCTGCTTCGTCCTCTGACCCTATCCCCTCTCATGTGTTCTCTCTCTCTCATTCTCTCTCTCTCAAATAAATAAATAAGATCTTTAAAAAAAAGGAGAAATCAGATCAAAATTTATTCATTTCACTTAAATAAGTATTTAGTTATAGCTTCTATCTTACAGTGGGAATTGAGGTCCTGTTTATTACACAATATCACCTTGTCTGTATTGCCTCATTAGTGGGAAGGCTACAAATGGACGACAGCCAGTTATTAAATCCTTGAATTTAATCTTTTAGAAATTGGCTTTGTTGTTTTCTGAAACTTCTAGAAAGACAGAGAGATGATCTTTAATATGACATAATCCTAAACAGAGATACAGTGGGCAGAGCTTGCTATATATGCCATGTTTTATATGTATCTTCAGTATGATCAAAAACTGTTGGTTAAGTTTTAGATCATATTTTATTTTTCTACATTTTATTTCAATGCATAAGGGAAAATATGGTTAAGAAAACAAGGCTTAGTTTCAACTATTTGATTAAGAATTAATCCATCTGTGCTGTGAAACTATTATTCTAGAAAAGGCTACCCTTAAACAAAAAACTTGCTTCTAGAATGTTCATTTATCTATGCTCAAAAATACTGGGTGAAATCTCTGTTAGATGTTAGACATTTAAGGTTTTCTAAAATACAAGTCTTTATTCTAATAAAAATGATCAGGGATAACAATGTCAACACATTTAGAAAAGGCCTCATAAAAATGCCAAGGTAAATTTGAAGACTTAAGCGAAATAGAATAAACCTGGAAGAGGAAAAAAACAAACAAAAAAAAACCAGTTCCATGCTGCCTCACACAAATCAAAAAGAGTATTTTTTGGAAGTTTAAGAAATGGCAGGTGTTTCCTAAATAAATGAATAACATAATATAACTGAAAATATTTGCCAAAATTACTAGGCCATTGTGGGCCTAGTGCATAGTAGGTTTTCAAATATGACTGTGAATGAACATTTGAATGAATGAATTTAGTTTAAAAAAATTAGTGATATATAAATCTTCAGGTTTCTCCTGGGCCTCTTAGCTAGTAAAATAAGTATGGGCTAGGGGCTCAATCAATCTTCCCCTTTATATCAAAAGTACACATTGAACAGGCTGAAAACAAAAAGAATAGCTTCAGAAGTCCTCAGAGAATAATGTGGCAACAGGAACTCATCCCAAACTATCCCTACCCCATTTAATATAGATTTTACTGTTCAAGCTGGGAATCAGCATAGCCTATAAACTCTAAGCTGCTCTTCCAAGCTTTCTTAACAGCTGTAACTGACATATATAAACTCTTTTAAAGTGACTTCTCACAATTTTCTCTGGGGCAAAGTTTTTAGACAACTAGGCAGATGGCTAAGTGCACGTATTTGAGGGATGTTTTGCGTGTTGCATGCTCATTCTGAGGTAGTCATATTTTGGGTTGCTTGGGGGTTACTAGTACCTTTCATAACAATTAATAGGGCATCACAATATTGATTAACTCATGCAGGGTATGGTATCACCCAAATCTAACAAATAAATATGTCAGAAATAAGTCATTTCTTGTGCTATACTGGGCTGTACTCTCTTCTTATAAACAAACAAAAAATCTAAATATTTATAGTTAGGAGTTGAAATCCTTCAAAATAGTCAATAGAAGTAAATCATTTTTCTCAAACCTGAATACTAATGTTAACATTCAAGGTTTGATATATAGAGATTTTGATTCTTGTAACATTTTGATTTAATGATGCACATAAATAATCTTATGTTATTTACAAACAATATCAGAGCTGGATCTTAAGACACCTTGTGTTTCCAAAGGATACAATTTACCCTCCTATCATCAGTGTATGAGAGTAACCATTTCTCAAAGATGCTAATGGTGATAATGATTTGAAAACGGGTGGAATGGAGAATATGGGTACCCTTTTTCCTATGTCTGATTTTCCAGTTTTCTGTTATTTGCATCTTGGTAGTCACAATTATAGCTTTTATAGTTTAAATATGTAGTAATAACATGATTTAAAATACATCTAGAAATATTACTTAACATTTAATGAATTTTTAATGTTTTGTGTTGTAATTCAGTTAAGTTCCTCATTTAGGATTTACAAAATTCACGGTTGGGCAATTTGAAGTAACCTCTCTCTAAACAGGAAAGCATTTTTAACTCATCTGAACTCATGTAACCACAGAATTTTCTCAGTATTCTTTTTTTTTTTTACTACCTATTATAGATTTTTAAGGCACATCTTTGAAATTTGAGAGGTCTATTTTATTGTAAATACCAGCTTCCTGTAATGATGATGGCCTGCCCCTTTACAGTCCGTTTTCAGATTAAAATAAGTGCCTGTTAGAAAATTCAAAGAGTTTATTTAAAATGGAATTGAATAATGTCCGTTTTATTCTTTTCAATAAAATGTATATGGCTATCGTGTGGGTGTTTCTGCATTTCTGTATTCCTGAAACTAAGCACATTAAAGAAAAGTTTAAATGGCATTTTTTCTCCTAAAAATTCAACTTTATCAATTTTTTTGGTTTTTTAACAGGAAAAAAAAAGTATTGTGATAGGCAGTGGAAAGACATTCAGTCAGGCAGTACTACAGAAATGGATGCAATTGAATGCTAACATTGGATTATTCATTGGGAATTTTATCATACCCTTTGATCCTGATTTTAAAGGTTCTTCTGGGGCGCCTGGGTGGCTCAGTCGTTAAGCGTCTGCCTTTGGCTCAGGTCATGATCCCAGGGTCCTGGGATCGAGTCCCACATCGGGCTCCCTCCTCGGGGGGAAGCCTGCTTCTCCCTCTCCCACTCCCGCTGCTTGTGTTCCTGCTCTCGCTATCTCTGTCTCTGTCAAATAAATAAATAAAATCTTTAAAAAAAAAAAAGGTTCTTCTGAATATAAGTGGGATTAAGGGGGTAAGGGAGTTATATATATTGCAGTAACATGTCAAACGTGTGATTTACTCCCATCAACACTGTTAATACCTGCTTTCTAATCAATTATAGTATGATCAGCTTCCTTCATTTTACAGGAATCATTTTACAGAAAAAAATAACATGTCTATATGCTATCACCTGTGTAAGGAAAGAAAATGCACAAACATATGTAACTACCCTTCTCTCCGTCTCTTTCTTCATCAAAATCAACACCTGCATTTTTCTATTTCAACTTTGAAAGTATCTTGACACCTGTACCCAGAATGACCACATTGGCTCAAGTGCATGACCCCTCACATATCACCACCAGAGGGACCTGACTTTTCATCTTAGTGATGATTTTTTCCCCATACAAATTACTAGATTTGGTCTGTAACACAGTTTTACCCACAGGCTTTACCAGTTATACTGCTCCTGATCTTTCTGATTTTTAAAACCAAAAAAATGTTTTACTACTTTGTGCTCAACACTCATCTGGCCACCAGATGCACACCTAACTGCACTTGCTGTCAGAAACATTGTTTAGGCATCTGATAGGTTGGAGATTAGGTTTGCTCGTATAACTACTCAGCGTGGCTCACCATTCATGATATTGTGCTTCACGATACTTGAAATTCAAAGACATGTGTTAATTATCTCATTTGATCATCTCCATAATCCTATCAGGAGACAAAACTGGCATCAACCTCCACACATTTTTTTTCAGATGCTAAAGCTGAGATCCAGAGAGATGAAGTGAATTTTGGAAGAGATAATACTTAGGTAGTTAGGCTGAGATTAAGAACTCATGTTTCCTGAGTCTTAGTCTAGTGCTCTTTCTACTAAAGTCATTCTGGAGAAAGCTCTGCAGCTACCTTCTCTCATTTTGTAGTCACTTAGCTTCAGGTCCCTTATAAATTATGAAAAGCCATTACTTAAACTTAATCCCACCTATGGATACATTAACTCAATCTAGATTTATAACTAAAGAACCTAACTCTGAATGAATTGTGTATCTATAAAATATATGTGCATACATATTTTAAATTTGTATATGTATGTATATGTGTATATACATATACACACAATGCATGTTTATGTCCATATGTATCTGCACACACATACAATATATGTATAGATGTATGTATACAACATATATGTGTACATATAGTGTATGCACATATATATGTACACATCTGTATATAAGTATGTGCATGTTTGTTATATGTTATATGCACAACATATTTATATGTATGCATGTGTGCATGTATAATGTATTTATACATATATACATATAAAACATATATACATGTGTATATATAAAACACATATGCATATGTATATATGGTGGTCATGTCACCATGTTTATTAATGTACATAAATTGTGTGCACATGCATTTTATATATGTATATGTGTCATATACTATATGCACATACACACACATGTACACATGTTTATACATGCATCTATATATGTGTGTATATTTACATATACGTGTGCGTACATATATAGGTGTGTGTATACATATATGCATGTATACATATAAACATATGGAACATGTATACATATGTATATATGGTGGTCATGCCACAGTGTTTATTAACCTAACATCTAAAGGTTATCAAGCATTTATTATGCACCTAACATGATGCTAAGTATTTAAAACATTTTGTCATTATTCCCACCAAAATTGGTTAGGTATTATTCTCAATTTACAAATGGTAAAATGAGGTTGAGACAGTCAAGTACCTTTTAAAAAGGCATAAAACTTGGGGTGCCTGGGTGGCTCAGCCATTAAGTGTCTGCCTTCAGCTCAGGTCATGATCCCAGGGTCTTGGGATCGAGCCCCACATTGGGCTCTCTGCTCGGCCGGGAGCCTGTTTCTCCCTCTCCCACTCCCCTTGCTTGTGTTCCCTCTCTCGCTGTGTCTCTCTCTGTCAAATAAATAAAATCTTAAAAAAAAAAAAGGCATAAAACTAAGTGGTGAAGTAATAATTTCAACCCACTTCTGATTTCTCAGCTTACTTCTACTACGTTTATTTTAATCAACATAATTAGTATTTACAGGTGCAAGGCTCTAAATAATTTATAAACATTAACTAATTTAATCATTGTAATACTCCTGTGTAATATACCAAGTGCTGGCAATTTTTATTACATGTGCTTCATGACATGAAATATGAACTCCATGTGAGTTCATTTAAGTTTTTTATAATCTCATGCCTCTTTTGCCTTTAAACTCATGGAAAGTATAATTTTTAAGAAGTACACCAGCATTTTACTATGGCTTTTTTAAAAAATGTACTTCTTTTCAGAATATATATATATATATATTTTTTAATTTTAACATGGTGTAAATAGATAACATAAATATTTCCAATGTTTTCTTCACATGCTTCATAATTCCAGTAAAGTTTTTCACATGCTACCTAAATTCATGGCATAAAACTGCACATCCCATAAAATTGTCATACAAGTGACTTTTACTGACAACTTACTAACCTCCATGTTATGTTATAAATAGCAAAATGTGATGACTGTACATGGAAAATGGGCCCATTTTATATTATAAACAGAATTTGATAACTATAGCAGATAAAATAGTGCCCATGTCATATTATAAGAAGACATGAAGGACATTAGCATTTGTAGACCTCATTCGGGGTCTTTTTATAACAATTAGTTCTTAAATCAGCTACAATATTTTATAAATTCCTCAATAGTTAAAATTGGAGTTGTTCCATATAAATAGAAGCTTTATCTATGTACACGTAAAACCTTGCTGGCATTTTGATAGGAATTGCTTTAAACCTATTGATCAATCTGGGGAAAACACACATTTTCCATGTGAGACTTCCAATCCATGAACACGTGGCCTTCTCCATTTATCTAGGTATTCTTTAATTTCTACTAGCAGCATTCTGCAATTTTCAACATACAGATATTATATGTCATTAAATAGATACTGAAGTACTTACTTTTCCTACTAGTTACTAGGTTACTTCAAGGTAGTATGAGAATACAGATATTTCATCCCAATACACATGTTCGTAGCTAAACTGCAAAAACGTATCAACTAATTTATAAAATCTATTTCAACTAATAAAGGGCCTAAATCTAAACATCTCCACACTTTTCCAGGAAAAGTCTAACATAATTCCAATTTTCCCAATTTAGGGAGTACTAAAGAGCAAGAGAATACTTAACTATTCACAGATACACCTCTCAGATCAGGTGCTCACCAATGACCAATACTGGGGGAAAACACTGAACCTATTTTCTCTGGAAAAGAGGAATTAGACTACTGCTCATTTGGGGGCTCTACTTAAAAGACACAGCTCTTTCCTTGCCTCAGTTAACAACTACATAACTTTGACTTGATTCTCATGTTATAATCCACACTTCTATAAAAATCTGTAGTCTGAATTGGGAATATGTACACAAATCAGATGGAATCTAGAATTTATTGAACAATGGCCTCTAGTTACAATATCAATCACTGTGAATATAAAGTATATGGAAATACTTTCTACTGGGAAGAAATGAAAAATAAAATAGTAATTCTAATTGATATGTACTTTCTCTTAGTATTAAGTGAGAATCAGATTTATGTAGACAACATTATTTCAAGAAGACAAAACATCTGGGGATGCCAATTTGAAACTCCCTATTGATATAGTACCCATGGAAACGGGTTAGGAAGGACAATAGGAAGGATGAAAGGAAGGGAGCAAGGGAGGGAAAAGGAAGAACAAAAATGGGCCTTAGAAAAAGTCATACATGCAATTACACGCCTTTGCCAATATATTTAACACATTTCACATAACTGAGAATGATGAAAGGAAATGAATAATTTATATGGTAAGAAAATATCAAAAGACCTTTGCATGAATATGGTCACACTGGACAATCTATAGAGGAAATTCCTACTTCCCAATGGGTGGTTCAAGCTCTTACAGTCCTTGAGATATTACTAATTATATACTCTTAAATGAAATAGGAAAGCGAATTTAAGACATGAAATGTAAGACATATAACATATAAAACATTTGACCTGACAATCATTCCTAGATATACAATAAAAATTGTTAAGACAATTAGGTTTGCTTTGCATTTACCTAGATGTATGATGTAGAAGTGGTAAGCAAAACAAGAGAAAATCTTGAAATAAGCAGTAAATTGTAGTTTTTGACATAAATGAAAGTCGAGCTTGCATTATCTATAGGTACATGGTTATAAACCGTTGTTTCCTATTCACAACGTGATAAAATACCTAACAGATCTATGTCTGCTATTTTACTTTTGAAGAAATAACGTTGTTGATTATTTTCTTTTAGAAAATTGATTTTAAGTAAAAAAAAAATCTGAAATATGTAATCAAAATATCATTGAAATAAAAAAATAAAAGAACAAGGAAACATAAATATTTGTGTGACTAAAAGGAGACACATGCTAACATTGGTCAAAGAAGTTTCTGCAGTTTCTAGCACTGGCCACTGTCAATCAAAGTTATCAACTCTGCTGGTAAGAGATGTGAACAGAATCACCAATATATTATTATTTTCGGTTTTATGATTTCCCAGGATTGAAAAATGTAAAATAAGTACACATTTAAGATTTTCTTTCTGGATCTATATATTGCTTTAAAGGAAGGTTAAAGACATAAAAAAATATATAGTAACATAATATTAAAATATTTCATAATTTTTATTCAGTAATAATTTATCTTTGGCTATCTAATTATAATGTTTGAGCATAATATGTAAAACTCATGGTTTATTTCTTAATGTAAATATTGTTTCAGAAATGTTGAGATATATATATATTTTTTTAAGATTTTATTTACTTGAGAGAGAGAGAGCATGAGGAGGGGGCAAGAGCAGAGGGAGAAGCAGGCTCCCCACCGAGAGGGAGCCCAATGTAGGGCTCAATCCCAGGACCTCGGGATCAGGACCTGAACTGAAGGCAGACAATTAACCGGCTGAGCCACCCAGGCGCCCTGAGATATAGAATGTTCTTGAGTATAGTTTTCAAATCCCCCAAATTTCTATTATTCTTATATTTTTTATTTAAAATAATTATCAAAAAGGTATCTAAATATGTGTTTCTAATTTAAGGTTGTTCTCTCACCATATCTGAATGATATGTACCCTTTGAATGCAACCAGATTTGTTTTAGTCCCAACATATGGTCAATCGTGTGCATTTAAAAATCAAGATTATTCTGAAATGGTTGATTATATTGTAGGTCAATGTGGTTGATAGTGTTTTTCAATCATCTATGGGTTGTGACTTTTTCCATTTGTTCTATCAATTTACTGAAAGATGGGCTTATAATCTCTAACAATTATTATGGTATTGTCTGCTTTTCCTTTAATTCTATTTTTGCAAGTCTAGTGAAGTTCTATGATTAGTCACATGTACGTATACAATTGCTAGGTCTTCCTAATGAACTGACTTATTTATCATCATGAAGTATCCTTTTTCTCTGTTATTAATCTTCTTGACATACATCACTCTTACTAACATAGCACCTTCAGGCTTCTTATGCATACTATAAACATGGTGTATCTTTTTACATCAATTTATTTTCAAAATACTTGGTAGTTTTTTATTTAACATGTGTCTCCTGTAGAAAACAGTTACTGATTTTCTTTAAATCCATCTGTTAGTCTCTGCCTTTTAATTGTATTGTTTTGTCCATATCATTTAATGTAATGGTAAAATATAGGTTCACCATTATAGTATTTATTTTTTGTGTGTTTCCTATGTTTGTCTATTTTTTCCTAACATAGTTTAAATATTTTGTAATATTTTAGTTTTATATTGTTTTAATTATACAATTTATATTATTTTGTTTTAATGTTTGTTTTAGATTGAAGTTAAGATTAGTTGGGGTCTATGATAACTAAAAGCATAGAGAGAAAGAGCTATAGGATAGTCAGGAGTACTGTTGCAACAAAAAGCAGAAATTCAATTAAGAGTAGTGCAAAAAAGAGGTAGCTTATTCATTCATTTTAAAAATGACAAATTTTTCACTAAAATAAAAAAAATATAACATGTAAATTGGAGGAAAGTTTATTTCAAAAATTTACCATCATATTTGACAAGTGAAAAAGAAGGCTACTTTCGGTATTACCAGAGTCTTAAGAGTCATCAAGTTAGGACCCTTACATAGGTCTAACAATCATTTTGATTATTTACAGGATGTGACTGATTATAAAAAAAAGAGATATAAAGAGGCAAAAAAAAATTATTTTCTGTTAAAGTGAAAAATCGATCAGATTGGCAATTAGCCTTGGTATTTAGAAATTACCTACGTGGCCTAGTGGGGTCTTATTGTGGAAAGTTACTGGCAGTATTGTTTTTTACAGGTTGCAGTAAGTGTTTTCATCGGAACTAGAATAGTCTGATTGATAAAGATATCAATTATGATGTTCAGTTGCTTTTCACTGTTTTCCTATCCTTTCTTACTTAGTAATAAGTATATAAATTATTAAATGTTATTAAAATAGTATAATATTTAGTTCCTCTTATATATAAGTATAAAATATTGTGTGTGCATATGTATAAAATCCAGACACATTAAAATTTTAAATATTTCCTCATTTCATATTCATTAAATATCTCTTCTTTCATATTTCCATCTTCCATTTTCATGAATTTCATTCATTTGCATTATATATTTGATTTTCTTGCTAAATATTTAGAATTTTAAGCTTGCTACAGGGAATAAATTGAAATACTAATATTTATTTCTTTTTGTTTGTTTTTAATTGCTTTTCTAGACTTGTTATTTTAACAGTTTCTTTAATAATTCTCCCACTGCCTCTTCCTGGTTATTTCTGTACTGAATTATCTAAAATTTGTCTTATAAATACAGTTACTTTTATTTTACTAAGAATTTATTCATTTAATTATTCAAAGGATTCATTACAGAGATGTTTGAAATCAACTGTGACAGAAAGATTGTCAATTAGTTTCACTGGTGACTATACATGAATAGTTGAGTTTATTTTATTAGCAACTGTGAAAATAACTTCACCAATTAGGAAAGGTTATCAGAGAGTAACTTAAAATAAACATGTTATAAACAAAGGAGAAAATGTTTACTGCCCAAGTGAATCAGAGACAGCAGAATTGCAGATTATGGTAAAATGTTTTAATGTAGTATATAAATTTACTTCAAGAAACAGCTTGTACTATTTAAAAGTAAGCTATTTATACTGTGATCCTATTTTGTCAGTAAAATTGCTGTCAATAACTCCCTTTCCTTAGAGTGCTTCTATGCAACCAGCTCATTCTTCTCTTTCTCAATTATTCTAGGTCTTCGTAGTACAGTACTGTTTGGGACAATTCCTAGCAATGCTCCTTGAAACAAGAAATATCTTCTTGTTTCTGAGGTGATCTTCTCTCTGTACAGAGAAGGATTCACAAAGAGAAAAGAGTACAGATTTTTAAGTTGCTGCCTTTTTGTTCTTCGTGTCCCCTCTGGGGCACCTGCATTCTCTCTCAGCAAGAACTATTTCACATAATTGTTACTCTGCCACACTCTGCTCAAAATGGGCATGTTTATACATGACAATTCATCATTTACTTCTCCAAAGCCTTATCCATGATGTGACTCTGGGGCGTCAGAGGGCCTGGGTTTATATTCTGCCTTTGTCACTTACTAGCTGTGGAATTTCAGCTAGGTCTTCAGCTCTCTTGCCTTACTTTCCTTATCTGAAAGGTAATGCTGGATATGGATTATTGCTAGGATTAAATGAGTTAATACTTTTAAAGTGATTTAAAAGGGCCTGACATAGTAAACATTACACAGTTTAGCCAAGAGTTTCATGTGGTCCATTTGGAGGGTAGTGGGTTTTTTTGTCTTTCTGGATTTTTCCCATCCTTTCTGAAATTATGCCTGACCACATAATTACTTGCCTATTCTGTGTAAACAGAAAGACATATGTTCTTTGTGGGGGGCATTACTAACACTGAAGGACCTATTCTTCGATATATGCACCAAATTACTTATAAATTATTGAAGACAATACATTATACTCCCCCCCCCAGAGGAATGGTGACCCTTTCTAAATGTGTCTAATATCTAGAAGTTAGCTAGCTATTCCCCTACATATAATTCAGAATTAGCTGGGACTCCCAGGCCACATGGAGATTGTGAAAAATGACTCAGTTCCCAAATTCACAACTTGTGAGGGTCTAGATACTGTGACTTTATGAAAGCTCTTTCCTCATGATTTGCTAGTTTCTTATTCTGAATTCTAATTTCCTGGATCAGTCCTTTTCCATATTAACCTGGATTCACAGATATCCCCTTCAGTGGTTTTGAGAAAAATATCCATTCACATGAAATATCTAATGAGTTTTGGAAATAATCGAAGATTAGGATGTTATGAGGAAGGAGTTTATGTCATTTACAGCATTCCGCTGTCTTGTAGCTCTGAGTCCTATTTTTCCATCTCTCTCCCTTTACTGTGATGCAGCAAAATAAAACTACCCTTGATAGTGCTAGGCCCCCTTAAGATCTGGTTTTCTGTTCTATTTCTATTGTGGTTTTCTACTCTTGGCAAAGATTTTTAACTAAGATAGGCCTTTCCTTGTAAAGAAGTCTCATAATCACTCCAAGAGGAATGAACAAAAACTTTTTTCTGTTCCATACACGAGCACCACTTTGGATTTCAGAAATTGTGATACGCCTTTCCACAGGTATGCCATACTTTTCCAAATGACCATGCTTGCTAGATACACTGGATGATTTTATACCTTTTCTAAGAAAGTATAGGGATTTGACAGTTTGGCAAGATTTTGTAGAAGTCTTGCCAGCTTGATGCTGCAAGAAAGCCCATTCCTAAGAGAAAATTTCATCCAGATAGCAAAAGGGTAGGTGTCATAGGCTAAGAGTCAATACAAGGCAATAAGGTATCTTAACAAGTAGATGAGACAAGATGTGAAAAATGATTTGCACTTTTCTGTCAGGGACTACTTTGAATTTCAGACTAGGCACCTGGGCATCTGGTACATGGAAAGCAAGATGACAGTGACTGCAGGAAGGAGGATGGGTCTTAAGTTGTGCAGAAGCCAGGCATAGAGGGACTCTAGTGCTAGGTGGGTTACTCTGATCAGGATTATAGCTCCAGGGAAAGTCTTCCAAGGAAGTCTTAGAACTGTGCCCCAGAAGAGGCAAACAAAGTATATTAAGCATGCTCAGATGCCCTCCATCTTAAACTAAGAGTGTGTCAAGCAGAGTACTGTGCACCAATTACGAACCTCAAGGGAGAGTAATCTAGACTGTTCTGGCTATGGTGTCTTGGTATTGAGTCACCAAGGAAAACAACAGAATCAAGCACCGGATGGAACATTTTACTGAGAAGACAAAGCAAGATCAGCTCCAATAGTGGGTGACCATCTCCTAGGCCAGAGGGTATCTCTCTCTTTGGTCGACACAGGGCAATTGCTCAATGTGCAGAAGACACACACAGCAGTGGGGTTAACCACATGCCACATGATGCACATGCTTTTAGCGAAGACAAAAGAGGACTCATTGAGCCTGGGACAGGAAAGACATTTCCACACAAGATGATAAGCTCTGTGGGTTATCTCTTGATATGGACATGTACCAAGCCCAAGACCCAGTGTATCTGTGTGTTTGGGGGGGGGGGGCTGAGCAGGGTTTGGAAGACTGTATGTAAGAGACTGACTATCCCCCTGCCAAAAACAAAAACAAAACAAAACAGCACTCATCTAATATTTGCCATTTATCAGTAATGATATTTTTGTGAACTTGCCAGTTATTTGACAATAACAATTTCTTAACTGAAGCAAGACTGAGTTGGATTTCTATTATTTACAACTGAAAGATTCTGGATTAATTCATCCCTTAATTAAAGCTAATAAAAGCCTATGCTTATGGCATAATAAAATTACAGACTATATTAGTGTTCATCCAACTTTTTAGTTTCAATTTTCATCATAAGTTAAGTAAGTTATTATCACAGTTTATAGAGTAGCTCAATGTCTTTTAAAAGTACAAGATTTGCTTTCATTACTATTAAAAGATTCAACTACTGAATGTTATACTATGTCTCTTAATTAAATGATAGGGCAAAGTTTCCATCGTAAGACCTAATGACAAATGAAGTTAAGTAAATGTTACTTTGAGGGGTATAGGATGAAAATGAATCCGAAGATGGGCACCTGGGTGGCTCAGTTGGTTAAGCGACTGCCTTCTGCTCAGGTCATGATCCTGGAGTCCCGGGATCGAGTCCCGCATCGGGCTCCCTGCTCCGCGGGGAGTCTGCTTCTCCCTCTGATCCTCCCCCCTCTCATGCTCTCTCTCTCTCTGTCTCATTCTCTCTCTCAAATAAATAAATAAAAATCTTAAAAAAAAAGAAAATGAATCTGAAGAGAGTTAACCATTTTAAATACATATTCATTTACGAATAACTGAATGGCATTTAAAGCACAGAATCCACAAGTTAACACAGCATTGAAAAACACATCATGATAAATGCTGAGAAGCATCAGGAGTAGCAAGACAAGAGCTCTACTCTAAAGATTAAGTGAGCATTCTGGAAATATAGGTCAGTGCTCATTCAACAGATTTGGATTCATTTAGGATTTATTGAGGGTTGCATATACTGATAAATCAGTCTCCACAACAAAAATGAATGGTCCTTGTTATCAATCCAATTTTACAATAAGAAATTGAAAATTACCAAGATTTTAAAACACAACCAAAGTTATACAGCTTTTAGTAGAAAACGCTAGAATATAAACCCAAGACCTTCACCCCAAGTTTGTATCAATTTCACTATAACACGTAATCTCCATACTATGATTGGTTTACCTGACTGGAGTAGGCTGAAAGAAGTTTCAAAGCTGAGTAATCTTAATACAAATTCTTCCAATATAACTAAATAAAACCCGTAATTATTGTATCAATGCCTAAGATATATTTATTTACATTATGTTCAGAAATTCAGAAGTATTTTTGAAATAACTTCCTAGTTTTAAATCCAAATATTTTATATCCAAATATTTTTCTTATACATATATATGCACATAAATAAATGTTTATATATAGACTTATGTAAAATCTTATTAAGTTTCTGTTATATAGTCTGTTCTTCATTAAAAAATATTCTGTTTCAAAAAATATTCTGTGTTTCTTTAAATCACTGAAAAAATAGGAAAGAATTTTAAGCTCAAGATAGTTTTCAAATACTTTAGCTAAATTGACATAATAAAGCTAAGAGATTATTGCCTATCAGGTCAATAATTTGTGAACTAAGAAGGATTAATAGGATTTATGACTCTTTTCAGCTACATGTAGCACAAGCAATACTAATTATATTTTCATTAACCTTTGAGGCTAGATCATGTTCCAATAATTTAGTCCTATTATGGACTAATCCAGTTTTATTGTTAAAGTGTAAACAAAAATAAGGTCAAGGTACATAAAAAAAACCAAAACTCTGTTTCCATGATTTAAAAAACTCATCACATATATCAAATTTGACATTTATTTTTAATTTGTCAAACTCCTGTTGGTTCCAAAACAAATGTCATTTCTAATTTATGATTTCTTTCTTTGGAGTATGCAGGGTTTGAGCATCCCAAGCCCAATGAGTTAACCCTTTGCTACACAACACTTATACTTGAAATCCATGTTGTTCTGATTACCTTTCTCTAAAGTGAGACAAACACATGCAGGAGCTATTAACTAAGTAGCCTCCTCTCCCTTCTGTTTTCTCAACACACACTCCATACTGCCTGTGTCAGACACTGCTAGCTTTCCTCTTCTTCTCTAGTAATAATTATAATTAGGCATAGGAACAGTCAGAAAGATTACATATTCTAGGCTCTCTTGTAGTCAAATGTGGCCATATAAATACATTCTGTTCAGTGGAATATAGACAGAGGTGCTGAGCTCAAGTCCTGACTTAAGCCATTAGTTGGAAAGTGACAGGTTTCCTCTTGTTTTTCTCCTCTCTCTTCTGGCTAGAAGGTAGATGTAATGGCAGAGCTGGTGCATAAGAGTAGAACACAATATGGAAGCTGATACTGAGGCTGCCATAGCAGAGACATAGAAAAATTTGGTTCCTATCATTACAGAATTCTTGTATCAACTCTGGACTGATTATTAGACTGTTTCATGAAAAATTATCTTAATTAAGCCATTGGCATCTGTCCATTATTCAATGCAGCTAAAATGGCATCCTAGTACACATCTTTATTTTAATCATACCTCTTGCATATAACTTTGAATCCCTTGTTCTCTCTACATATCACACATCTGTAATCCGCCTGTAATATTCTAGTCTCAGATTAACCCAAAAGATTCTCCTCTCTGCCTGATGAAGAAAGTCAGAAAGTAGGAAATTTTGGAATTATTATACGTTTGTGATCACCATTCTCATATAGGCATTCAATATATTCCTGAAATACAATGAAATTCTCTTTCTCCCATTCAGTTATTCGTAAAATGTAAGCTTCCTCTCTTACTCACTACATCACATATTTCATTCTGTTTTCTAACTCCTTCTGAACCAAGTACTCATTTTCTACCTCCCACCTCCAAACCTCAGCTGCCTTCATATTCTGGTGAGAAAAAAACAATAGCTGTAAGATTCAGACTTCCCATTTTCTCTCCACCAAAGACAATCAATATTGGTATCTTTTTTTTTTTTCCAGAATATTCTTCACTCCAGTTACAGGGAATGAAGAACCAACTCCTTTCAAATGTCAACACTCTCATATATGCTGGAATCTCATGCATTCTCAACATGCTTATCTTCATACTTCTCTGGATTTCAAATCTGTCTTTTTCTACTGGATAATTTTAATATGAAACCAGCTCTAATCTCCCTCACTCTGAAAAAGAGCAGACTCTTGACCTCCAATCTCATTTCGTTTGCTTTGTTTTTTCTCTTTTGTTTTTAGCATTGCTTCTTGAACAACCTTCATAATCTTCATTTCATCACTTATTACTCAATTCACCTATCAACTCAGTCTCTACTGGTTTTATCAATTGTTAGGATCATGAAAGATAATTAACTTAGTTAAGCCCAAGTAATCTGTGAGGTTTCTTCTTAATTTCCTGTAAGCATGCTTTGCCAACATTTTTTCTTATTTCTTTCATATGTGTCTGGCTGTTCCTTTCTAGTCTTCTTTGGCTCTTCTTTGCCCCCTTTTAAGTACTGGAGTTTCCTCAGATTCAGGGATAAATTTCTCTTTACTTCTCACTTTCCATAGTCTTAAGAGGAACTCTTTTCTATCCCCATGGGGTGTAAATATCATTTTACGCCAGTCGTTCTGAAACTGTAGTGCCAGGTCAGATCTCGCTCGCTCTCTCTCTCTCTCTCCATATATATTCAAATGTTCAGTCAATATTTCTACTTTTATATCTTAGTCACATTTGTCCTTTAGCATCTCCAAAATTCAAATCTTGATATCATCTGCCCTTCTCATCCGCTCTACCTTCTACATTCTGTGTATTTTTAGGTGACTGTTCCATCTATCTATTTGCTCAAACTTATTACCACTAACTTCTTTATTTTATTTATTTTTATTTATTTTATTTATTCTTTATTTAGTTCTCATATCCAAGCCATTACCAAATTCTGTGATTTCCATCTCCAAATACATGTAAAGTTTTCTTTTTTTTTTTCATCTCTACTGATGTAACCCTACTCCAACTTGCACAGTCTCTTTTCTCTTCCTCTACTGGTCTCATCATTTACATTTTGCTCCTGTCCTCCTTCCAGCACTGAGAGTGTTTTGTTTTTTTGTTTTTTTTTTTTAGTAAAAGTCAGATTATTTATTAACTTAAAACAGCTCAAAAACTTTCTATTGCCTTCAGAATAAAACCTGTAATGCCTAGAAGACCCTGCATGACCTGCCCCCTTTCTGTATTTCTCTCTCTTCTCTAACCATTAGCGCTCTTGCTTTCTATCCCTCCAGGCATAGGCATCCCTCCAGGCTCATTCAGTGACTTGAAAATCAAACTCTTTCCTACCTTGGAGTCAGCATACCAAGCAGTCTTCTATCTTCAATGTGCTTCTACTAACCTCCTCACCTAATGAACCATTTTCAGATCTTAGCTAGAATATCATCTTCCCAGGGCATACTTCCTTTTGACTCCAAACTACATTATGTCCCATACTCTGTACTTTCTGAAAACCATTAGCCTCTTAGTCCTAGTAATTTGACATTTAGTTTTTTGTTGTTTGTAAAATATCTGTCTTTCCCCCTAGAATATAAGCTTACTGATGGCATGAATCATCAATCATGCCTCTTATTTACTGCTCTATATCCAACACCTGGGACAGTACGTAGCACATGGTAGACATTCAATAAACAATACTTTTTTTATTCCTAAATAAAAGAATGATCACTATATGACTTCTAGACACTATGGATATAAGTGTAGGCTGGCTACGGGGAGAAAAATATGCTAGCTAGGCTAACTTCAACATCTTGCATTCCCATTTATTCTACCACTTACTATAATACTTTATTTTTTTAAAGATTTTATTTATTTATTTGACACAGAGAGAGAGAGAGAGAGAGAGAGAGAGAGAGCACAAGTAGGCAGAGTGGCAGGCAGAGGGAGAGGGAGAAGCAGGCTCTCCTCTGAGCAGGGAGCCCGATGTGGGGCTCAATCCCAGGACCCTGGGATAATGACCCGAGCCGAAGGCAGATGCTTAACCGACTGAGCCACCCAGGTGACCCTATAAATTAATACTTTCATATTGTGTTTTATATACTTCACATTTTATGAACTTTCCAAACTGAAGTATGGTCTGGGGCATGGTCAACTTTGGGTCAATAACAAAAGTAGTTTTCTCAGCCACAACATTCAAACCATGGACAATGGTGAATCCTCCCACCCCCATGTATGGGTTATTCTCAGTGGCCAGTTGGCCAGTTGGCCTTTTCAGGCGAAACTCAGGCTTTTTATTGAACATTTGTTCTGAATGACATAGTATATTATAGATCAAATAGAATTTTATTTGCTGGGGCACATAAATATTACTAATAGACCATTTCTATAGTAGTACATACTCCCAATTCAACAAAGAAAGTTTAAAAACTTGATAGAATGCAACTTTTCACAATTCCTGAAATCTAAATATAATGGGATTTTCCCACAGCCTCTTAGGCAGAAACAAAAGTTTACTAACAAAGGAATTCGCATTACACTTTTATATGTTTTCTCCAACACTGGGAGCTAAATGAGAATAGAGTAGCATATACCAACTAATGAGAGAAAGGGTCAGAAATCTCCAAAACCCTCTAAGTAGTCAAGATAATATTTGCATGTTATCATGAAAGGAACCTATTGAAATATATATAAGAACTCAGAGCATATTTTACTTGTGCATCTAATCTAAGTAGAATAGGAAAATATCCTGGCCTAACCTAAATAAATTTTTCCTGGCACTACAAATGGAGGAATGCTATAAATATTATTTTATTTCCTACATAAACACACACACACACACACACATGCACACACATATGTATATACAAATTTAAATTCCACATGTCTATGGAATGTACAATATAATCATTACATAAGGAGTCTTAAAATACAAATGATACACTGGGAAAAACTGTACTACTATTAAAATATTTTAAGCAAAGGAGATCTTTCCAGAGATCTCAACCACAGTTACGCACCTGAATTCCTTTTGGTTCTTTTAAAAATGACAGCTGCCCTACTAGATATACTAGACTGAATGTCCTAGGGTGGAGCCCGTCATATGTAATTTGCCATGTTAACTCCTCTATTATCATCAATCTGCTTTTGTCAGACCTTCTCACCTGTGTAAATGGACATAAAACCACACTTAGAAACCACAGCTCTAGACTGTTTACCGTGCTCTTACTGATGCTAACTGGTTGGCTTGCCTTTCCAACTTGCTTTCCGTGATAAACTGTGTTTAACTGCCCTCCAGCTGTGTCCTATCTGGTGGTCCTCACCTAATTCTTCAACCACCTGTGTAAGTTCCCAGTCCACTTGCTCAACTAAAGCTCAGCATATCTTCAGTTGAGATGCAAACATATTTTTTTAAAGATTTATTTATTTGAGACAGAGCGAAAACACAAGCGGGGGCGGAGAGGAAGAGAGAGAGGAAGAGGAAGATGAAGAGGGAGAGGAAGAGGGAGAGGCAGAGGGAGAAGCAGACTCCCCACTGAGCATGGAGCCCCACACAGAGTTCAGTCCCAGGACCCCAGGATCATGACCTGAGCCAAAGGCAGACACTTAACTGACTGAGCCACCCAAGCTCCCCAAGATACAAAAATACTTTTGACATTGGCCAGAACTGTCATTCCCTGATCTTTAAGTGGATATAGTGATACTAGTGCCTTAGATTTCAAAAGTCCTATTTTTTTTAAGATTTTATTTATTTATTTGAGAGAGAGAATGAGATAGAGAATGAGATAGAGAGAGCACAAGGGGGGGAGCAGGAGAGGGAGAAGCAGACTCCTCGCTGAGCAGGGGAGCCCGAGGCGGGATTCGATCCCGGGGCTCCAGGATCATGACCTGAGCCGAAGGCAGTCGCTTAACCAACTGAGCCACCCAGGCGCCCTCAAAAGTCCTATTTTAAGATTTAAATTTTAAGGTTAAAGTGACTTTTGACTATATTCTAAATTACATATGCTAAGTGGAAATAGTGTGACAAGTATAATCCAACTATCTTGGCAAACTAGAAAGCACTTATACAGAAGCTTTACTTTCACACTTTTCCACCTTTAGAACAGAAGGAGTTAACAGTTGTTCCGTGCCCTCTCTGTGCCAAGTTAGAATTTAACAGATCCAGTTAAATCTGCATTTCAGATATACAACAAATATGTATTTTAGTATACATGTGTCCCAAATATTCCATGGGACACAACTATTATCTGTTGATTATCTGAAATGCAAATTTAACCAGATGTCCTATATTTTCATTCGCTAAATCTGATAACCCTATATCAAATTCTTTTCCAAAGCAATGAGAGAAAGCAGTGAGAAAACAGAACTTCTATTCTAGAAGATTTTTATGGTCGGTGAAATCAATCTGCATATTTATTTTTACTATAATGGTGATGGGATTTACAGATGTGTCTGGGTTAATGGGAAGCACACAGCTATGGCTGAAATTATTTTAATATAAGGGATTTGGACAGTTAAAATGGAAAAAAGAATTAAGCAAATGGTAGAGAAGAATTTCTGTAATTCTGTTCTAGAGATTCAAAATTAAACCAACACAAAAATGCATGTAAGCCTTTAAAATGTTTCTGCATCTGGGGCACTTGGGGGGCCCAGTCAGTTAAGCAGCTGACTCGATTTCAGCTCAGATCATGATCTCAGGGCCCAGGGATCGAGCCCCATGTCAGGTTCCGCACTCAGCGGGGAGACTGCTTCAAGACTCTCTCTCTCCCTCTGCCCTTACCCCCCTCAATAAATAAATAAATCTTTAAAATGTTTGTTTCGATTGGAGTAAGTCTATGTCATAGTATATGAGGCATTTTCCAAGTGATTGGCAAAACATTTGAAAGTTTAAGACTAAAACTCCCTATACAGGCAAAGGATTTTATGAAAGTATTCCTAAATACACATAGGCCACAACATCTAACTTAGTTTTTGCCAAATTTTTCCATTTTCAATTCTCCAATTTTTCTTTTCAGGGAAAATGATAGAAATAAAGGCAGAGATTTAGTCAATGATCTTGAAGTCTCATTTCAGGAGCTGTTAGAAAGGTATCAGGCTTTCACTCTCCCTATTGTATTGTTTATCAAAATATAAAAAGTTAAGGGATTTCTTTTTAAAATGATGCATGTTAGCCCACAGAACATTCATTTACAGATGAGAGTCTTAAGGATATCAGGGCTCGGGCAATTAAGTTTCAATAAAAGAAAAAAAAAACAAATTCAAATATAACTTCAGCAGAATTCCAATAAAGAATTCAAAAACGGTATTGGCTTAAAAATACCTTGTCTTGTCCCAGCATAAAAACACCAGGGAGAGGAAGTTCATTTTTTCTTCCTGATGCTAAAACTCTAAAGCTTCAGGAAATTTCTTTATTACTTAGTACTGTATGTTCTAATCAAGCATAAAGAAGGAAAGTGACTACTATCAAAGGATCCATAAAAAGAGTTTATGATGTTTCAGAATCAGACAACATAAAAAAGGACATATTCAAATTAGAAACACTATTATAAAGTGTGATTCTATAAGGAATCTCCATAACAGTCTTAATAATGTGATTAAAGAGACAAAGTAATAGCAATATACACAAGTACTAATTAGAACATTGAAACTATTACGCCTCATGTGGGAGACAAGTCATAAAATTCAAAGAATATTTGTAAGAAACACTATCAGACTGGCTTTTAAGTTTTTTAGTGCCTGAGGCGGATTTTGTGAACTTGTAGTATGAGTTGAAAATGTTTAAGAAAATTCAATTGGCTTAATAATGCATGCTTGTTTCATAATCTTATTATAATATAAAAAATAATTTAGAAATAAATGCTTTTTCTACACTAGGCTCAATGGTACAGTTTATGCAAAGTCTAAAAATTGAACCAAATTACACAATATTCCAGATAATAAAACTGCACTTAAAAAAAAAAAAAGCTACATATACTATTACTGTGCTGCCATGAGTTTTAGGTGACTAGAGATGATAATAATTAGGAATGGTTCTATAATTAAAACATTATCAGTTCAACATTTATTGTATTATCAACTATTTTAGTTTGAAAAAATGTATTGAAAGTATTTATGCACAAAACATAAAAGGAAATTGCAGTTGAAAATATTTGAGAAATTGGGCGCCTGGGTGGCTAAGTCATTAAGCAGCTGCCTTCGGCTCAGGTCATGATTCCAGGTCCTGGGATGGAGCCCCGCATTGAGCTCCCTGCTCCACGGGAGGCCTGCTTCTCCCTCTCCCACTCCCAGTGCTTGTATTCCCTCTCTCGCTGTGTCTCTCTCTGTCAAATAAATAAATAAAATCTTAAAAAAAAAAGAAAATATTTGAGAAATTCAGAGAAAAGAACAATAAAAATAAGAAACCAGGATTACTCTTCAGTCTTACCCACTTCCTAATATGGGGCCATAACTAAGGTATCTCTTTTTTTAGCAGTTAGGGTAAAGAAAAATATGGTTAATGAAATCAGTTTCACTATTAATTACTGGTTGATGCACTGAGAAAGCAAGATACTTAATCAAGTAAACTTTTCTTTTCAATATACTATACTCCTCTCTAGGAAGTTCAAATTTCACATAATAAAGGTTTGAAAAACATGGGAAAAAAGTGACATATATTAACTTCTTGGTTAAGCCAACATACTTATTAGTGAAAGGGATTTTTTTAATCCTAAAACACCTAAAAACATAACCAGGGCAGAATTTCCTCAAAAAGGAATTTTTAAAAGCCTGAATTAAATTATTCACAATTATCAAAAGGAGAAACTAGTTACTCAAAAAGGGACAAAACTTCCGTAATGAAAATCAGAAATTTATCTTGTATACTTACATAAAGATGATAAAGTAACTATTTAACAATATTCTCAACAGTATTTATAATTATACAAAGAGTTTCAGAGTTCTTTTAATAAGAGCTTTTAAAAATAGGGCAATATTAAAAGGGCCGGCTACAATTAACCAAAACAGTATTAAGAAAAGCAAAATAATGAAGGTTTATAAGGCTTTTGTTGGTCCTGAACAAAGTAAGAAAACTATATAGCACACATAGATTTAAAGCGTGGACTGAATGCCCATCAGGCTGATCTCTATATACTTTTATTTTTCTAAAACATAGAGATAAATGAAAGTGATCTATGCCCCCATCAACTAGTTTATGTGGAGGGTTCACAGGAGAGCTCAACATCACTCATCATCAGGGAAATACAATGAGATATCACCTCACACCTGTCAGAATGGCTAAAATCAACAAAACAAGAAACAACAGGTGTTGGCAAGGATGTGGAGAAAGGGGAACCGTCTTGCACTATTGGTGGGAATGCAAACTGGTGCAGCCACTCTGGAAAACAGTATGGAGGTTCCTCAAAAAGATAACAATAGAAGTACTCTACGATCCAGCAATTGCACTACTTAGGTATTTACCCAAAGAATACAGAGCTATATGTTTTAAAGTCAATTCATCTGGAGATGGGGCTAAATACTTCATGAACGTTGAGAAATCTGATAAAAATATTTTTCTGGAAGGACAGACCATGTATTTGTATTCAGGCTTCATGACTTACTTAACATCACTCATCTGTAGATTGAGATATTAACACTACCAACCATTTAGGGCTGCTGTGATGATTCAATGGTATTGATACGTGTGTCTGGAACCTATAAAGGTTTCTGTAGTGACGACACAATGATGATGACAATGGTGGTGGCAGTATCAGTAGAGATAAAATAACCTTGAACACCGACAAAATTTTAAGCAAAAATAATATTCTAAAAATACTGTCAGTTTCATACAAAAAGAGAGAAGTCTGTTCATAGACACGTAGGTGAAGGGTCTGCCATGGCATCATGGTGACCTTGTACATCTCCATATAAGTAAAACAGGTGAAGCTCAAGTGCAGTCTCACCCAAAACCTACATGGCAGAATGCCCTCTGATTCTCCCAGAACATGTCAAGATAGGCAGTCTTGTAAGAGGCTATCACAGGGCCATTTTCCATCTACCTCTCTATCTTGTGGGAGGCTCCCCCTCTTACTGGAGGCAGTTTCTCATCCACCTCTCTAGAGCTAGTCTCACCTCCCTTATAAAACCACTTAAATACAGTGTAGATTGGCTTCTTGGTGGCAGATCAAACCACTGGCTCATGACACCAACTATCTAGTCCCTCTAGTTCTGTCACACAGATGACAGACTCCATGCTGATCTTGATCTTGTCTGTGTTAAGTAATTAACTAATGGCCTTGTATGGTGGCAGATGGTAGCTACACGTGTGAGCATAGCATAACACAGAGAAGTTGAATCACTCTGTTGTGCACCTAAAATTAATGTAACATCGTGTGTCAACTATACTCAGAAAATAAAAAGCATGAACAAAGCCAGTTGGGCATGTTGTCTCTTTACAGGTTGAGTATATGGAAGATTAGAATACCCACCTAACAGCTGCAGTAGTCACCGCTATATAGGGACTACTGGATCTTTTGACAAGCCAAAGTACCTCAACTTAAGATGCTATCTAAAAAGATGAAAATTCTCTAGTACGTTGAACAAAATGTAAACATGTTGTCTATATAAATGATACAGCATATATTTATAATGACTACCAGAAAAACAACTAACATCATTATGTGGATGAAATCACAGAATAATTGATAGAATACTAACAATAATAATAATGATTCAATATTTTCAAAATGTAGTCTACTAAATCCTTAACATACATTATTTTATTTAATCACTGATATACTCCCAGGAACTATTATTAAATGCCATTCTACAAAAATTCTAGGTTGCTGGGGCGCCTGGGTGGCTCAGTTGGTTAAGCGACTGCCTTCGGCCCAGGTCATGATCCTGGAGTCCCTGGATCGAGTCCCTGGATCGAGTCCCGCATCGGGCTCCCTGCTCGGCAGGGAGTCTGCTTCTCCCTCTGACCCTCCCCCCTCTCATGTGCTTGCTCTCTCTCATTCTCTCTCTCTCTCAAATAAATAAATAAAATCTTAAAAAAAAAAAAATTCTAGGTTGCTGGCACAGTCTACAAACTGTGAACTACGAACTATCTGACTTTACTGTCCTTGAGATTAAACAATGTATTTCATCTTCTCCCAGAATGTATAGAGCAATTTTACTCAAAATTAACTGAAGAGACCAGTTATTAAAATAACTCCATAATTATGAAAAGACAAAAATAATTAAATGCAATAACACACTGCTAAGTTTGAGATTCACTGAAGCATTTAAACGCAATTATTAAACTCTTGGACTTTATTAAAAATGGACAGATATATACCATATGTCCTTTTTTATCATTTGCTTCATCACATATTCTGATCTTCCATCAGAAGAAGCATATGCCACAGGAAGCAGAAAAGGATCAAACTACGATTTTCAAACAGTCTTAAATTATAACTTTGGTGTACTGCCAAATAACCATCTGACTTATATACTAATTAGACCTATAGCATTTAAAATATACCACTTAAAACATGGATTTATAGTTTGAAATTTCAAGATATTACATTTTCTAATTTAAGGAAATATTTTATCATAGTAATAAAATTATTTTTTATCTTCACTATAGAAAATGTTAGGATAAAAATAAATTGATATGCAAAAATAATGTTTTATTAAATGTAGATTTATCTTTTAAGTATGAACAAACAAGTATGAACTAGGAAATATATCTGAGAGTAGGGATTTATGTGAAAAACTTTTTACTTAAAGAGATTTGGTTATTTCCAATCCATTATGAATGCGTAAGGGTCTACCTTTAGAAGCATATACTGTGGTAAAATTTGAAAGTGGCAGTATTAATCATCTAAATGTAGAGCTATTTAGATTATCTACTTCTTCATGAGTAAGCTTTGGCAATACATGTGTCTCAAGGCATTTAAATGTCAAATTTATTATTATAAAGCTGAAATATCTCATTATTATTTTTTTTTAAGATTTTATTTATTTATTTGAGAGAGAGAGAGGCACAGCGAGAGAGGGAACACAAGCAGGGGGAGTGAGAGAGGGAGAAGCAGGCTTCCCGCCAAGCAGGGAGCCGGATGCGGGGCTCGATCCCAGGACCCCGGGATCATGACCTGAGCCGAAGGCAGACGCTTAACGACTGAGCCACCCAAGTACCCCATTATCTCATTATTTTTAAAATATTAATAGAATATGTATTAGTACCTCTCCTTTTTCTTTTTGTGTGTATTCATCCATATAGCTATAGGTTTATCAGTTCTATCATTTTTTGAGGACCAACTTTGATTTTCATTGATTTTTTCTATTATTTTCTATTTTATTGATTTTTGTTTAACCTTTGTTATTTACTTCATTCTATTTATATGGATTTACTATGTTTTTCTGTTCTCGTTTCTTAAAGTAGATGCTTAGACCACTAAACTTAATACTTACTTTATAATATTAACACTTAAATCCCTAAGTTTCTCTTATGCCTATCACTTTCACTTCATGGATTTTGAACCAGTATTATTAGGTGAATCTACGTTTAGGACTGCTATCTCTTGATAAACTGACCCTTTAATCCTATGTAATATTTCTTAACTAAATTCTACTTTGCCTTATATCAATATAGTTACTCAAAATGGGAATTATTTTCATGATAGTTTTCCATTCTCCTACTTTTATTGAGCATCTTTATATTTAAAGTGAGTTTCTCATAAACTGACTATAGTTAGTTCTTACATTATCTATCCAAGCTGATATTTGTTTCCTTATAATTGGAGTATTTACAGCATTTACATTTACTGGAATTGTGGATACAGTTTGGTCTCAATACACCATCTTGTCCTCTGTTTTCTATTTGCCCCAATTTTGTTTCCTTTCTCTTCTGTTTCTGCTTTCTTGTTGCTTAATTGACCACTAGCTTCATGAGCTAAATACCTTGCTTTATATTTTTAGTGGTTATTCTGTGACTTCTGAAATCTTTAATTTAGCACAATATATCTTCAAATAATAAAACATCATCTGTTATTCAAGAACCTTAAAACAGTACACTAATTTTTCTCTTCTCACCATCTTGTGCTTTTGCTGTCACATGTGTCATTTCTACATATGTGATTCACAACACAGTACATTATTATCTTTGCTTTAGGCAAGCCAATCTCACATATTTACCATTCCTGACATTATTCTTTTGCTTATATTCATATTTCCATCTACCATCATTTTCCTTTTTTCTGAAGGACTTACATTTTCTATGGTAGTCACAGCAATCAGATAACAAAAAGAAATAAAAGGCACCCAAATTGGTAAGGAAAAAGTGTAACTTTCACCCTCTGCAGATGACACTGTAGAAAACCAGAAAGACTCCACCAAAAAACTACTAGAACTGATAAATGAATTCAGTAAAATGGCAGGGTACAAAATCAATGTGCAGAAATCTGTTGCATTTCTATACACTAATAATGAAGCAGCAGAAAGAGAAAAAAACAATCCCATTTACAATTGCACCAAAAATAATACCTTGGAATAAACTTAAAGAGGTGAAAGAACTATACCCTCAAAACTATAAAACACTGATGAAAGAAGCTGAGGATGACACAAATGGAAAAACAGTCCATATTCATGTATTTGAAGAACAAATATTGTTAAAACGTCTATACTACACAAAGCAATCTACACATTTAATACAATCCCTATCAAAATACTAACAGCATTTTTCACATAACTAGAACAATCCTACAATTTGTATGGAACCACTAAAGACATCAAATAGCCAAAGCAATCCTGAAAAAGAAATGCAAAGCTGAAAGTATCCCAAGTCCAGATTTCAAATATTACAAAACTGTAGTAATCAAAACAGTATGGTACTGAAACAAAAATAGACACATAGATCAAGAGAACAGAAAAGAAAACTCATACATAAACCCACAATTTTATAGTCAATCTTTGGCAAAGGAGGCAAGAATACACAATGGGAAAAAGTCTCTTCAACAAATTGTCTTGGGAAAACTGGACAGCTACATGCAAAAGAATGAAACTGGATGACTTTCTTTTACCATACACAAAAACAAACTTGAAATTGTTTAAAGACCTGAATGTGAGACGTGAAACAAAAATCCTAGAAGAGAAGCAGAGGCAGTAATCTCTCTAATGTCAGCCACAGTGACATTTTTCTTGATATGTTTCCTGAGGCAAGGAAAATAAAAGCAAAAATAAACTATTAGGACTACCTCAAAACAAAAGGCTTCTGCACAGAGAAGGAAGCAATCAACTAAAATATAACCTACTGAATGGGAGAAGATATTTGCAAATGATATGTCTGATAAATGGTCAGCATTCAAAATATGTGAAGAAATTCTAAAACCCAACAGCCCAAAACAAAATAATCCAATTAAAAATAGGCAGAAGACATGAAAAGACATTTCTCCAAAGAGGACATCCAACAGATACATGAAAAGATGCTCAGCATCACTCATTACCAGGGAAATGCAAATCAAAACTACAGTAAGATACCACCTCACACCCATCAGAATGACTAAAATCAAAAACACAAGAAACAAGTGTTGGCAAGGATGTGAAGAAAAAGTAACCCTCCAGTGCTGTTGGTGGGAATGCAAACTGGTGCAGCCAATATAGGAAACAGTATGAAGGCTCCTCAAACATTAAAAACAGAACTCTCTTAATGGAGAGTTTTCACATTCAGTAATCAATTCAGTAACCACACTCCTGGGTATTTACACACACACAAAAATATAAAAACACTAATTCAAAGGGACAAATGCATCCCTAAGTTTATTGCAGCAGTATAAAATAGCCAAACTATGGAAGCAGCCCAAGTGCCCACTGATAGATGAATGGATAAAGAAGAAGTGGGTGGCTCAGTTGTTTGAGCTTCTGACTCTAGGTTTCAGCTCAGGTCGTGATCTCTGGGTCATGAGATCAAGCCCTGAGTTGGGCTCCATGCTGAGTGCAGAGTCTGCTTGAGAGATTCTCTCTCTCCCTCTCCCCCGACCCCAGCTCCTTCCGCCACTCATGTGCTCTCTCAAATAAGTAAACAAACAACGAAAAGGTACACACACAGAATATTATTCAGCCATAAAAAGGAGTGAAACCTTGCCATTTGCAATGATGTGGGTAGAGCTAGAGAGTATTATGCTAAGTGAAATAAGTCAGAGAAAGACAAATACTATATGATTTTATTCATATGTGGAATTTAAGAGAGAAAACAAATGAGCAAAGGAAAAAAGACCAAAAAAAAACAAAAAAAAAAAAAAACAAAAAAAAACCCAAGACTCAACTATAAAAAATTAATAGTGACCAGAGGAGAGGAGGGTGGGCAGATGGGTGAAATAGGTGAAGATTAAGGAATGCACTTATCATGATAAACACTGAGTAATGTATAAAACTGTTGAATTACTATGTTTTATACCTGAAACTAATACAACACTGTATGTTAACTATACTGGAATTAAAATTTAAAAAATCCATTTTCAGAAGTATAGGCCCTTGGTGATAAATTCTCTCAGCTCTTGCTTGTCTAGAAAAGTTTTAATTTCGTCTTCATTTTTGTAAGATATTTTCAGCGCCGACTTTATACTGGCATGCTTTAGTTTTTCACTGCTATAAAAACTGTCTTTATATATATAAAGTCATCTGATAACATACCTACTGTAATTGTTTTTTCTATTTCTCTGTGTGTGGTGTTTTCTTTTGCTCTGACTCTTGTAAAATGTATCTATCACTGTTGTAAACAATTTGCCATGTGTTTTACATTTTTAATTATATCATCCTTCTGCTTTAGATTTGTCCAGTTTCTTGGATTTCTAAATTTATAATCTGAAACAAAATTGATAATGTTTGGTCACTATTTCTTCAAATATTTCTTCTTTTTTCTTGGGACTTCAATTACAACATCTAGTATTTCCCCAAGGGTAACTGATGTTCTTTTATTTTTCTATTTACCTCAGTAGAGATAGTTTCTACTACAATGTCTATTATTTCATTGGTATTTTTTTATTGTGATTAATCTGCTGTTAACAATCCCAAAACCAGGGGTGCCTGGGTAGCTCAGTTGGTTAAGCATCTGCTTTCAGCTCAGGTCACAATCTCTAGGTCCTGGGATTAAGCCCCACATCTGGCTTCCTGCTTGGCAGGGAGTCTGCTTCTCTCTCTCCCTCTGCCCCTCCCCACTGCTTGTTCTCTCTCTCAAATAAATGAATATTTTTTAAAAATCCCAAAACCAAGTGGCATAAAAAATGACAATCATTTATAATTATTGGTTATCCTTATTGGTTATTCTGTGGCTTAGATGGACTCTGGTGGTAGTTCTTGTTCAGACTTTCTCACACACCTGCAATCAGACAGGAGTGAAGCCTCAGTTATCTTAAAGGCTTCCTCACTCATATGTGGCATTTGATTCTGGAAGTGACCAGACCTCAGCAGGGTTTTTACCTGAACCCCTACAACATGACCTGCGCATCCTCACTTCATGGTGGTGGGGCTTAAGGATGAGTATCCCAAGATGGCTAAGCGAAGAAGTGTTTCCTTTTCTATCCTAGGTTGGGAATTCATGCAGCATTATTTGGACCAGTCTTCAGTAAGGAAAAGAATTATTATTTAAACCCAAATTTGGGGTGCTTGGGTGGCTCAGATCATGATCCCAGGGTCCTGGGATTGAGCCCCATGTCGGGCTCTGCTCAGCGGGAATCCTTCTTCTCCCTCTGCCTGTTGTCTCCCCTGTGTGCTCGCTCACACTCTCTAATAAATAAAATCTTTAAAAAAACAAGCTTTATCTGATACATAAAGTTCATTAAAAGAAGATACCAAGATATAGTTAAAATAAAATATATATTTTATATTTAATAAGTTATTAAACTTACTGTATTCATCTTTGAAAATGTGGAAAATGTTGTTCCACAGGGTTTAGGCAGTAGCAGTATTAAATGTTAAAACTAGACATTTAGGGGGCACCTGGGTGGCTCATTACATTAAGCGTCTGCCTTCAGCTCAGGTCATAATCCCGGGGTCCTAGGATAGAGTACCGCATCAGGCTCGTTGCTCAGTGGGGAGTCTGCTTCTCCCTGTCCTGCCACAATCCCTGCTTGTGCTTTCTTGCTCTCTCTCTCAAGTAAATAAAATCTTAAAAAAAAAAGCTAGAAATTTAGTTACTATTTGTGAAATGTGTTTTTGTAATTTCCATTATCCCATCATTGATAATATGCCCATAAAATTGTAAACATATGATTATTTAATTTAAGCTAGACATGTAAGATATTTATTGAGGATTCTTCTGTTCAACAGATATCAAGAACAGTCTTGGTATAGAGTGAAGAAGAAACCGGTCATGACCTTTACCTTCATAGAGATTACAGTTGGAGGCACAAATTGATGGAGTAATTATTTGAGTAACTTTGATAAGAACTTTAAAGCATGAGAACAAAGATCAGGAGAGAGATGACCATCTCTGGATAATTAGCAAAGTTTCCCTAAGGAAGGCTATCTCAGATAAAATTTACGGGTTAAGTAAAAGGCAATCTGGCAAAATAAGGAGAGAGAAAAAAAATCCATGCAATCTAAAACAGAGGGTAGTGTGGCTAAAATAAGGTCACTGGGAGTGATTCGCCAAGAGGGAAGGAGGCTGATTAGCAAGGATTCCAAAGAAAAAGATAGAAACCAGAGTATGTAAAGCCTTATAACAAGTATTTTTATTTTTATCTTAAGAGAATGGAAGAGTATTAAAAAGTGAAGAGAAGCAACCTGAGCACATCTGCAAAAATAATCTTTGGTTGCAAGGTAACTGTCAATGGAAAGGGACAAGGACATTTTTATCTGAACAAATTTTTCATGTTATCTCACCAAGTGATTCCATCCCTTATATTTATTATAACATCATATATTTTGTGTAGACTAGTATTACATATATATTGTGTTATATAATTATATTTAATAATATTTTAGATAGGAATTTAGAGATCTTTCTTTTAGCTTAGATGCTTGTGTGTCACTTTAACATTTTAATTTTATGAAAACAAATTCCCTCAATAAGCAAAATAACATCTCTTCAAACTATAACATGGCTTTTTGAAGCTTCAGATGAAGTTTTATTTGAATTGAGAATCATTGGCTCTATTCCTATGGCAGCCCAGGAGAGGAAATACTCTGTCACCAAGGGAGTACATAATTTGCCAAGAGATCAATTTCTCTAATGAAAAATGTGTAAGCTCTTCATAAAAAAAAATGATCATGGTATATCCTATAACTTCTGAGTTTCATATAAGAAAGCAAATCCTGATGTAAAACAAATCCATTTTGTCATTAAGTAAAATTTGTATAAAATTTCAGGTGCATCTAATTTGTAAAATTCAATTATCATAAGAAACCTCAATAAACTGTGCAGTGGTCCATAACCCAGATGATAGCGAAAGGAATGAAGAAAATCCTTAAAAGAAAAGCCATCTTAACACTTTTTGCAAATGTTTACAAAGTTTACATTATCTCACTCTGGCTCCATTCTGTGCTACGCAGATTAACAGAAATGAACACCCTTCCTTAAATCCTTTTCACAACGAACACCATGCAAATAATTTATGAGTGCAATAGAATTTTTAAAAGATTTGTGGGAGAGATAAAGGACAGGTTTAAATCTTAGGAAACTAAAATAACCGTATTGAATATTAAATGTTAGTCAATGTTACTGCCAGAATATATTTGGCCACCACAGTTTTTTTTTTTTTTTAAAGATTTTGTTTATTTATTTGACAGAGAGACACAGCAAGAGAGGGAGCACAAGCAGGGGGAGTGGGAGAGGGAGAAGCAGGCTTCCCGCGGAGCAGGAAGCCTGATACAGGGCTCGATCCCAGGGCCCTGGGATCATGACCTGAGCCGAAGGCAGACGCTTAACGACTGAGCCACCCAGGCACCACCTGGCCACCACAATTTTAAGCATTTCCACTAGACATTTTCCCAACTTTCACTAGGTTTCCTGCTATCTCTGCATCTTTCAAATTTAGAGTAAACATTCATTCATTCATTGAACAAGTTCTTATCAGAAACTAACCACGTCTTAGGCCACTTATGAGACACGCAGATTCAGTGTGAACAGAATCTTGACTTCAAGAATTTCATGGGGCCAGCTTAAGAGACAACAGCCTTAGTGTAAATAAAATTCCTAGTGCATTATGGATGCACTCCATTATAACAGGCACTTAATAATCATTTTAGAAATTTTATGCAGTATAATGAAAAGTGTCTTAATTTTCAAGTCAGTTATATATAAGTTCAAACCCCACATCTTCTTTTCCCTAGCCATAAAATACAAGACCAGTAACAACACTTCTGTTTCATCATAAGCACTGGGCATAATTGCCTAAAATTTTTTTTTTACGTGTGTGTAATTAAATGAAACTAACGGGTACATGGCATGTACCTAATAACTTTGGTTCCTAGATGATTAAATATTAAATATTTCAGGGCTTTCAAATGCATATTTTGGGAAATAACAGTTCAGTGATGTGCTCTATGACACAGAGACTTTATGGAAGTATTAATTTTTAGGGTAATAAATAATAAGTCCCCTCAAAACTGTACACATTTACCTATTTTACTAATGAAAAATCAGAGAACTTAAGTAATCTCTCTAAAGTTACAATCTTACAAATTACAAATTTAAGTAATTTGTCTAAGAATACAAAGGTGTGCAAGGCAAGAGTTTCATTTAACATTCTACTTCCTGGATTATAGCCGATTGCAAATACAGAAGTATTGCATTTTATATTCCTCACTAGGGGATTCATAAAAATTATACTGTAAATTGCTTGAATAAGTGATAAAGTTATAATACCTCTCTTCCTTTGTTCAACTTCATGGTAACAACATAGTTTTACTTTAACTTTTACACAAAATTATTGAACAATGAACTTCAGTTTTTCATAGCATCTATCAGATTGCTCATTGTGTAAGGAAAAAAAAAAGTTCTGTTAAATGGGAAAAACTGGTTTAAATGTATCCATAATATTTGGAACAAAGCCCCAAGATTCCTCTTACTAAACTACAATAACATCAAAGACTAATAGATAATTTGTTATTTCTTAACATGGATCTTGAGGAATTCAAAAAGAATGAAATATCCTGCAAAATGGACTTTTCTTTTGCCCCCTTCAACACCTAGTAAAGTGCTAGGCTCTTAAATGTAGCTCAACAACTATTTTCCATTATGAATTTGAAATTTAACAAAACATGTGGAATCCAATTAGGATGTAACTGCTTCTATTTTTTACTTCTATGATTATCTTATTTAATACCATTAACCTTCTGATTTCTTTAGTGCCTTTCACCTATTCCAACTAAAGGAAGCAATATTTTCTACCACAAGGTAAGAAAACCGTATTTGGTGGTGCATTTCTATGTGAATCCCCAGGTTCAAGGGCTATGCAGGCTACCAGATGTGGATCTGTCCTTTTACCTGTGTGTGCTTTCTGTAGTGCAAGAAAATAAAATATAAATGAGTTTAGCTTTCCAGCTCCTCTATTACTCAAACAACTTCCACTCAGGAAGTATAATACTGAATTAAATGCCCTGTACCAGAAATCAGTAAGAGGGGATTCTCCATCTGATTCTGTCCCTATGTAACAATGTTCCACAAATCAAGTTAACTCACTTTCCAGAATCACCGTTGCCTCTTCTACAGTTGTGGCTAATGATGTACTGCTTAACTTACACTGTTGTAAAACAGCAATTGAGACAAAGTGAATTATGAAAAAGTAATGTACCAATTTTTTCACCATTGGAAAGTGTTATCATTTATTTGTAATCTCAGGATGCTTATGATTTGTGAATTGTATTTCTGAAAATATTACTATTTCTGAGATAAAACTTTGTATCTCTTACCAATCAGTGTCTTTGACCTTGCTCTGATTGGATATATTGAATCATGTTTCTTGCCTGTCCACTTAGAGATTTATCAGTTTCGTCTTTCTAAAAGGAACAAATCTTGTGAGATAAAATGAGCAGAAAGTAATATTAATTCAAACTTTTCTATAAAATTTTTTAAAAAGTTGAAAAAGTAAATACAGACACACATACACACACACAAACACACACACACACACACCAAAAGGAAGACATTCTCCTTAAATCCTTTTCTACCTTCTCATCAATTTCTTCTTTTCCATCCCAATTCTCTATTTTGGCCCAGAGTCAAAAGGACCAAAAATTTTTTGGCATTTGTTCCTTTATTTCCTTCTCCCCATTTCTGCTTTAGAGAACAATGCCAACATTCTCAGACATTGGGATAGTTGTGAATTCATAAGAGAAACTACTTGTTTGTAAAGGATTCAAGAGTTGTCATAAAGTCTATTCCATAATGATGTGTCAGTGTCATTTACATGATTCACATGGGCTTGACAGCTGTTATGGAGGATTTCACACTAGCAGCTACGAGTAGGAAAACTCATTTTAGGTGAGTTGCTGCTAACATGGCTAACATGTGAATTTCTGATTCATGTTGGCAAAGAATGACCTGAAGGATATGTAAGCACAAAATGAACGAGGGTATAACAAAACTCAGAGAGGAAATGGACCGATTTTAAATGCCACTGATATGAATACGGTAATTCTTACAGGGCACAGGTCTTCAGAAACAGGTTATCAGTTTAAGAGATTAATATATTACAAATCCTTTTTTTTTTTTTTTTAGAATTTTTCAATGGTTTGTATCATCTATTAGAAGGGAAGACTTCAGTAAAGCAAGACGCAAACTCCACTACTGCTCTAAGTCAAATAACATTAGCACAACTGAACATTTTTCTAGATATTCCAACTTGATTTTTGCAGGAGAGATCAATTTGTCTACTTCTACCTCTTGCCTTCACTCTGCTGCCCCTGTTTTTCATTCAGCCTGTTTCAGGATTTGGTTCACTCTGTCTCTAGATATATTATGTGAATAGCAAGTAACTGTAACTATAAGTAATCAAATCCCATTCTTTATATGTAAAGATCATCAAAGGCATTTCTCTCTCCCCTTGAGTAATATACAAAGCATTTTTTCTTCTATCTTGGGAAACATGGTGCAAATACAAGTGTTAGAATCAATAATGAATTTGATGAGAAATGATGAAATGATAACAATGATGAGTTTGTTTTTACCATCTGTTACAGGCATGCCTGACTTCATTTTCTGCTTTCCCAGTCAATTTATAATGTTAGTTTTTCTCAATTATTAAAACACTAAAAATTAAGTGAAGGAACTCTATGATGGCAGAATTTACTCATTATTTATACTGTTTAATCATACTAAAAGAAAATCGTAAGCAAAGATATCATAAATTATTTTATCAGTTTTAAGATTTATGAATAAAAAATTTTATCATTCAATTTTAGGGATTTCTATTTAATAGGATGCTAAGTCAGTCAGTAAACATGAACTAACTATGTGTCAGGGACTGCCTATATATTGGGAGTTGAAAGTGGAACAAGAGAGAGCTTGCTTGTAAGTTTATTGTAATGGTGGAGAGAGAAACTACACTAAATGTATCGATTATGTATCCATCACATTATAGAATCACAACTTCCTTTTGGATGCCTCTTCTACCTTTTGTGTAGACCAGGGAAAATTAAACACAGATGTCTATTTGAGAATACTGAAAGCAATCTAAGTACAGCCTGTCCAATCAATTCCCAGTAAGGCCAAGGTGAGCACACGATCTGAGCTTGGCCAGTTGGGTCCTTCATATTTGAATCTTGAGTGAATAACAAAGGGAAAGCCAAGGCAGCTGTGATTAATTCTCCCAGTGTTTGCACCTTGACTGGTGAACAGTTTCTTACTTCCTCCTTCCTAGTCCTCTGGAGGCTTTCTTGGAGTCTTTTCAATATTCAGACCTACTTTAGCCAGCCTTCCCATCTAGTCCACGTGCTCGTAATTTCTTTCTAATAAATTCCTTTTTAACAAGCTAACATAAGCTTCTTATCGCTTTCAATGGAAGTACAAAAATCTATACAAGATTCCCAATGTTCTCATAAAGAATGCAATATATATAGACAGATAAAGGAAAAATTAGATTCCCTTATTATTGAGTGAAGATTACAAAACTTCTTCTCTATTTCCTAACCACAGTTGTACTAGAAACATCATCTTTATCACTATGTTCTTTTCACAGTTTCAAGCAAAACATTTTCACACAATCCCCAGTCATATTCTAACCCTTTGAGTTTCCATGGTATGCAATGGAAATGATTTTATAGCTTCAAAGTAGTAGATCTCAAACAAGCTTTATCAATTTAGAATAAAGAGCTATTCCCTAGAAATACAAAGTATTAAAAGCAAACAAACAAAAAGAATTACTTGAAAGTATGAGAAAGTGTTTATGCAGGCAACAGAGCTTTTTAAATGAAACATATTATGATGCATAAGAATTTTAGGTACAGCCACTCTGGAAAACAGTATGGAGGTTCTTCAAGACATTAAAAATAAAGCTACCCTATGACCCAGCAATTGCACTACTAGGTCTTTACCCCAAAGATGCAGATGTAGTGAAAAGGAGGGGCACATGCACCCCAATGTTCACAGCAGCAATGTCCACGATAGCCAAACTAGAAGGAGCTGAGATGTCCTTCGACAGATGAATGGATAAAGAAGATGTGCTACATATATGCAATGGAATATTATTCAGCCATCAAAAAGGATGACTACCCACCATTTGCATCGACATGGATGGAGCTGGAGGTGATTATGCCAAGTGAAGTAAGTCAATCAGAGAAAGACAATTATCATATGGTTTCACTCATATGTGGAACATAAGGAATAGCATGGAGGACCACAGGGAAAGGGAGGGAAAACGGAATGGGAAGAAATCAGAGAGGGAAACAAACCATGAGAGACTCTGGACTCCAGGAACCAAACTGAGGGTTACAGAAGGGAGGGGGATGGGGGGAATGGGATAACCAGATGAAGGGTATTGAGGAGGGCACGTGTTGTGATGAGCACTGGGTATTATACGCAACTAATGAATTGTTGAACACTACATCAAAAACTAATGATGTACTATGTGCTGGCTAATTGGACATAATAATAAAATAAAATTTAAAAAAAGAATTTTAAGTTTGTGGCTGTTTGTGTCTGCAGGTACTCTCCCTTCTATCAAAACTCACAATTTTGCTAGATCTAGGTGGCAGAGGACACAGTCATGAATCAGCAGAGCTGCTGAAAATTTAGAGAGAAAATCCCGGGAATGGGATCAAAACCTGATTACAAACTCTGCCCGGTTCCCCAGCTGACTCCAAAATTATGTGCATGTGGGAATCACCAGGAAAATAGCATTCAGAAATGAGAGGAGTCTGAAAAATCACACTGCTCCAGGTAGCCTGCTGCTCTTTTGATATCCCCTACCTTTTGTGTCGCTCAGCCAGCAGAAAAGTTTAGCAAGAATGTCAAAGCATATGAGTATTTTCAAAGGAATATTAGAAATAATTGTTAAAAGAAATATGTATTTTAACACCTTTTACAAACCATAAAATTCCCTCATGGTAAGTAGATATGTCAATGCTAACTAGGAAATTTATAGTTCCATAGCTACAATCTAGTAATAGATCATTCCCTTCATATCAAAAAGTTCAGTCTGTCATTTGCAGTCAATTGCCCTGCCCACTCCCAGACCTAGGTAAATAATCTGCTTTCATTTTCTGGAAATTTGCCTTCCCTAGAATTTTCATATTAAGTGGAATAATTCATTATGTAGTTTTAGCATCTTTTTTGATTAAAATATATTAAGTTCATCCATGTGTTTAGCATTTCTGGTAATATACTATATTGTGTTTATCCATTTATCAGCTGATGGACATTTGGACTATTCCCTGGTTTTGGCTATTACAAATAATGCTATAGGAAGCATTCGTGTTCAAGAATTTGTGTGGACAAATGTTTCCTTTTTCTTGAATATATACTTAGGAGAGGAATTCTTGAATTGTATGTTACTATACAATATGTTTACCTTTTTCAGAAAAAGCCAAAGTGTTTTCCAGAGTGGCTAAACTATTGTACATTCCCATCTGTTTCTCCCCATCTTCAACACCTGGTACCATTAGTTCTCAATGATAGCCATTTTATTAGTTGTGTAATGGTATTTCACTCTAGTTTTAATTAGCATTTCCCTAATGATAATGATGAACATTTTTCATATGCTTCTTACCTACTCATGTATCTATAGATAAAATACCTTTATATTAGCGAGTAATAATCTGAACATGAATCAAGAAAACAGTTTATAATAGCATCCCAAAACAAAATATTTGGGGATAAATTTAACAAAAGTCCAACCAGACTGACTGGGAGAGAGAATCTAACTACTGCCAACATCAGGTAGTATAATCAGGACATTACTAAAGATCAACGTTATAGGATCAATAGTTACACACATTCTTAAAGATTTTAAATGAGAAAAATAGTATATATTTAGTCAGACATTGATCTTACCTATTCTTTCCTTATTCTGGAAGTATTATGTTTCCTTCTTGTATCATGTTCCTTCACAGTGAAAAACTCTTAGTATTTCTTTTAGAGCAGTTTGGCCATTAACAAATTCTAAGTTTTTCTATATCTGAAAACATCTATGTTTTACCCTCATTTCTCAAAGTGTATTTTTGCCTTACACAAAATTATGGGATGACAGTTTTTTTTCATTTAACACTTTAAAAAATATTGTTCTACTCTCTTTTTGCTTCCTTTGTTTCTGAATACAAACTCGTAGGCATTTATTATATTCTTATATGTAATACACAATTTTCTTTTCCGCTGGAGGCTTTCAAAGTGTCCTTTTATCTTTAGTTTTCAGCAGCTTGATTATGGTATTTCTGGGTGTGCTTTTCTTTCAATTTATCCTCTTTGGGGTGTGCTGATCCTCTTGATCTAGTCTTCCAACAAATTGGGGAAATTTACAACACTTACTCCTATTTTTTTTTTTTTTCTGCAGTGAAATTTCTTTTCCCCTTCTGAGTTTTCAAAGGCATAAGTATTAAACTTTTAATACTGTTTTTGGCCTCTGAGGCTTTGTTCCTTTTCCCAATAATATTTTGTCTTAATGTTCTTCAAATTCAACAGTTTCTATTGTTCTATCTTCAATGTTATTGACTCTTTTAGCTGTTCTTTCCACTCTTCTAATGATCTCATCCATTCATAGCAGTGACTTTTTTTGGAGTATTGTTATATTTTTCTGTTCTAAAATTTCTATTTGGTCACTTTATATATGTTCAGTTCTTCCATATTTCGGTTTCAGGAACATACTTTCTTCTTAGAGTGTGCTTAGAATAGCTGCTTTGAAGTCTTCAATAATTCCAAAATCTGGGTTCTCTTGGTTTGCTTCTACCAATTGAATTTTCCTTTGAATATTTATTGGATAGTCCTGAATCTTTGTCCAGTAATTTTGGGTTCTATCTGTACATTTCAAATAATGTAAAATTAAACTCTGAGTTTTGTTACAAGTCCTCTGGAGAAGGTATTTTGTTGTTTTGATTGTTGTGTTGTTTTGTTTTTCTCCAGTCCAGTGAGAATAATTTTTGACTCCCCCAAACATAATTGCTAATAGTCTACTATTGACCAGAAGCCTTATCAATAACAGTCAACACACTTTCATATATTATATGCTGTATTTTTACAATAAATTAAGCTAGAGGAAAGAAAACATTAAGAAAATCATAAAAAAGAAAATACATTTACAGTGTTGTGTTGTATTTAGGGAGGAAGGAAGGAAGGAGAGGGGAAAGAAAGAAAAAGAAAAAGAAAAGGGAGGGAGGGAGGGAGGAAGGAAGGAAGGAAGGAAGGAAGGAAGGAAGGAAGGAAGGACGGAGAAAGAAAAGAAAAAGAAAAAAGGAAGGAAAAGAAAAGAGAAAGAAGAAAAAGGAAAGAAAAGAGAAAAAAGAGAAGAAAAGAAAAAAGAAAAGAAAGAATCCCTGTATAAGTGGACCCATGCATTTCAAACCCATGTTGTTCAAGGGTCAACTATATTCATGCATTGCTATGATTTTTTTCCTTTCTTTTCTTTTTTTCTCTCTTTCTTTTCTTTCTTTCTCTCTTCTTTTTTCTTTTCTTTCCTTTCCTTTTCTTTCCCTTTTCTTTCTTTCCTCTCTCCTCCCTTCCTTCCTAATACAACACAACACTGTAAATGTATTTTCTTTTTTATGATTTTCTTAATAATGTTTTCTTTCCTCTAGCTTAATTAATATGCTTTTTAAAGTGCTTTGCACAGGACATACAAGGATATTTTTTTACTCAATAGACTAACAAATATAACTGAGATGGGAAGAAAAACGTCACTCAAATAAAAAATTTGATAGAATTTTGGAAATTAGAAGAATTTTTAAGATGTAGAATATTTTTGTGAATAGAAAATAAAGTGTCAAGTAGCACTGTCAATTCAACTGTGTCCAATTATTCTTATCTGCTGTTCTTGATATCACATATTCATTTGATACTAAAATTCAGCATTGGAGTATAGAGACTCTTAACCAAAGTCGTCTGTTAAGACTTGCAGAATTGGAATATGACAATGTTACAATGGGACAGTGACCAGTTAATAGCATTTCACTATATGCCAAGATTTGTGGAACTTGGCATTTAATCTTAATTGCAAAAAAAAATAAAACCACTATTGGATATTAAAGCTCTATAGGGAAATTGAATGAATCACCGGAGAGAACCCTAGTCTCAGAGACATGCTTCACATAATTTTCATTGATTCATATAATACAAATAGTTTAGATATATTAGAAAATCAGTATCTGCAAGTTTTCAGTCATTCATTCAAAAGAAAAGGACTCTTCTGCAGAAAAGGAAATACATTATAAATTGGGGGTAAAAGTGATCAACACATAATAGAATACATTGACTAAGAAGCTGAATTAATCCAAACAGTAGTTGTTCAGAACTTCTTCAGTGTCGTGAATATTTAACACATATGGCTAACTCTGAATTCCTCTACAAATAAGATTATCTCAAATTTACAAGCCATACATATTTTACAAAAGAAAATAACTAGTAAATGAAAGAATTAATCAACTAAGCAAACTTCCTTATAATATAATCTTGTAATATAAGATATTACCAAGTGTGAGGTTGATGATATTATTCCCTTCAGGGATGTATCTGCCTGTCTCTCATGGCTGCAGTGAGCGGAAATGCGAAAAAGAAGCCAATTTACAGGGAAGTAGCTCCTAGTTAAATGAAGACCGATTCCAGATTTTGGAGAATAAAACAATTCCGTCACACGTGATTTAGAACATAGCAAGCAAGGACAGGTTTCCTTTAATAGTGGCAAACTGGTCCAGCTGTACAATGCATGGCTGATCTACTGCAGATAACAAGTACCAATAAAAGTGGTCAGAGGCAAAAAAGACAGCAAATAGCTTAAACTCCTTGCATATGTGAATCTATTGAACTGTGAATCTATGACCAGTGGGAAAAATTATACATTATCTTAGAAGTGTGTGTGTGTGTGTGTGTGTGTGTGTCTACATCCGCCCACCTCATCTCACCGAACCCCCCAGGAGAAAAAATAACCTATTTATCCCAAAGGTAACTGATTCCTTAGAGACAATGATGAACAATTTGTTTTCTTGTTTGTTTGTTGAGGAAGACTTGCAAATCTAATAAATCAATAAAATGTGTCAAAATGTTTTACACAACTTACACATGAAATCACAGAGTGTGTCAGCTGAATATCACAAGGGTGGCATCACCCTTCCCTCTACTTACTAAATTAAATTGTTCAAGTGATCATTCTATACATAAGAGGATCATATTGCTTCCCCATCAATCCTTCACTACCCGGGGCAGCAGTCACCTGTGATATTGGGAAATGGTTGGCATAATGCTTACTTCTGACTCACATCTTTCTTTAGCTAACTTATCCACAATTATTGAACTCATACTCATGTCCCAGCTCTGCCTCAGGCTTCCGCTCCTTTGACACCTAGCCACTGCCTGGAACACCGAGATGTTCATCCTTGTTCTTTCATTTACTGAAGGATTATGTCCATAAAGTTGATGTGTAGTAGACACTTACTGACTTTTTACGTGTAAAAGAGGGTTTATCAGTAAAATAAGAAATAATTTTCAGTGGCTAACTGAACATAATAAAAAATACAAAACTTTAAAAAAGAAATAATTTTGAATTCAATCCAACACATCATTGTTCCTAAAAATATGTAAGCCTTTCTCTCCATATAAGAGACCATTTCTACTTGCAGTCCTAAGCCTCATACCCATAACAAATTCCTCCCACAAAATAAAATCTAAAATAAAACAAGCTAACAAACTCTACAAAACAATATCCCAGTTAAAGCCAAATACATGTAATTTTATTATGTGACAAGGTTTATAATTTAAAACTATGTCTAAAATGTCTCCAATTTATGTTATACTTGCATGCCTTATATTTTATAATTTTATGATCTATCATAATTTTTACTCCTTCCAACAATATATTAATTCTGTTTCAAAAGAAAATTCAGCTCTCCTTCCAGGCCCACAAGTTCATACAGCAACAGCTTTTAATATATCATTTCTCCCCAAATAGATGTAAAATATAGAGGATAATGGAGATTGTTAAAAGGAAATTTTAGACTACATTAAAATTATAATAAAATGTAATCATAATAAGGACAGAATAAAAAGTAATCCAGAAAAAGAATTGTTTTTGACTGCGGCAGTAATTTAGTGTTTAACAAACACTGGTCTTGGGCGCCTGGGTGGCTCAGTCATTAAGCGTCTGCCTTCGGCTCAGGTCATGATCCCAGGGTCCTGGGATCGAGTCCCACATCGGCTCCCTGCTCGGCAGGAAGCCTGCTTCTCGCTCTCCCACTCCCCCTGCTTGTGTTACTGCTCTTGCTCTCTCTCTGTCAAATAAATAAAATCTTTAAAAAAAAACAACAAAAAAACAAAAAAAACCAAACACTGGTCTTGAGATAAGCAGGGGATCCCAATAGAAGAAATGTCAAACAAAGTACAAAGGGGATATTTTGGATCATCCTTGATTTTTCTCATAGCCATTAACTTTTTAAGGAATACCTGGAAACATGTTACCCTTGATCTTCACAGGCATAGCTTCATCAGGCATAGCTCTTCCTTTCTTGAATCAAAGCCAAGCTAGAATAATTTACATTCTCTTGGACAATCATGACCAAGATTCAAAAAAATAAATAAATAAATGTGTGTATGTAAAACATTTTAGATTTTTCCAATATTAGATTGGAATATAGTAAATATGTTGGCATATATACATCCATATTACTTCTATATATTTGTATAGTTGGAATATATGTATGGTTGAAATCTGGGGGGGGGGGTTATTTTTATTTATTTTTATTTTTATTTTTTGTAGTTTTTAATTTTATTATGTTATGTTAGTCACCATACAATACATCATTAGTTTTTGATGTAGTGATCCATGATCCATTGTTTTCGTATAACACCCAGTGCTCCATGTAGTATGTGCCCTCCTTAATACCCATCACCGGGCTAACCAATCCCCCCTCCCCTCTCCCCTCTAAAGCCCTGTTTGTTTCTCAGGTCCATAGTCTCTCATGGTTCATCTGTCCCTCTAATTCCCCCTCCCCATTTTTCCCTTCCTTCTCCTAATGTCCTCCATGTTGTTCCTTATGTTCCACAAATAAGTGAAACCATATGATAATTGACTTTCTCTGCTTGACTTATTTCACTTAGCATAATCTCCTCCAGTCCCATCCATGTTGATGTAAAAGTTGGGTATTCATCTTTTCTGATGGCTGAGTAATATCCCATTGTATATCTGGACCACATCTTCTTTATCCATTCATCTGTTGAAGGGCATCTCGGCTCTTTCCACAGTTTGGCTATTGCGGACATTGCTGCTATGAACATTGGGGTGCATATGGGCCTTCTTTTCACTACATCTGTGTCTTTGGGGTAAATACCCAGTAGTGCCATTGCTGGGTCGTAGGGTAGCTCTATTTTTAAATTTTTGAGGAACCTACACACTGTTTTCCAAAGTGGCTGTATCAACTTGCATTCCCACCAACAGTATAAGAGGGTTCCCCTTTCTCCACAACCTCTCCAACATCTGTTGTTTCTTTCCCTGTCCATTTTGGCCATTCTAACTGGTGTAAGGTGGTATCTCAGTGTGGTTTTGATTTGGATTTCCCTGATGGCTAATGATGATGAACATTTTTTCATGTGTCTGTTAGCCATTTGTATGTCTTCTTCAGAGAAGTGTCTGTTCATCTCTTCTGCCCACTTTTTGACTTGATTATTTGTTTTTTGGGTGTTGAGTTTGAGAAGTTCTTTATAGATCTCGGATACCAGCCCTTTATCTGTAGTGTCATTTTCAAATATCTTCTCCCATTCTGTGGGTTGCCTCTTTGTTTTGTTGACTGTTTCCTTTGCTGTGCAGAAGCTTTTTATCTTGATGAAGTCCCAAAAGTTCATTTTTGCTTTTGTTTCACTAGCTTTTGGAGATGTATCTTGGAAGAAGTTGCTCTGGCCGAAGTCAAAGAGGTTACTGCCTATGGTCTCCTCTAGGATTTTGATGGATTCCTGTTTCACATTGAGGTCTTTCATCCACTTTGAGTTTATCTTTGTGAATAGTGTTAGAGAATGGTCGAGTTTCATTCTTCTGCATGTGGCTGTCCAATTTTCCCAGTACCATTTATTGAAGAGACTTTTTTCCATTGCATGTTTTTTCCTGCTTTGTCAAAGATTATTTGACCAGAGAGTTGAGGGTCCATATCTGGGCTCTCTATTCTGTTCCATTGGTCTGTATGTCTGTTTTTGTGCCAGTACCATGCTGTCTTGGTGATCACAGCTTTGTAATACAGCTTGAAATCGGGCAACGTGATGCCCCCAGCTTTGTTTTTCTTTTTCAACATCCCCTTGGCGATTCGGGGTCTTTTCTGATTCCATACAAATTTTAGGATTGTTTGTTCCAGCACTTTGAAAAATGTCATTGGAATTTTGATCAGGATGGCATTGAAGGTATAGATTGCTCTGGGTAGCATAGACATTTTAACAATGTTTATTCTTCCGATCCATGAGCATGGAATATTTTTCCATCTTTTTGTGTCTTCTTCAATTTCTTTCATGAGTGTTTTGTAGTTCCTAGAGTATAGATCCTTTACCTCTTTGGTTAGGTTTATTCCGAGGTATCTTATGGTTTTTGGTGCTATTGTAAATGGAATCGTTTCTTTAATTTCTTTCTATAGTTGCATTGTTAGTGTATAAGAAAGCAACTGATTTCTGTGCATTGATTTTGTATCCTGCCACATTACTGAATTGCTGGATGAGTTCTAGTAATTTGGGGGTGGAGTCTTTTGGGTTTTCCACATGAAGTATCATGTCGTCTGCGAAAAGAGAGAGTTTGACTTCTTCTTTGTCAATTTGAATACCTTTTATTTCTTTTTGTTGTCTGATTGCTGTTGCTAGGACTTCTAGTACTATGTTGAACAACAATGGTGAGAGTGGGCACGCTTGACATGTTCCTGATCTTAAGGGAAAGGCTCTCAGCTTTTCCCCATTGAGGAGGATATTCGCTGTGGGTTTTTCATAGATGGATTTTATGAGCTTGAGGAATGTTCCTCTATCCCTATACTCTGGAGAGTTTTAATCAGGAAAGGATGTTGTATTTTGTCAAATGCTTTTTCTGCATCAATTGAGAGGACCTTATGGTTCTTCTGCCTCCTCTTATTAATGTGTTCTATCACATTGATTGATTTGGGAATGTTGAACCACCCTTGCATCCCGGGGATAAATCCCACTTGGTCGTGGTGGATGATCCTTTTAATGTATTGTTGGATCCTATTAGCTAGGATTTTGTTGAGGATTTTGGAATCCATATTCATCAGGGATATCGGTCTGAAATTCTCCTTTTTGATGGGGTCTTTGCCTGGTTTGGGGATTAAGGTAATGCTGGCCTCATAGAATGAGTTTGGAAGTTTTCCTTCTGTTTCTATTTTTTGAAACAGCTTCAGGAGAATAGGTATTATTTCTTCTTTGAATGTTTGGCAGAATTCCCCAGGGAATCCATCAGGCCCTGGACTCTTGTTTTTTGGGAGGTTTTTGATCACTGCTTCAATCTCATTACTGGTTATTGGCCTATTCAGGTTGTCAATTTCTTCCTGTTTCAGTCTCGGCAGCTTACAGGTTTCCAGGAAGGCCTACATTTCATCCAGATTGCTCAGTTTATTGGCATATAGTTGTTGATAATAATTTCTAATAATTGTTTCTATTCCCTTGGTGTTAGTCGTGATCTCTCCCCTTTCATTCATAATTTTATTAATTTGGGTCCTTTCTCTCTTCTTCTGGATAAGTCTGGCCAGTGGTTTATCAATCTTATTAATTCTTTCAAAGAACCAACTTCTAGCTTTATTGATCTGATCTACTGTGTTTCTGGTTTCTAATTCATTGATTTCTGCCCTAATTTTAATTATTTCTCTTCTAATGCGTGGCTTAGGCGTTGTTCATTGCTTTTTCTCTAGTTCTTTAAGGTGTAGACTTAGTTGGTGAATTCGGGATTTTTCTATTTTTTTGAGTGAGGCTTGGATGGCTATGTATCTCCCCCTTAGGACCGCCTTTGCAGTATCCCATAGGTTTTGGACCGATGTGTTTTCGTTCTCATTGATTTCCATAAATTGTTTAAGTTCTTCTTTGATTTCTTGGTTGACCCAAACATTCTTGAGCAGAGTGGTCTTTAGCTTCCAAGTGTTTGAATTTCTGCCAATTTTTTTCTTGTGATTGAGTTCCAGTTTTAGAGCATTGTGGTCTGAGAATATGCAGGGAATAATCTCAATCTTTTGGTATCGGTTGAGACCTGATTTGTGACCCAGTATATGGTCTATTCTGGAGAAAGTTCCATGTGTGCTCGAGAAGAATGAGTATTCTGTTGTTTTAGGGTGGAATGTTCTGTAAATATCTATGAGGTCCATCTGGTCCAATGTATCATTCAAAGCTCTTGTTTCCTTGTTGATTTTCTGCTTAGATGATCTGTCCATTGCTGAGAGTGGAGTACTGAGGTCTCCTACAATTAATGTATTGTTATCAATATGACTCTTTATTTTGGTTAACAGTTGGCTTATGTAGATGGCGGCTCCCATGTTGGGGGCATAGATATTTACAATTGTTAGATCTTCTTGTTGGATAGACCCTTTAAGAATGATATAGTGTCCTTCTGTGTCTCTTATTACAGACTTTAGTTTAAAATCTAATTTGTCTGATATAAGAATTGCTACCCCAGCTTTCTTTTGAGGTCCGCTGGCATGGAAGATAGATCTCCATCCCTTCACTTTCAGTCTGGATGTATCTTTAGGTTCAAAATGAGTCTCTTGTAGACAGCATATGGATGGGTCCTGTCTTTTTATCCAATCTGCAACCCTGTGCCGTTTTATGGGAGCGTTTAGGCCATTCACGTTGAGAGTGATTATTGAAAGATATGAATTAATTGTCATCATGTTGCCTGTGAAGATGTTGTTTTTATAGATTGTCCCTGTAAATTTCTGTTGTAGATCACTCTTGGGGTCTTTCTCCTTTTATAGAACCCCCCTTAATATTTCTTGCAGGGCTGGCTTAGTGGTCATATATTCTTTCAACTTCTGCTGGTCGTGGAAGCTCTGCATCTCTCCATCCATTTTAAATGAAAACCTTGCCGGATAAAGTATTCTTGGCTGCATGTTCTTCTCATTTAGTACCCTGAATATGTCTTGCCAGGCCTTTCTGGCTTGCCAGGTCTCTGTGGATAGGTCTGATGTTATTCTGATGTTCCTCCCTCTGTACGTAAGGAATCTCTTCCCCCTAACTGCCCTGAAGATGGTTTCCTTGGTTCTAAGATTTGCAAGTTTTACTATTACATGCCGGGGTGTTGGCCTGTTTTCCTTGATCTTAGGAGGGGTCCTCTCTGCCTCTAGGACTCGAATGTTTGTTTCATTCCCCAGATTAGGGAAGTTCTCAGCTACGATTTGCTCAAATACATCTTCTAGCCCTCTCTCTCTCTCTCCATTCCCTCTGGGATTCCAATTATTCTGATATTGGAATGCCTCATGGTGTCACTTATTTCTCTGTTTCTATTTTCATGGATTCTGAGTTGTTTTTCCCTGGCCTCCTCTTTCCCTTTTTATCTATTATACTGTCTTCCAGATCGCTTATTCTCTCTTCGGTTTCAGTTACCCTAGCTGTTAGATTATCTAGATTGGATTGGATCTCATTGATAGCATTTTTAAGTTCTGCCAATTCACCTTTTATTTCTGCCCTTAGAGACTCTATGTTGCCATTAATTGATTTCTCCATTCTAGCTACTGTCTTCACAATTGCTAGCCTGAATTCCATCTCCGACATCTTGGTTATATCTGCATCCATTTGTAAATCTGCAGCATAAGTCATAATCTCTGAGTCTTTTCTGTTTTGGGAGCTCCTCCCCCTAGTCATTCTGTTGATGGGTGTTTGAGGGAATGTACAGAGTCCAAATTATCGACCAGAACCCAAGCAAGATGCACCTGTTTTCTTGGGACCTTAGGGTTGCTGGCATCTTGTTTTCCCAGCCTGTCTTCTGCGGGAGGGGCCTGCAGCGCTGTTACTCAGGCAACCCTGTTTGGGCGGAGCTGCCCTGCGCCCCTGTGGCTGGGGATGGGCTCAGTGGGAATCAGTCTTTGGGACTTTTGCTCTCTGGCGCCTTTCCCTGGTGGCTTTCCGTGTTTCTTTCGCAAGTCAGAGCAGTAGAGACCGTTTCCAACCCTCTGCCTCAGAGCAGGGAGACCTCAGTCTGTTCTTCCGTGAGCTCTCCAGGCCACACCGTCTCCGTTTCTGTCGGTGCTGCTATAAACTGCAGCGGCCTGGGTTGTGCGCCCCTCCGCAGCGCTCCCAGTTCCTACCTCCAGGTCGGGCACGTCTCTGCCCTGTGTGCTTCTAAAACTGCCAGCCGCTCCCAGTTCGCGCACGCGCGCGACTCCACCGCTTGGGGTCCTGTCCCGGGGACTGCAGTTCGCGGGCGCGCGACTCTGCCGCTCGGGGTTTCCACCCCGGAGGTTGCAGTTCACCAGTGGGACCCCGGCGTACCGGGTTTCCGTCTCGGAGGCTGCAGTTCGCGTGCGCGCGCGACCCTGCCGGTCTGGTCCTCCACCCTGGGGGCTGCCCTAAAGTCCTTTCCCGACGCTACCGGTCTGCGAGTCTGTGCCCGTCTGTAGCATGTGAGGCTGTCACTCACCGGCGGTGTAGGATCCCCACGGCCAGGCACCCTCCCGCTGCCGTTTATCCTTCGATATCTGCCTGTAGAATCACGGCTCTCCGCTTCATACCTCAAAACCAACCGCCTGCGATATTCTGTTTGTAGAGATCCAGATCTTCTTACATCTCAGGCTGGTTTCGTGAGTGCTCAGAGTGGTCTGGTAGATATCCAGCTCAATTCTGGGGACCAGTTGAAATAGGGTCCCCTACTCCTCCGCCATCTTCCCCCCGACTGAAATCTGTGTTTTTAAATATGTTTATGCTATTATATGAATTCATTTTCTATCTATTCTCAATAGAATATCATTCTCTAAGGAGCTAGAGAAGAATAATTTTTTCATGTTATCTCTCATTTTATGATATTGTGTGAGGTAAGTTCTACATCCCATGCAAGGCTATATGCCTTTTTTCTATACCCTATAATTTGTACAAATTACTAGTTTCAAATCTATAGATTATATACAGATTTCCATGCTCAGGCTCAGAAGTATTTTCTGGCAACTGGATTACACTCTCCACACACACACACACACACACACACACACACACACACACGTGCTCACACTGAAGGGCCAGAGAATTATCACTATCATCCCCCTTTCCAGTTTGTGCCAGAACCACCACCATGCAAAGGCTAATAAATACACAGCTTCATTGCCTCTCAGGCAGGATAATTCTCAAACATGTATGACTTCCAGAGTTCATCACTATAATTATTCTTTAGCTAACTACAGTAGTAACTGGCTTGATAAGACACAGTTTTCTAATTTTTTAAAAGATTTTATTTATTTATTTGAGAGGGAGAGAAAGAGAGAGCATGAGAAGGGAGAGGGTTATAGGGAAAAGCAGACTCCCTGCTGAGCAGGGAGTTGGATGTAGGACTCAATCCCAGGGAAACCAGGATCATGACCTAAGCCGAAGGCAGTCACTTAACCAACTGAGCCACTCACGTGTCCCAACACAGTATTCTAGACTAAGATTACCTGGGGCACCTGGGTGGCTCAGTCAGTTGAGTGTCCGCCTTCGGCTTGGGTCATGAACCTGGGGTCCTGGGATTGAGCTCCGCATTGGGCTCCTGGCTCAGCGGGGAGCCTGCTTCTCTCTTTCCACTACCACTTCCCCTACTTGTGTGTGTGTGCACGTGCGTGCACACTCTCTCTCTCTCTTTAGCAAATAAATATTAAAACAACAACAGCAATAACAAAACTAAGATTCCCCTTCAGGACCAAAGGGATTATTCCTCCAGTTGCTGGAACTATTGTTAGTTGAAAATCCTCTAGAGCTGTCAGCCATCTGAAGAAATGTCCTTGGCTAGAGATAGGTCTTTCTCCCAATGTCCCATCCCTTCTTTGGGGCAACGTGCATCCAGTGATAAACATTACAAGCACATGGAAACTCAGCCTCCTTACCCCCAATTCAGGACGAATCTAAAGGATGCTAAAATTATCTCTAAAATGTCCTGCTTATTAATCTCTATACCAATCTTTCGAGGAACATAAGTCTGTAAGTTTGGAGCCGAGAGTTGTCTGAAGCAGCAGTGCTGAGATGGGGTTTTGCAGCTGATTAGCAGCCAGCCACATGGCAAGGAGGACTTCATTGCTTGTTATTGGAGAGGAGTGGAAATCACCTGGAACTTGGAAGTGCAGTGTAGAACTTCCACTGATAGTGAAGTAGAAGAGTATACCAACAGAAAGAATTGTACTAATCAGGTCTTTGCTAAACAAGGGAGGGATCAGACTTATAAGAACAATGGAACTGGACAGCCATTGTCATTGATGCTTTTGAAAAAGATAAAAGGCTGCAAATGATTAAGAGGCAGCTATACTCCATATTGGTAGCAAATAAAAAGAGGCTCATCGTCTGCAGCCAAGGGAAGAGGAAGCAGAGGCCCTAACTCTGGACTTAATTATTTTTTGGGTTATTGGTCTAGAAGAACTCCAAAGAAAGTCAAAATCTCAATCTGGTTAGATCTGTTATACGAAGGTCAGGTCCTGCTTAGGAGTAATGAAACTAAGTAATGGGGATGAGGACACCCCAAATCTTCAATTTTCAATTCCCCTGAATCCTCTGAGGCTACAAATGTGACCCACATCTCCTTAATATATGGCACATCACCCTTCCTTGAATATGATGCATATGCCTCTTCCCTGTAAACAATATGTGACCCTAGGATCTGACCCACACCTCCCCTCTTTATAACCAGGCCAATAAACAATAAAATCACAGTAGAATCCACGGGGGGGAGTGCTGGGTCTGCTAAGGAAGGAAAGGGACTCTATCCAAAAGGAGCTGCAAGGCAGAGCTGACAAGTGCCATCAGAAGTTGGGTGAGAATTTATAGAGCTGGTTTCTGGGGATACAGGATCAAGGGATGCTGTATCAGGGAGCATTTATCAGAATGGGAGTGTTCTTTCAGACTACAGATATAAAGACCCTATCAAGTACCCTGGAAAATGGTGTTAATATGCTTCTGGATGGATCTGAAAGCATGGAGAGAGCAACAGTCCATTGAGCAAGGTACAAATTCCATTTTGGCCGACAGTGGGAGAAGGTAGTAAAAGGCTGAGGGAGTGGATTCAGTGGAATACTAGAAAACTCACCAGATGATCTTGTTCCATGAGAGTGCCTACAGAATATACTGCTTACTGAAGCACAAGCGATGTATAGGTGAGAAGGACAACACCAACACTAAGAAGCTCAATAAAGGCTCCCCTCTGCAGGCCATGGTTGGCAAGAGGAGATGTTGATAATAGAACTAGGTTCAGTGATAGCAGTGGGAATAATAGGATGCAAAATGAGAGGCCAAGTTTTGGCAATGGCTACTAGAAGTCAGGCCATTTTCCTACCCACTCTTGATCTCTTTATTTTAAGCAAACAGTACTCTTTCTAGCTGCCTATCTTAACCTAGACATTTACCTTAACCGTAGGAACTCCAATCACAATTAGCTATCATCATAGATTCTTTTAAGTCAGCCTCCCTCCATTCCATCTTTGTCCTTGCCCATTAAGGCCATGATGATGATTATGTCCACTTTACTCTGACGACTGAAGTGCTATTACAGCTTCTGCTATTCCAGAATTCTGTGATCACACTAGGAGACCCAGTTCTATAACAGCATCTCCTGTTCAAAGTCTTGTCTTAGAAAGCACAAGCTCTACTGAGCTCATTGATAATGCTGGAGTCCTCTGACTAGTACATTCCTTAAGACTTTAGTGAGGGAAGTACCCCCTGGAATCTTCCAAAAGACAGAGACATCTGCTATGTTCCTGGGCTTATAGATCCACTCTAGCATGGATCTCTCTCTCAGAGCTTTTTGATCCCTTTCTCAGCATTGTACCAGGGGAGACATGACACCTCCACTTCATTTAATGTGAGTCAACATTATTTTCCAAGTGTTCAGGAAGAAACCCAAGAATATATTAGGACCAGCTCCAGGTACCCTTGCCAGGACATTAAATCCTAGCCATGGGGAGCATGCTCTCATATCAACAAACTCTCCCTTATCCAGGTTTAAATTCTGTCCCCCTAGACCAGGAGTCTCAAGGTCTATTTGAAAGCATACTCTTGAGTTCCTGCCCATACATATTATCCAGACCCCTGCAGCTCTTCTATGAATATTCTTCCTTTTCTTAGTAGAACCATGCTGAGACTTGACCCAAAAAATATATGATGTTCATTATTTCTAAAATTCAGAGAAATATGCATTAATGTATCAAAGAGATACATCTCTTACCTGACAAAATCAGAAATGAAAGAAAATGGAGATATTCATTGTGTTGAAGAATGTGGAAAAACATGCATGCACACATGACATTTACATATCTTAGTGGCTACAGTGGGTTTTGAACAGCTTTTTTAAAAAGCAAATCTGTGATTTCCATCAAATTTTAAAATGCACATCATTTATTATTTCTACGTGTATGTTCCTCAGAAGTTGAACATGTGCCCAAAGACATACTGCAATGATCTTGATTGCTAGATTATAAAATCCAGTAAGTGAAAACAGTATCTCAGTGTTCATTAATAGAAGGAAAAAAAGGGGCACCTGGGTGGCTCAGATGGTTAACTGTCTGCCTTTGGCTCAGGTCATGGTCCCAGGGTCCTGGGATCGAGCCCCACATCTGGCTCCCTGCTCAGTGGGAAGCCTGCTTCTCCCTCTCCCACTCCCCCTGCTTGTGTTCCCTCTCTCGCTGTGTCTCTGTCAAATAAATAAAATCTTTAAAAAAAATGGAAGGAAAAAAAGGGAGAAAGGTAAACAAAAACCAAAAACAATTCTCAGTAAATTTTCTTTTCCTTTAGAATATATGCCATTACATTTTCTTCTACTGGGCCATGATTTTCAGGATTTGTTTTCAAAAGCTGTTGTTTCATAAAATGATATGGAACTGTTCCTTCTTTTTCCATCCTCTGGAATAGTTTAAGTAACAATGGAATTACCTGATAGAAGTCATTAAATGCCCTATGAAAACTCCTATCTCGTGGTTTTTCTTTTTACCTGCTAGTCTTTTATATCTTCCCAGTTTTTCTCTGTAAGTTCTGTTGAGGCATTCTAATATTACTCAGGTATTATTTTGATAAAACATATTTTCTTAAAAGTTTTAAAGGCTTTCAAATTTATATGCAGAGAGCTGTTTAATGTCATTTTTAAGATGTTTACTTTTTGATGGCTATTTCTTCTTTGTCATTTACATTTTTGTCTTGATGTTTACACATCCTTTCAAAGTTTTTTATTAGTTGGGTAGGGTTTTGACTGCTTATTAAATATTTTTCCATGACATAGTTTTATAATTGTTTTAATTAGCCCTGTTTTTCAAATCATGTTTTGTGTTAATTTATACTTTATTTTCTTTTGCTGATATTTTATAAACTGAACTTTTAATCATTTTTCCTCATTTTTTGATTGTAGAATTATTGATTGCTATGAATTATTTCTAGGCATTGATTTAGCAATGTCCCACAGATTCTCCTATATATATATATATTTTTTGTAGGTATTTTCCAATTTTATTTTTGTACCAATAGTTGTTTACTGGCATTTCTTTAGGATTTCTAATTCAAAGGAGTTGTTTTGTTATTTTGTTGTTAATTGTACTTTAGAAATGAATTTTAATGTGTATTATGTTGTGGTTAGATAATGTTGGTTGTATCATTTTATTTAGAGTATTATAGTTTCTTTTTCACTTAATATATGGTCAGCTCTTGTGAATGTTCTATGTGCAGTTGAAAAGACATTCATTAGAGCTTGGGTTCAGAATTAGATAAATATCCCTATTGATATTTACCATATTGCTTATGCTGTTTACATATTTTACATCCTTGTTAATTTGTTGCAAACTCAATACATCTTGGCCAGAGAGCTGTGTTAGTATCTCATATTATTGTACTTAATGTATTTCTCCTTGCTTGTCTGGTACTTTTTGTGAAAGGTGTTGGTGTGTTTTCATTGTGGACTGTAGACCTTCCCATTATAAATGGTCTTTGTTTATCTATTTTTTTTTTTTGAAGTTGTACTTGTCCTGTGTCAAGATCACTACCCTATTTTAATTTTCATTTTCTAGTATATCCTTACATGTCTTTTTATTTTTTTACTTTTTTGGATTTTGGTGGTTTTTTTTTTTTCATTTTATGTGTATTTTACTATATAATATACAGTGTAAATGGAGTTGAATTTTGCTTTGTTAGCAACTATATTTTTTCTTTTGATTGGTAAGATAGGGCCATTTATATTCATTAATAGGACCTATTTGTTAAATTAACTGCCCCTCTCGTTATATTTATTTGTATCTAGTTTTCAAAAGAATAATTTTACTAATTAGCTCCTATTCGGTTTTAAAATTTTCTATATCCTCATTCTGTGCAATAATTAAACTTGCTAGTAATTTATTCTCCATTCAGTCACTCTTTCCCCATTTATTTTAAAGTAATATTTTAATCACAAACTAATACCTGTGGGGCAATTGGTAATCTTTTCCCCCTCAGCTTTATTCAAGTATTGTTTACAAAAATTGCATTTACATATACTTCAACAATTCCACCAGACATTTTGTTGAAGTTTGTTCTAGGTTTTTTTTCTTGGTTGTCTGAAGTTCATTCCTAGGAGATTGCTCAAGAAGCTCTCAAGAGAGCAATCCTTTAGTTCTGACATATTAATAACTTAATAACTATTGGTCTCTGGCCTCTATACGTAAAGTCAGCTTGGCTGAAATAAAAAATCTTAGTTCATATTTTCATTCCTTGACTACCTAAAATGTTTTCCTCCCTTGTGTTTTGGTATGAGGTGTTACAGGGATTTTCTTTCCTTTACGAGACTTTGATGTTTGCCTTGGCTGATATTGTGGGGGCCCAGGATAGGCTGCCTCAAGATATGTCATACTGATTACCTTGAATTAAAGTTATTTAAGAAACAGCCAGTGCAAGAACACTGACCCTCCTTTGTCTCCAGAAAGCAGGAAATAAATGTCCCATGTGAAAGGTACCCTCCCTGTACCAGGAGGTAGGGAGGCATCCTTATCAGAGACAGGAAATTCAGGGCCAAAGAAGCCTATATAAACAAATCTTATTACTTTTACTGATTTATTACCCCAACCCTATTTCTATTTAGAATTATGTACTAATTGAAGTTCCCAAACATAAGTTTTCTTTGTCCTGTCAATTCCTTAAAGACTTCTGTTTCTTTGTATAATATTTCTGTTTCTAAGTATAATAGCTGCTGCCTGTCTTGGTCACTTCTTAGGTCCCAGATCTATGAGATTTCCATACATATGAAGTAAACTGTTTTCCTGTTAGTCTGTCTTATGTCAATTTAATTCTTAGAACAGGCAGCTGAAGCTTTAAGAGTAAAGGAAAAATTTTCCTCCCCAGCAATATATATAAATCTCAGCAGTGTAAGTAGAATATATATGGTTCTAAAATCATTTTCCTGTATACAGTAATACTGTGAGTATTATTCTGTGGCAGAATAAACAAGATTATACAAACTTGTTAAATTTAATGTGACAATTACATTTTTTTTAAAAAATCCCTAATAGGATATGTATTTCTATGACTTAATCTGTAATCCTTGTTAGGCTAGGCTTGGGTAAATATGCATTCTGTCTTCATCCAGGTCTGTGATAGTAATATGAAGAGTTACTTTAAAGGGAATGTTCCCAGTACATCCTCAGAAATCACCCTTAGGGTTAACTGTAAAGCTTGTATGTTAGCATGTGCATCTTTGGCTTCAGCTCATCCAGTAGTGTGACCACATAAGTACATTATAATACTTTCCTTCTCTACTTTTGCTAGTAAATTGTAAGATAATTACATTCATTGTTGCAAAAGGCAATTACATAAAGCAATTATCTAGGCATGGTGTTTTAAATATTAAGAGTATACAAGTTATCTCAAAAGAGAGTATATTCATTTTAATGTATAAAATACTTTAAAAGAAATACACATTTTACAAAAAGCCAAACTTTAAAGAGGGATAGTAAACAAAACTATATAAAAAAAAAGCACATAATTCCTAATTCCAACAAACTATGCATTCATAAAGGTGTGAAATACAAGAAATCCTTTTATATTGAAACCAATAGGTCATTTGAAATGAAAGTTATATTTAGTAAAGTTCCTTCACTATAGAATTAACAAAGCTAGAGTAATGAAAATTCAATTCCCATATGACTTAGGACTATATTCTTTTTCCCCCCAAATTGGTAACTTAGAACTAATTTTCCCTTGGATTCTGGCCAAATTGGCAAGGAAGTTCATTAAAAATAAAAGCATTACTTTCATAATACCGTATCAAGAAGATGGATTTGCACAACATTTATTATAGGCTAAACAAATGTTAAGGGTACACAGCCCGTAGAACTGCCTCAGGTAAAACACTGCCAGAATCATTTATCCAACCAGCAATAAATCTAGCCAGCATATGTTAAAAAAAATTTTACATTGTTAATTTGCAGAATCATTTGTTAATGATTCTGTAAATGAATCTGAGTAAAAATTTTTAAAAATTACACTATCTTTTAGACAGTAACTTGAGTGATATTTTAACATACCATCACTCTTGTTTCAGTAAGGAAAAATTTAAAAGTAAAGAAGCCTATATATTCTTAAGTTTTTTGTGGTAAAATACACATAATATAAAATATACCATTTAAACCATTTTTAAGGGTACAGTTAAAAGGCATTAAATACATTCACAGTGCTATGCAACCATCAACATCTAATTCCAGAACTTTTTTATCATCCCAAATTGAAATTCCGTACCCACTGAACAGTAACTCTCCATTATTCCATCTCCCCAGTTCTGGTAACCACTATTCTACTTTCTGTCTCTATAAATTTGCCTATTCTATGTATTTCATACAAGTGCAACCATACACCTTTTTTGTCTGGTTTACTTATTAGCATAGTGATTTCAAGGGTCACCAATGTTGTAGCATATCAGAATTTCATTCCTTTTTAAAGCTGAGTAACATAACATTGGATGTATATGTTTCTTAATGCCTGAATACAGTAAAGTAAATTGAGTTTAAATAAGCTTATGTAAGACAAGCATGATAAAGATTGATTTGTTTGGGATTATTCAAAGTTACAGAATCAGAACTCAAGTCTTACTGTAAAAATGAAAAATGAATGAAATTCTTTTTAAGAGAAGGTTTTAAATTCAACCTAGCAAGATCAGTTACTCTCACAGACCAAAAGAATATATTATCAATTCCTGTCCTCAAAGATGTTACAGTATATTTTAAATCATATTGTGCTATACCCAAAGAAAAAAATTAAACATATCTGCAAAAATTAACATGCATTGGCGTTTTTTGAAATATGCCAAAATCTTAAGAAAATATTACTTAGTAAAATACATATCACTTTAAAGTTCCTGATAAAAGTGTAAATATAGGCTGACTGTTGAAATTGTTAATTGGTCTTCCCTATTATAATTTAGTACATTATCAAGGTTTTAATCCATGTATTTTTTTCTTTTATTCATTTTATAAATACTCTGATATACACATGGGTCATATAATAGGATATAAAAATGAGTCTTAACCAATAAGATGATTAGAATCTCCTGTGAATAGCTCATATTTCCATAGCTTAATAATTAAAGAACAGCTAATAAATTTACTCAGAAGTCACAGTCTTCAAAGAATATTACACTTACTTACAATATGAACAATTGGTATAATATAAATCAATGTTTTCAAAGTTTCTCTTCCAAAAAGATTTCCTATAATTATATAATTTCTGCATTTTAGGGCCTATGATCTAGGATATTTCCCAGTTTTGTCCTTTATCTATGAAACTTTATTTCTTGAATGATTAGCTACTCTTAAAATAAAATTATGTTTGCAGGACTGTATGCCTTCATATGCAGAAATGAAACCACGCCTAGGATATCCATTAACTTAAGTTGTATCTTTTCTATGCCTTGTCCCATTTTTGATGTTGAAAAAAATGATATAATGGAGTTCATTATCAACCTAAATCAACTTATAAATATAAGTTAATGACAGAAAAATGATGTATCACAGAGTTCTTTGTGTGGTATTACCTTAATGCAAAAAATAAATTGTATTGTAGTTTTCAGTTTCAATGATGTTGGTTATGATTTCTCTGAGTAAGCATAATTTTGTTTAGTAACCTCGGTTCATAGAAGCAGCCAGACAATTGCTGTCAACTTAACGCAGCCATTGAATCTTTCTATCTCATACTAATATCCTCACCATCCTTAAGCTGATTCTTACATCTTAGCTTTCAGAAAATGAGTGATTACACCTTCATACCCTTTCTCTTTGGCTTTATAGAATGGACTGAATTACTTAATAGTTCTTGTTCTGCCCTTTGCATTCCAGGTCTGAATTCTCTGCTGAACTATCTAAGAGTCTTAAAAATAAATTCTCAATGAAGTCATAGCCTACATTTCTCTTTGAACTTTTATACAAATGTCACAATGCCCTATTATATAAAATTATTTCAAAGCATAATGGTACATACACTTTTACCCTTTATTTAGTTTCAACTTCATTGATTCCTTATTGCCACTGTAATGAATTTCAGAGACATAGACAAATGGACATAAGGGAGTTAACTAATAGGAAAAACAATATTCAACTTCATATAGTTCTTTCTGAATCATGTGCAATACAACCTATTTGAGGAAAAAAAAGAGGATAGGTTTTGATTATGGTTTTATCCTTTCAATAGTACGGTTTCAGAAATAATTATTCTAGCTTTGTGATCGAAAGCATATAATCAAGTAGTAAAGCCAAATCTAACACCAAGTAATGGAGCTCCAGAAATAAAATGGTGGTAAGATGAAATCCTTAATATTTAACTACATTACCAAATTATATGTGTAAACCATATTTGTATTTAGGTACAATTCATTTATCTTTAAAATTATGTAGACAAAATATTACCCAAATGACCTGAACAAATAATGATAAAAATTGTGTTATAACAGAAAAAGGAGAAAAAAATAGAGGGATGAAAGAACCTTAATCATGGAGGTGACCTTAGAAGCCTGGTGATGGGTATTAAGGAGAGCATGTACTGAATGGAGCACTGGGTATTATACGCAAACAATGAAACATGGAACACTACATCAAAACCTAATGATGCAATGTATGCTAACATAACATAATAAAATTAAATTAAAAAAAAAAGAAGTAATCTCAGTCAACCGTATCATTTAAAAATGGTAGAAACTAAGTTGTGTAAGTAATAATGCCATAGGAATTAGATCTATGAACTCATATTGTTTATTGTATCAGTAAATTACTGAACCAATATCAATCAAGAGAAAAGATCAATTATTTTTGAACTTTCAAAGCCCTTATCTACGGGGCACCTGGGTGGCTCAGTTGGTTAAGCGATTGCCTTCGGCTCAGGTCATGATCCTGGAGTCCCAGGATCGAGTCCCATATCGGGCTCCCTGCTCAGCAGGGAGTCTGCTTCTCCCTCTGACCCTCCACCCTCTCATGTGCTCTCTCTTTCTCTCATTCTCGCTCTCTCAAATGAATAAATAAATATCTTTAAAAAAAAAGTTTAAAAAAAAAAGCCCTTATCTAATAAAAATACATACATTCCCTGGCAACTTATTTAATTCCTTTTAGTTGTTCTCCTTTGTTATGATTAAATAATGCATACAAGCATAACTATATTATGAAAACAATAAATTTTCACCTGTAAAGTTTGAAAATAATTTGTTTTGTGTTGAATATTCAGATTAGGTTCAGATTTAATTAGGATATCCCTATGTGAAAGTTGTACATGCACAAATAAAATTTAAAGGAAAAAGAAGGAAAAATAATTAGAAAGGAGAATAACATTTGGTAGTGACAAAAAGAAAATATGACAGGGTAGAAGAATATACAAGACATACAGAGTATGTACAAAAGATAAATGCCTTGTCACACTTACGATTAAAACCATAATTTTAAAATACAATATATGTACATAAAGGCTTTCAAATCTCAATATGCTTTTAGGGGGAAAAAAAAAACATCTTTGTGAGTTAGATAATTGGTACATATACCCATTCTTAAAGTAAATAGTATGGAAGTCTGTTATCAGTGTCCAGCTAGTTGAAATATTAGCCCATAGCTCATTTCATCAGTAGTCTCTCCCACTGTGTTATTCTCTATTCTGCAACTTCTCTACACAGATTGAAGATGTGTTTTATTCTACAGGGAGATTGTATCAGCAACCTTATATATATTTTTTACATAAGGAAAGATCTAGAAAGCATCTGACTTAAACAGGGCTTTACTTAAACAGGAGAAATAACTGGACTACAACATTAAAAATGAAAGACTTGAGAAGAGAGGATCTTAGAATAAACATTTTTTAAAATATTTTATTTATTTGAGAGAGAGGGAGAGAGAGAAAGAGAGCATGCACAAACAGAGGGAGCAGCAGAGAGAGGGAGAAGCAGGCTCCCCACCGAGCAGGGAGCCTGATGCAGGGCTCCATCTAAGGACGCTGGGATCACGACCCAAGCCAAAGGCAGACGCTTAGCTAACTGAGTCACCCACGTGCCCCAGAATAAAGAATTTTTTATACTTCCTGTTACAGTGTATATTATGTACCAATCAGTACAATAAAATTATTAGTTTTTCAATATATGTGTAGGCCTAAGCTGGATACCATGTCAAAATCCAGTTTTTCAAGTCCTGTCCCCTAGTTCACTTGCATCTGTGGTCAAAAAATTGTTTTAAAGTTGTTGTCCTTGATGCCTGAGGTACTGCAAATAATGAATCCTATTTTAAAAGTATATTTTAAGGGATCAAAATAAGTCAGCATTATTAGCTTTCAAGAAGGAAAAACATATGAAAAGTTAAAAATCTCTCATGGTTCTTTTAGCAAGTCATGTTTTATATTGGATCTACTCCCTATTGACAGGCAAGAAAGAATGGTTAACAATTTGAAGGAGAAAAAAAAAAACAAAAACAGTCTGCCTCTTGTGAGGTTTCTCCTTTTCTACCTTTTAAAACATTTGGGTAAAAGTTCACCAGCCTGAAACTGGTGACAGTCTTTGGCATGCCTTCGTGCTTCTCTATAAGCTTCATTTTGTAAGATCTTTGAGGATAATATAATTGCATAAATATACACAGAAGGACCACAGAGAATTTCCAACTCAGGGGAGCCTGGGTGGCTCAGTCATTAAGTGTCTGCCTTTGGCTCAGGTCATGGTCCCAGGGTCCTGGGATCGAGCCCCGCAATGGGCTCCCTGTTCGGCGGGAAGCCTGCTTCTCCCTCCGCCATTCCCCCTGCTTGTGTTCCCTCTCTCGCTGTGTCTCTCTCTGCGAAATAAATAAATAAAATCTTAAAAAAAAAAAAAAGAAAATTTCCAATTCATTCCCAAAAGAATGTCTAGGAGATAGGAATTATTTTTTCCCACCAAAGGAGGCAAGACCTTTAGGTGTTTGGATGAGACAGAAGATGTAGAATCTGTAACACTTTATGGGTTTCAGATTTTCAGTGATCTAGTTAAAGAGATGGGATAAAACAATTTCCATTTTTCCTAATGGGTCCTCCAAGAAATGAAATAATTACTCTCATATGATTTTTCAATTATGTTTGGAAAAAAAGATGCACAAATCAAACTTTTGCTGGATCCAAATCTTGTGTTTCTCTTGGTTTGGATGATAATCATATGCTTACCTTTGCTTTTATTTTTTTATCTTTCCCCTTCCATATTTACTGATACAAAAAGTTGGCTAAGTTTAAATCAAGTCTAGACTTATTGATTGCAACTTGCCATTTAATTTTATATTCTGTTATACAGTAATAACAGGAAAGCATTCTGAGATGTTTGCATGAAAGGTGTCATGCATAGCAAATATAAGTGATGGATGGATTATGTACTAGGTTTTTAAAAGTATTAGCTAACCTACTTACTAAACCACTTAAAAATATTTTTAAAAATTCCTGGGATCTGGGGAGACAAGGAAGACTGGAGGGAAACAAATGCTGTATTGATTACTTTTAAGAGTTAAAAAGAATGATCTCCAATAACTTGAAAGAATGACATCAATACTTAATAAAATAATGGACCAGATATTCAGAGAGGAAATGTTAAGACCAGAGGCAATAAAAATCAAGAACAATAAAAAAGATGATTTTTCAGGTGAAAATTATGACAGGTTATCAATATTAATTCCCAACAGAATTAAAAAAAATAGCAAGTAGAAGAAAAACAGTGCATACAATCCTCAGTTAATAAATGAGGTCTAAAAAGACCTAGGCTTTTATTAAGTATTCACAAAGTCATATTCAAGTATACCTATTCTTAGACTAGCCAGCATTTTGTTTATACTCTTAGCTATAATCCTCTGTTGAACTTTAAAGATTCCAGCAAGCAAGAGAGCTCATGAGAGAAAATACATGAAAAGGATATACATAATACAATATTAAATTTCACTATGGGTTTCTGAAAGCAATCTCTAGTCTACATTGAGCGGCACTGAGATATAATGGCATGAGTAGATACTGGACCTAAGAGACCTTGGTTAAATTTTGCCCCTTCTCATATTCTAGATACATAACCATGAGCAATCTACTTCCTTTTTATTAACTACACTGTGTCATCCATGTAAAAGTGGTTATACTATATCCTCTTACTTTGCATGAACATCATACATAAAATGTCTAAATTACAGACCATATCATTGGTATTTTTAATGGATTGTTTTAGTTAATTGTAGATATTCCCATCACCTTAAGTACTGTTATTCAGTAACAAATTTTAGTGAAGAACCTCCTTAATTCCAGGTACTCTGCTGGGCAGTAAAAATACAATAGGTAAAGAGATCAAGTCCTCATCTAAGAGGGATTTGAGCTAGTACAGAATTCAAACAAACACAAGGATAACTCAAAACAAAATAAATACAGATATGTGTGTATATATAATTTCAAATTGCAATAAAAGGACAGATGCTAATCTGAGCTTTAGTTGACTGAAAATCTTCATATGAATCTGGTTTTTAAACTCATGATCTTTTTTTCCCTATCAGATTCTGGATCTTTAACCTTTATAGGGTGATTCAGCATTATGCCAGCCCACCCTCTATCTCCGGCACAATCTTGTTTCCAACAAGGCTGAAGACAATGGTGCCTGCAGGGGTTAGTGGGTTCACATTCCCACTCTCAAGTATCACTTGGCATTGAGGTTTTCCCTAATGCCCTTATGTAAGCTAGAAACCCAGAACTCACCAACTCACCATCCTCCCTTTTTGCCTCATTTTTATTTAACATAATTTTTAATTTGTGCACACTGCCAACTAAAATGTAAGCTCTACAAGGCTTCTAAATTATTGTGTTCTTCTGTCCTAAGCACCAAAGCATACTAAGAGAATATTAGAGCATAATAAGTGTTTAATATTTCTTAATAAGTGAAGACTACAGATATGGTTGTAAACCAAAATTGAAAATGATAATAGGCTCCAGAATGATAAAAAAGACGTTATAGCCTGCATGTTTTCCTCCACCTTTTTCATGAGTTTTCTTCCCTCTTTATTTCCTATCCCTTTTATTTTTTTTTTATGTTTTGTTTAAGTAATCTGTACACCCAATATGGGGCTCAAACTCACGACTCCAAGATCAAGAGTCATATGCTCCTCTGACTAAGCCAGACAGGCACCCCCTTATCCACATTAATTTTTATCCTTTATCTGCTAAATATTCAGGGGAAAGTAGAAGATGGCCATCGAAAATGAAGAGAACCTGAAAGAAATAGATGAATAAACTCTGAGGAAACTGGAAAAGTACAATGGTTCCAGGGCACATATGGAATGATTAGAAGCTAGACAGGAAAGGAGGGCTAAACATATTCAGGTTTCATAAAACCTGTCAGAGAGTTCCGTTTTTTCCAAAGGATAATAGAAGTCAGAAAAGTGTTCTTTTGGGAGAATAAGATGATCAGATTTGTGTGTATATTGCTATACACTCCTTTTCTGATATTCCTCCCACTTTTGAACTCCATTTTTTTTTCCCCTCTGTACCCACAACAACTCCAATTTAATGGAAACAACCTTCTACAGCCAACCTTCACGTGATAACTTTGGGATTAGACATCAGTTCATTCCCTGAGACAGGGTTTCCTCAATTTGTCTCCTTTAGTAAGGCTTTTCTGTCCCTCTGTACCTCCACAGGGAGCAGGCATGATATTCCGCAACCTCCCCCACTACTCTGTTAAAAAAATTTGCTTTTCCTTTAAGCCTCCTGAAAACGACCACAGTGCTCTTATTTTATCTCCATGCAGCTGTTTATTAGCTCCAAGGCAACTACCTTGATATCTTATTAATTGAGGCTATAGCACCTGTTTCATAGCAAATCATCAAATCTTATTACCAATATGGAAGGGTCTGATGTTTATGTGTATATTCTCTCCAACCTCACTGTCAACGTGATCTTTATAAAATGTAAATCAGAACATGTCACACTACTCCTTAAAATCTCTCACAGCTATCTTTTTTCTCTCTCTCGCTCTTCTAGATTAAAAAAAAGCATACTCTTAGTCTGTAATAGTTCTCAACCAAGGGCAATTTTGCCCCTAGGCAAAATGTCCCCTGGGTAATATTGGCAATACCTGAAGACATTTTTGATTGTCACAATTGGAAAGGTGCTACTGATATCCAGTGGGCAGAAGCCAGGAACGGTGCTAAACAGCTTCAGATACACAGAGTAACACCTCACAACAAATAATTATCTGGTCCAGTATGTCAATAGTGCTCAAGTTGAAAATACTTGACCTGCTAAGTCTTCAGTGATTGGGAGCCTATCAATCCAACAGAATTTTCACTAATCTCCTCACTCACTCACTCCCACTTGAGCCATGCAGCCTCCTTTCTGGTCTTTTACTGCCAACATTTTTCCTACCTAAAGGGCCTTGGTCATTACTGCTGCCTAAAATAGTTTCTTCTGTCCCATTTCAGATGGAGAGCGGTGTACCATGGTATGCACACAAATGGCATGAATGGGCCAGGGCTGAGGTATGAAACAGACCCAAGGAAGCCTGGCAGAACTCAGGACATCATTAGGTATGTGAAGGAACTGGGGATTTTACCTAACGACAATGGAAGTTAGGACACGTGAGAACAGCATGAAGTTTCTGTTTTAACATAATGACAATGTTTCTCCATGGTAGCATCTATTGATCATATTTCAAGTTCAGGATATGGGTATTTTTATGAAGCTTTTATTTCATATTCTCCTAATAGCTCCATGATAAAACAAAGATTATTTACATTTACTGGTGAGAAAAAGTGGTTAAGCCCATCTCGAGGATCACACAAGCTCACAAGTAGGATAGGCAGGACTCCATTCCAAGACTAGTCCGATTCCAGACTTAGTTTCTCCCACCATTAAAAAGCAGACCTATAAAAGAATGACAGACAGTCAAGACAAGACAGCAATTCTGTGTAACAGGGCTGGGGTAGACTGAGAGGCATTGGAAACATGAATCCAAGGGGTCGCCCTGGAGAGAGGGAATTATTAGATGGATCTGAGAGACAAACTTGGAGTTGACAAGACTTAAGAACAAAATGTGAAGATGAGGGAAAGAGGAAAAGATCATAACTAAACTGGTTTCTGGCTGTGATAATAGGGCATAGGTATTACTATTCTTTATTTTTCATTACTGTTGAACATAATAGTGGTGAAAATGGTAAATGGTTACTTCAGATTACACTTTCAGTTTTGTGATTATAGAGAAGTTCAGTAGTTACACAAATGTGGTTCAGGAGAGAGGAGAGTCCTCTGAGTTAGAGGTTAGTCACAAGCAATGGGTAATGAGTATCAGGACATGGATGATATACATCTAGGGGAGTTTGTAGAGTGAGAAGGAAAATACTCCTAGGTTACAATCCAGAGGAATCTCAACACATGTGACAGTGGAAGAGGCAGAGAAGGTGACCAAGGAGGAGCAGCTAAGTAGTAGGAAAAAATTCTAGGCAAATCTTAGATATAAAGGGAGAGTTTCAAAACAGATCAACAGGTTAACAATGTCCAGTGTTGTTAGAGCTTAACATGTGATGGTGGGTGAGAATTTAAATGAAGACAGTCTTTTTGCAGACATGGAAGTAGAAGGGAAATTGTAATAGGTTAAGGTAAAAAAGTAAAGGCAAGTATATGCAGAATGAAGATAGGGAAGGAAGGAATCAATTTGTAATGAAGAAATACATGCCTTAAGTAATACAGGTAACAAAAGTTTATCAAAAGAGAAGGAGAGGTTGAAGGCACTGTGGGAGAGAGAAAGGGAGAGAGACAAGAGAGACAAAATAGAGGCATTTTCTTACTTGGGAAGGTGGAAGGAGACAACATCTAGAGTGAAAATAGCAGGATCAGGCTAACAGGAAAGCATGTATTTTTCCACTTCATCTAGAAAAGAAGAGGAAAAGGAGAATGCAAATGCAGATGACTGAATTTGTGGAATTCATTAGGGACATGGATCAGTAAGATGTGTTTCTCTGTCACTTGTTGCAGTACTGAGTGTGTTGAAACCAGCTACTGAGAACAAGAGGGAAGTGGGGAGGTACGGCAGGAGGATTCAAGGAACTGAGACAATGTCTTAAATATCTATTGCATATGGGAGAGCAAACTAAAAAAATAAAATGGTTGGGCCTGTAGGACAGTTGAGCATGCATTGGAAAAGATGCTGGTATGTGGAGTTGTTTTTTGTTTTTGTTTTTGTTTTTTTTTTCTAGAAACATTGAACCCTCCCCTCACCCTCACACTCCATTACAGGCCAAAACAAGAAAAATTTGGATTCCTTCAAAGTTGAGGAGTTGCAAGAAAATTAGACTAAAAGGTAATGGGACATATTGTTGACTACACTTAAAAGAGATTCGAATACAAGCTGCAGACCAAATAGAGATCTCTTGTGAGGGAGTAAGTAAATGGAAAAGCCTGAAGAGTAAAAGGAAGTGATCAGATAGTGAAATGTCTAAATGTATTTCTGAGATAAACTACTCTGGTGGAAGACGAGGTCCCAGTTTGGTCATAAATAAATTTAAGGCCAGGTTATTCATCTACAGCTCTTAACTTCACTCTGGAACACAGCAGGCTTGTACAAAGAACATCAGCTAGACACCAGTGCTTCCTAGACATCAGCTCTCCCCAGTACCCCTACCTCTCTCCTTATTGTATCAATCATTTCTTCTCAGTATTTTTTTTATTTTATTTTGTTACATTAATCACCATACATTACATCATTAGTTTTTGATGTGGTGTTCCATGATTCATTGTTTGCGTATAACACCCAGTGTTCCATTCAGTACGTGCCCTCTTAAATACCCATCACCAGGCTAACCCATCCCCCCACCCCCTCCCCTCTAGAACCCTCAGTTTGTTTCTCAGAGTCCACAGTCTCTCATGGTTCATCTTCCCCTGATACCCCCCCCTTATTTTTCCCTTCCTACTATCTTTTTTTTTTTTAACATATAATGTATTATTTGTTTCAGAGGCACAGGTCTGTGATTCAACAGTTTTACACAATTCACAGCGTTCACCATAGCACATACCCTCCCCAGTGTCTATCACCCAGCTACCCCATCCCTCCCACCCCCCACCACTCCAGCAACCCTCAGTTTGTTTCCTGAAATTAAGAGTTCCTCATATCAGTGAGATCATATGATACATGTCTTTCTCTGATTGACTTATTCCACTTAGCACAATACCCTCTGGTTCCATCCACGTCATTTCAAATGGCAAGATTTCTGGAAAACAGTATGGAGGTTCCTCAAAAAGCTGAAAATAGAGCTGCTGTATGACCCAGCAATTGCACCACTGGGTGTTTACCCCAAAAATACAAATGTAGTGATCCGAAGGGGTACGTGCACCCCGATGTTTATAGCAGCAATGTCCACAATAACCAAACTATGGAAAGAGCCAAGATGTCCATCAACAGATGAATGGATAAAGAAGATGGAATACTATGCACCCTTCTCTTAATATTTTTATACACTATTTCATTTAACTACATATTCAAACTTTTTCAATAAGAAATGGTCCCTCTTTTTCGATGGATTCACTGAAAACACATTCATATCACAAAAATCCTTTAAAACGGTATACATTTTTAGACAACTATGATATAATGGAGGAAACATCACTGGTTGAACCCACTTGGCACTTGTGAAGACTACTGATGATAGGTTAATGTATGCAGAAAGCTGTATGACAGGAGACTGATATTCCAGAATCCTTATAATTTATCATGTTATATCCTGGTTTTACTGTAACTGTGATAAAAAAACAATTGCTTAATGTCTGCTTTTCATCTGTAAAATGAACATTTAATGTTTACATATTGCAGAAAATATTAAGTGAAGTTCTGCATTAAGCAATCTATCCTTCTGAATGGAAATATGATATATATCGTCTTCATTATCAACAATTAATATTTACTGCAGATAAAAATGAACCAAAGGGAGATAAAGCCATGTTTAATAAACAGGTGAGTACAAAAAGATTGAAAATCAATGAGATAAAATTGCCTTCCTCTTAAAACAAATTAAAGTAAAATCCATTTATTGCCAAACCATGGACTATAATTTATATAACCATTACTTTCAGGATTTAGAGGACCTAGGCATTAGCCCTGATACATTACAGAACTCAGACACTTTGACAGATGTCACCATGAACTTTGGTGTACTTATTGATGGGGAAGACTTATAAAATAAGGATGATCCTGTATGTCCCCATCAATGCAGATATACTTCAAAAGCATTTCAGATGCCATCTATAAGCTAAGAATGAAAGATGAAACCTGTCTTTTTTTTTCTTTGCTTTTATTTAAATTTTAGGGTGTTTCTTTTTCTTTTTTTTAAATTTTATTATGTTATGTTAATCACCATACATTACATCATTAGTTTTTGATGTACTGTTCCATGATTCATTGTTTGCGTATAACACCCAGTGCTTTCTAACAGCATTAAGATATAAGTGTGTACAATAAACTCCCTGTATTTAAAGTGAATAATTTTACATTTTAACAAATGGATGCATTTGTGAAACCATTGCCACAATAAAGATAGTGAACATTCTTTTTCTCCTAAAGTTTATTTTTCTCATTTTTCAATCCTTCTTTCCTCTTCCCCCACCCCCACCCATAGTCCCTCATATCCACTAAAATTTCTCTTACTGTAAATTTTCATTGCCTAGAGTTTCCTAAAGAGTGCCATATGGTATATTGTGTAAATCATTTTGTCTGACTTTTTGCAGTATAAAAGCGCATCAATGTATTTCACCATGTCAACAAACTGAAGACAAAAACTAGAAACAACTAAACATCCATCAATTGGTGAAAAATGAACAAACTGTGAAACATCCACACATTGGAATATTGGTTGGCAAGAAAACAGAATGAATTACTGGTACACGATTAATATGGATAAATCTCAAAATAATTGTGCTGAGTGAAAAATAAAGACAAAATTATGATAAGCTGCATGACTTTATTTCTATGAAACTCTACAAGTATTTGCAAAGCAAACATCTGATAATGATCTCCTATTCAGAAGATACATGTTCTGTGCTTTTGCCCTGTAACATGCAGGCTGCCCCAAGATATGCCACAGTGTCATACTGATGATTCTGAATTAAAGTTACTTAAGAAACATTCAGTGCCGGGAATGTGGGTAGCTCAGTTGGCTAAGCAACTGCCTTCAGCTCAGGTCATGATCCTGGACTCCCAGGATTGAGTCCCGCATGGGGCTCCCTGCTCAGCGGGGAGTCTACTTCTCACTTTGACCCTCCCCCCCTCATGCTTTCTCTCTCTCTCATTCTCTCTCTCAAATAAATAAAATCTTAAAAAAAAAAATCCAGTCCAAGAACACTCTGATGCTCCTTTGTCTCCAGAAAGCAGGAAATAAATCTCCAATGTGAAAGGTACCCTCCCCTTGCACTAGGAGATTGGGGGGGAGGGGGAAGGGAGGGAGGGACAGAGAGAGGGAGAGAGAGAGAGAGAGGGAGAGAGAGAGGGGTAGAGAGAGAGGGAGAGAGGGGTAGAGAGAGAGGGAGAGAAAGGGAGAGAGAGGCGGGGGGAGAGAGGCATCCTTATCAGAGACAGGGAGTTCAGGGTCAGAGAAGCCAATACAAATAAAACTTATTTTTGCTGATTTTACTACCCCAGGCCAATTTCTGTTTAGAATTCCATACTAATTGAAGAAAACCTAAGTTTTCTTTGTCCTATCAATTACTCAAAGATTTATGCTTCTTTATCTAAAAAAAAATATAACAGCTTCCTGCCCTGGTCATTTCTTAGGTCCTATATCTATGGGATCTCCCCAAGTGTGAATTAAACTTAATTTTCTCCTATTAATCTGTCTTGTCAATTCTTAGGTCAGACAGAAGAATCTTGAAGGGTTGATAAAATTGTTTCCTCTTCAACAGTGTGAAAGACAATTGTTTTATAATCAATAAAAATGACAATTATTCCTATATTCCTGTTTTGAAATCAAGCATATATTTTGAAATTTGTCGAATTTAGTGGTTTTTATTTTTTACCAATGAACACTTACTTGCCAACTCTGCATCATTCAAACACCTCTAAAATCCACTGTAGTGAAGTTGTGGCATGTTATTTTTTAAGGTACTTCTAAATATTTTTTTTTCTTTTTATTTTACTTAAAAGGTTTGCATTTCATTTTATGGGCTTTTCTATTTTCGTTGACTCTGTTAATTTTTATGTGTGGTAATGTGATTTATAATTAGAAATATATATTTGGTCTTCATCGCATTCCTGGCACAGAGCTCCTAAAAACCCTTGTAATTTCCTAAGGGATAAGAGGTATGGGAGCATCTTTTGTTACAACGTTTGATCTTTTGTACTCAGTTCCTGAAATCGCTCCAGAACAATAAAGGTGAGTGTCTTTTGTTATTCATAGCAAGCCCCTTTCAAACCACACCTGAATTTATGCTTATGAGGTGATTTTTTGGAAAGCCCCTAGATAACCACAGAGTGGGGCTGGTTGCCAGGGAAATCAACCTTGTGATTAGAGAGTTGGAGCTTTCAGCCCCAACCCCTGACCTCTGGGGACAGAAGAGGGGCTGGAAATTGAATTAATCCCCCAAAACCAATGATTTAATCAACTATATCTATGTAATAAAGCCTCCATAAAAATCCCCAAAGTATGGGGTACAGAGAGCTTCCTGGTTGGTGAACAAGAACACATCCAGGTTGTGAGAGGTTGTGGTCACCCCAAACTGCAGGGACAGAAGGTCCTTTCCAGACCTTGCCTTCTATCTCTTCACCTATTCTTTTGTATCCTTCAATAGCCTTCATAATAAATCAGTAATGGTAAATGAACTGTGTCTTGAATTCTGTGAGCAGCTCTAGCAAGGGATCAAAACTGGGGAGGAAGTCTTAGGAATCTCTGGCTTGTAGGTAACTCAGACAAGGCTGTGGATAACCTGGGGACCCACCACTTGCAGTTGGAGTCAGTCTTGTAGAATTGAGCCCTTAAGCTGTGGGGTCTGCACTAACTCCAGGCAATTAGTGTCAGAATTACATTAAATACACTCTCATACTAAATTTTCTCATAATGCCTGGGTTCACTTTTTGTTTTATCTTCTTTTGTTGTCTGCCCCCCCCCCCCCCCCATTGCATTTCACTTTGTTTTTCTGCCTGGACATTTATAACTTGAAGTTCATAGAATTCACTAAGATATATCTAAGGAACAATCATGATGTAACAATGTTGTTATAGCACAATGTACCTTTTTGACCTACAGTGTTTGTTTTTTAATCCCAGAAAAAAAAATGTTCTGTTAAATTTGGACATGCTTATTTTTATAACTTGGAAATTTGATTTTTGAAATATTATCTGCTCTCTTATCCATTATGCTCTTTTCTATTGTCTTTCAGTTTTATATTTTCTCCTCCATTTCCTTTCTTGTTTCTTTAACACTATTCCCCATTAAAACTGAATTTCATTTCCTTTTTAAGGTAGTAACCTCTCTAAGTTAGAAAAATGAGTATTTCAAAGATACTGGTTTTGACCATCATGCTAATAGTTTTTAGTGAAGAAGGGGAACTTATTGGGATCTTACACATAATTTCTTAGTGCAGTGTTCCCCAACCATGTAATTCATTGCTCAGTCACCACAGTACTTACCATTACAACTACTTTCATACCCTTCCTTGTATCTATCTTTCACAGCAGTCTCCTACTTTCTCATTTTTAAATATTTTCTGTTCCATTATTTTGTTGCAGAACTACAAACATGAACAACCATTCTTTGTGCCCTAATATAAATTCCTCCAAACTAGGAAAAAATAAAATGGTGACTCCTGGCCTTTCCATTTTTGGTGTATTTTTCCATGGTGGTGGGAAATTTTTTCCACTACAGAACACCACATCATGTCTATTAGCATAACTTCCTCCATTCACTGTGTTCTAAATTGAGGGATCCAAATGAGATTTTTAAGAATTTTGTACTTACTTTCTTTCCACTTGCCCCCCTCTTTCCTTCCACTACCACATCTGAGGAGTGGTACAGGATATGAATTGATTCCTATAATATTGTATTTTTAGTATTTACACCTTAGTTTCCCTTAGTCTGAGAGTTGATATTTTTTCTCCTGTATACATCTTGTTACTGTATTTTTTTTTTTTAAATACAGAGTTTGGTGATTTTATTTCTACATCACCATCTTTCCTCAAGAATACTGGCTTAAAAATCATATTTAACAGATTATTTATTGCTCTGTTGGTTATAAGAAACAATTTCAGCCAAATTATTGAGGGGTTTTATATAATTTGAGGTCAGTTATTCTACAGGAACTCATAAACTGCATCCCATTGTTTCAACTATCATTAGGACTATCTTTTTCTTCTGATGCCGTCTTGTGTCTCCTTTGATGTTTATCTCTCAACAAGCTGACTTCCTCTGTTTTTCTGCACTATGTTAAGTAAATGTGGCCTCTTATAGCTTCAGATTTTATATACTATAACTTAGAACTTAGTTCAGCTAGAGAGACCATTATGTCTCACAATTTTATCAGTACATTTCCCAGTAGGGACTAAGTGTGGGTCATGTTTCCACCACTATACTCAGTATGTCAATTTCAACAGTAACTATGTGGATGGAATCTGGGTGAAGAATGTTAGTTCCAGATGGATAGACAATAAGGCCTACAGAATCAAAGTAATGATTAGCCACTATAACTAGTTACAGGAATCATAGTTGACATGATGCCCAAAATTGCTTACCCTGACCCTAGAAAATGCACAATCAACAACTTACACACCATATCAAGAGTTCATGGATCCTTAAAGGTAATCTCTCGTTCCTGGAAATTTACATAACTCAAATTAAGAACTCTGCACATGTAGGATCTAGAATCACTGGCATTAACTACTTAATTAATAACTTCAGTTTGGAGACCATACTAAGGTTTCATTCCTTCACTACTGAAGGTACTAGGGCAGTAGGAAGAAGGATAACCCTGAAAAGATTTCACTATATTACATACAATTGTAAAGTTAATTGCTGTTCACATTCTCTTGGAGTAAAGATGAAATGTGTACTCGGAGTTGCTAATCATTTCAACCTGGTTATTTTGGCCAGTTCCTTTTGGTATTAAGTAGCCTATTGCATATGATAGAATACTTTTATGGAATGAAACAAATGCTGTAATAGTCATACTTAAAGTATTTGATAGGAATAAAACAATCTTTTTTTGACAAGGCAAAGTGGTATATTCAATACAATGTCTGGAGATGCTTGCTAGCCTAAAGATCATAATTATGCCGAATTGTTGATTTGTTGTAAGAGAATGCTTTAAATAAATATAAGACACCTTGAAATATATATATATGCCTTTCAGGTAAAACACTGAAAAGAAACAAGACTTAGAGATTCAAGGATGAATGCTTCATTATTTGTATTTTCTCTTTTACCATAAATTGCTTAGTACATTTATATAATATGCAGTTATTTAGATGTAAGCAAAGAACCAATATGCCAGTTTGGCTGGTTACAATTTAGACAACTTCAGGGAATTTGAGAACTCTTTCAAACTACAAGGGAATTAATATTAATGTAGATCATTTGTATCCAAGCATCTATCTTTAAAAATGAAATAATTTGTGAGAAATACTTATATCTAAAGAATACCTCATTTAATTTTCAGGATTTGTTAGAATTAATTGTTTTAAATTCTAAGTATTATCCAGTTTAATCACCAAGGACATTGGTCTTTCAATCTTGTTTGGATGTCTCGTGGAATAATCCTGTCCAGTCAATTATGCAACATTTGGCCATGCAAAGAGAAAGAGCCCTATAAAATAACAAGCCATGCAAGCAAAATACTCATGAGTTGCTTCTATATTGCTTTCCCCCATTGATGTTATTCTAGTAATTTTGTCCTTGTGTTTAAGATGGTTAACCTGGCACTTATTATTATAACAGCATATGCGAAATAAAAGAATAAATTACGAAGTGCATGATTCCTATTGATGTAAGCATTTGTTCTCTATCAGGAATGTGCCTAGTAACAACAGTCAAACAATGCTCTTTACCTTCCAAATTGAACACTGCACAATGCCTGACTTTAGATATAATTACTTCACATAATTGTTTCTGTCAAGAATAAATGAAGCCTTAAAAGAACAATGCAATCATTACAAGTGGAGCATCTTAAGATATATATTATACCGGGCCTTTTACCCTTAGTGTCTTCTGAGTTGATATTAATGACTAAAGATTCTTAAAGCACGCATCTTCAGGCACCAAAAACAGATACCTGAATGCCTGAACTATTCATGGGTAATTTTAATACACTCTTGTTGCTCAATGAAAACCTATAAGAGCAGTTATTTGTTTGCAGTTAATTTATTCAGCCCAAGCAAAAACATGTTAAAGACACAGGGGAAGAATAGAATGTGGAGTCAACTTCCATATTTTAACACCAAATATCACATAGTATGCATTGATAAAGGAAGTAATTTCTTCAAGTCACTGAGCTTTATTTTAGAATTCCTGGTTTGCAAAGTATATTTACATATCATATTCTCAGACTTAAGTGTATTTAATGAAAAAAGTCATAAGGTGGTTTCCAGGCCTATATAAAGCTAAAACAGTTATTCAGTAATATCTGAGTCTCCAAGACCTTACTATGCCATGGATTTATATACATATTACATATATTAAATTATATATAGTTATACAGTTATATAAAATTTTTCTTAAGATTTTATTTGTCAGAGAGAGAGAGCGCACGTGCACACACAGAAGCAGGGAGCGTGACAGACAGAGAGAGAAGCAGGCTCTCCACTGAGCAAGGAGCACGATGCGGGACTCGATCCCAGGACCCTGGGATCATGACCTAAGCTGAGGGCAGATACTCAACCAACTGAGCCACCCAGGTGTCCCTAATTATATAAATTTTTTTCAGAAGAATCTGTATTGTCTCTCATTAACATATACAATAAAAAAAATACTGGGAACACTGACCTCATATTTTTCAATATTTATTTCACATTATTGGAAACCTCCTAAGTGTTAAAAGGTTTTCTAAGTGTCACTTTAAGTGTCATGGAATAAGATATAGAGTGCTCTGAGTGCAGCAACATAAAGAGGGAAGGCCTGAACTTACTAGAGAAGGGATTGCCAAGACTTCCCTAGGAAAGTATCTTGGAACTGAGATGGAAGGAAGGACAAACAGGAATTAACTAGACAAAGTGATGAGGACCATTTTAGGGAACAACAAGAATTCATTCACTGAGCAGGAAGCAAGGACACACATGAGGATGGAGAATGAGTCCATGTGGCTGGAGTACGCAAATGGCTAGGGAGTGTGGCATAAGAGAAGGTTATACAGGTAGGCTGGGGTTCAATATATGGGGCTTAATAACTACCTTAAGATATTTTTGCCATTTTTATGAGAAATGGAAAGAACTTAAAGTATTTTAAATATGGAATTAAGATATTTCTATTAGAGCTTTTAAAAGATCCAGTTGATTCCAATGTAGAGAAAGCATTTGGGAGGGGTGGGTATGTGCAAAAGTGATTATAAGAAAGCAGCTAAGAGCTTTTGCAGTAATTCCAACCAAAGATGACAGGAGCTTGGACAACAGAGGTATAGATAGTGGGGATAGAGAAAAGCAAACATGCTCCATTTACATTTAAAAGGAAAGAAGTAGGACCTGGTGATAGATTAGACATGGAAAGGGTAAAATAGAAAGATGAACCAAAAACCCCTTCCAGGATTCACCTTGTGCAATTTAGTGAATAATCCAACTCAGAGAAAGAAGATATGAAGATTTCATGGAAGGACCATGATGACCCTTAGATGCATCAGAGGCAAGTCTCTTTGCTGCATTCATATAAAAGAGCTGAAAAAGCAGTTGGACGGGTATGTTGTGGTGCTCAGAGACTTCTGAGCTGAAAAACTGTGTAAAGTCTTTGAAGGATAGATGCTAACTAAAAAGCAGGGGCATGGATGTGCCTTCCTAAGCAAAGAGTACAGAGTAAGAAAATAACCTACATCAGCTCTTGAGGGCTTCCAGATAAACCTCATTCACAGGGCATGTTGAAACTATGCAATTTCTTAAGAATCAGGATTGTGGGAAAGTAGACGTTGTTTCTTAGAAGTTCAAAGCTGTCACTGATAAATGTCTCTTTGAAAAATTGATAATTGATAGTTATAATCTATATCAGGCCAGAGCTATAACTGAACACCTTGAAGCCTCTATGTCTCACAGCTAACTGTTCCAATCCTCTCACTGCACCTCCACGAAAAATCTCCACTTAATCTCCAGAAAAATCTTGCACTAAATTCAAAATGTCATCATTCCCACTCCTCATTATCTCACCCTCCTCATATCTCACCCTCATAAAAGGAATCTGAGCTGAAGACTTTGATCTCATATCCTTTTCTCATGTCCATACAAGTATAACCAGTCAGAAATGTCTATATTACATACAGTTTTTATTTATCTTTTTATTTATCTCCTCAAAACCGATGTTTTGTTTTTTTTTTTTTTTTTTAATTTATTTGACAGAGAGATAGCACAAGTAGGCAGAGCGGCAGGCAGAGGGTAAGGGAGAAGCAGGCTCTCTGATGAGCAGGGAGCCCGATGCGGGGCTCGATCCCAGGATCCTGGGATCATGACCTGAGCCGAAGGCAGCCGCTTAACCGACTGAGCCACACAGGTGCCCCAAAACCGATGGTTTTAAATGATGCATAAAGTGTGGAATTTTAACTCCCAGGAAGTATCAGTCTAAGGTAGCAAGCAAACCCTTTCTAACTGAAAAAGGTATTTTTCCCCTAATTTCTTTTCATTATTTGATGGTGTGGATTTTTCTATCTTTAAAAAATTCTGGTTTTGCTTTTGTAACACTATTTTCTCTTTTCTCTGTTTATGTTTCCTTTGCTGGATTCTCTTTCTCTGGCTTCTTAAAAATTATAAATTTTCAGTAATCTGTCTGCAGCCTTCTTTTCCCTTAATACACTCCTTCTGTAATCTCAGTCATTCCTGTAGCTTTAAGTGTTGCCTGGGAATAAATGAACATGTAGATGAGTGGAAGGCACATGGGTTTAGTGTCACGACTTAAATTCCAGCCCTATACTTCCTAACTGCAGAAAAGTTTTTTTTTTTTCCTTACTCTCTCTGAGCATCAATTTCCTCAATAAATATATATATCATTCTCTATGAATATAGTACAGTCCTTTCATGGATTTTATGAGAACCCAATTAGGTTCAACAGTTGTACCCAGTTGGCAGTCAACAAAGAATTTCTCTATTACTAAACCCAGCTCTTCAACCCAGAGCTCTAATGAATTTCAGATCTGTATATCCAGTTGCATCTTGACATCTCATCTGGGTAGACAGACAAATCCTCACTCACCAGCTTTCCTCAAACCCACCCCTCTTTCTGGATTTTGTCTCACCTAATTACATCCTTATTTGCCAACTCCCTTCAAGTTACCCAGATCAGAAACCTGAAAACTATCTTAAACTTATTTAATCAGTCTTACCCAAGTTATATTGTCTTATGAAGCCATTGCCCATATATATTTCCAGTCAATTCCATTGTCTTGATGATTTTTGCACCTTCAACACATTCATCAATTAGCCTTCCTAATCAGTCTCCCGGCTGGTTTGCTTCTTCCAGGAATGTCCTCCTCCAATCTACCATATTTGATCCTGCCAGAATCATATTTCTGCAACATTATACTTGCTACAAATTACTTTGCCGAGAAGTTTGTCCCTTCTTAAGATTCTAAGCCAGGTCCTTTGAAGTCTTCGTTTTTGCCTAACTTTATCACTCCAACTCCCCGAACCTTAATATTATCTCCAGCCATAGTAAAATATGTGCAATTTCCACACCAGAGTGTAGATTTTTAAGGCTCTGTTTTTTTCTGCCTAGAATATTCACCCCTTTGCACTCACTCTACTCCCACCCATTTATGACTCAAATATCACCTTTCCCTGACTTATCCCTATCCTGGTTAAAGGTCCAACCCACTCCATCTCCTTAACAAATTATATTATTCCACACTGCCACTATATTTGCTTACAAGTTGTTTTTGTTTTCTCTCACTTGCCTACGTTGCCCTTAATGTTTTGATTGTGAGTCACTTTTATTGTTTTAGCAACATACTAGATATTAAGAATGTGTTTTTAATGAACCAATGAATGATGTATTAACTTTTCTTAAAAAAAAAAAAGAACACTAGAATATCCTTCCTGCAATTGTATTTTCTCATGTCAGAGTATTTCTTCATTAATTTATTTTTATTAAGAGTAATGACCCTGATGACTGAATACCTAGCCCTGCCATTGAGTAGATGTGAGACCTTTGTCAAGTTATGTAGCTTTTATATGTCTCAGTCTCCTTATGTATAGACTATTAACAAGCTCATAGGTGCACTGTGTACATTTTTTATAAATATTTTGAGAAAAGGGTTTGGAACAGTAAATTTTGCATATCATTAGTCTTCAGCAGTGTTGCTAACAAAGATGGTAAAAGTAATGCTGGCTCCAAAATCCATTTTTCACCCAAACTCAAAATATATTTGATAAAGTCTTATCTACAAACCAAAGAGTATATATGAATATCTAGAACTATTATCTATTTTCATGTGGTATGATTCAGAACTCTAAAACTATTTTGAAAATATATGGAATTCCAAAGAATTTTCTGACATAAAAAAGTCAGTGTTTCATGTTCTTTCTCAATTTCCTCAGTGACAACATGCCAGCAAAATAATCTAATGATTGTATGTTTTGAATAAATTTAATTAAAACTTATTCTAGGAATCTCCAGTACTGTTATGGATAGATCGTTAGGCCTACATATGAGGAGTTTACGGAAAAATAATCTAGATTCATAGTCGTTTTTTTTTTTAATTTTTGAGCCTATAAGTGAGCAAATTACTTGATTGTACATTGTTCCATCAATGTAAATGACCATAGGTGATACCCATTATATCCTGTTATCTTTAGAGATCAATAGCATAATTCCTTAGGCATTCCTTTTGGCAATATGCAGATGAATTAGATATTAAGTTGCTTTGAAAGGTAAATACACAACTTCAGAAACTAAGGTGAGGCAGGGTGCATAACTACACCTATACCTGCCCATCAAGATATAGGAGATATTTCACAATATACAGGATAGAAAGAGGCCCATTGTTCAATCCTTAGGTAAGATCAAATCTTTCCAAATTCTCAATCTTGAAAATGTAGTTGACATATTTTTACAGATAAATTCTACTATGAAAAAAAGTACTTTTTTCTTGAATCCAAAACTGGATATCTAGACATTCTGTTTGTTTTACTCTTGGAAGAAAGCCAAATGGCCATGATATGGGTGGGAATATAATACCATAAACAGGCCATGTTCATGATCTTTGTAAAGGACATATTTACAACCACTGACTTGCATACTAATGTTTGTTTCCAAATTTAATTAGAATGACTGGAATATAGTATATCATCTTAAAAGCAGCAATTCCTGAATACTGTTTCCGTCTAACCTCTTAGTAAGTGGCTGTCCTCCATGGTTTGAGTTGTCACTGTGTAAATATAGTCAAGATACAATTTTATCTAAGTATAAAACATAAATGACCCTGACTTTTAGCAAATGACATCCACAGTATGAAATTTGCAGAATTAACAGAACTACCTATTAAAGATGTGGTGGTTTTTTTTACAGAGTGAGCTGTTAACTGTGTGTTAATAAGATAATATTAAAGCTAATTTTGGAGCATTTCAAGAGGAAAGAGTTAGCAATCACCTTTTCATTTTAAAAACAACAGTAGTGCTACTTGGTCTTGGAATATGATTATTCTTTGAATGCCAAAGGAGGAGTCCTTCATAATTTAACATTTTAATCATTTCAAGGTGATTTGCTTTTACTGTGAGAAACCCTGTGTTGGCACTTTCCCCACATGTTTTCTAAGCATAATCGCATATTATTTGCAATTTTCTCTGCAACATAAGACTTAATTATGCTAAAGAAAAATGCTTCTTTTTTAATAAAAGGTGTAAAATACCACTGGTGTCCAGTTTGAGCTAATACTAAGACTGGAAACTCATTACCCCTAAAAATGTCAGTTCTGATGAAGCATTTAAAAAAATTATAAGAATCAAATTCAAAATGTCTTTACTAAGCTGTTTTATGGTAGCGTGTACCATTGGAAATGTGATGAGTCTTCATGTAAAAATGCTGATTTGAATTAGATTTAGAATGTATGTCATCCTCAATTAGCCTTTCCTTCATCAAAATGATCTCACAAACACGGAGAATGAATCTTTATTTCCTCCTTTGCACATGGGAGGTCATTTGTCAGATTTAATATACTTCTACCTATGTCTTCCCACATGCCTGGAGTTCAAGATGGATGACCATGGACTTCCAGAAAAAGTTTCTAGCTTAAAACTTAAATTTAATTTTAATATAATGCCAAAACCATTCATACTGAGACTGAAAATTAGAATAACATTTACTAAAATAACACTGAGTTATTTCCATTTAGGGGGAAAATTTTGTTTTCCTCCCCACCCCACCCCCCCCGCCATGAAAGTTTATATACTAGTAATTATCCAGGTAATCCAGGGTGAGAAACATTACATGATAAGCAATTCTTTCTTGAATCATTTCTATACTTTTATGGGATAGACTTGAATTAATACTACTGTCTGTGATATTATATATGGTTGTTTATTTAAACTCAATTATTCTAAGGAATTTTGTAAATTAACATCCAACAGCTGGACAATTATGGTGACCTTCAATTCAGGTATCAATTTAGAGATTATGAAGCCCAACAAAAATGTAGTCTGGTTAGACTGGTGGTATAAGATTTATGTACTGAATGGTTTTCCAGGGTACCCTCAATACATGGTTATGACTGCTTTCTCAAGAAACATATATTCATTTATTAAAGTGCTATTTGCAAAGCCAGGTATTTACAAAGACAGTCCCTGAGGAATTTGGCTGTTTAGGAGAGCATTCAAGTACCTGCAATTATAACTAAGAACTTTACTTCCCCTGTGGAACATTTATACCTAGGCAAATATTTAAAACTAGCTGTGTTGGTTTGCTTGAAAGATAAAGAATCACTCCTTTTGCAAGGCTTTACTGAAGACTTGGGAGTTAAGCCTAATACCATCTTCAAGGTGAGACAATAGAGCAAAATAATGGGAAATTTTTCGTTCTCGCTTTTGTAATAAAAATGGTGGCTGCAGAATTTTGTCTTGTACAATAAATGCTATTGACACTCATAAAAGAAGTTAGAAAATAATGCTACATACTGCATGTTCATGAAACATTTAGCTCTATAGCAGCAATAAAAATTATAAATTTTTAATGTTACAAAAGAATGCTTTGAAAAGTTCAATGGAGAATTCAAAGGAAATAAACAAAAGAGAATCTATAGAGTTTCAAAAGGATGAATGGAGTGGCATGTATGTAAATCTTTACAATTCTTAAAGATGCTTTATAAATACAAAGGCAAAAACAAGTACCTACAGGAATTTTGATACGGATTAGGATTACAATGATCATAGTAATTGTTTTTTTAAAACTTCAGGTAATAAAATTTCAGGTAAAATAGCTACAAAAGAACCCTAAAGCTCCTGCTGTAACACGTGAACAATCTATTAAAATGACTGTAAAGCCCAGTTGCATATTACGTTTCTGGTTGTTAGTGAACAAATGAATATTGTACTATAGCTTCTATTTCAATAGCCATAATATTAACCCTATAACCCAATTTCCAGAGTATAATTACAATAACTGTATCAATTAAATATTAAACTAGTTTATAGCTCTTTATGTTTATCATTTCCTAATATTGTACTCTAATCAATTTATATAGTCACATGCATCAGCTTAATCAATAAAGTATGTTTGGGCAAAATCTATAGCAGAATAAGAACATCACACTTTGGAAAACAAAAGATATAATGCCCTATGGTGAATGTTGCAATAAAAATTTAAAGGTAAAATTTGAAGATAAGGGGCACCTAGGTGGCTCAGTCAGTTAAGTGTCCCACTCTTGATTTCAGCTCAAGATCATTATCTCATGGTGTGACATCAAGCCCCATGTCTGGCTCCATGTTGGGTGCGGAGCCTGCTTACTGTTCTCTGTCCCCAACCCCCACCCCTGCTTGTGTGTGCTCTCTTAAAAAAACAAAACAAAACAAAAAACTGAAGATAAATTGTTTTGGTATTGTTTCCTGCAGGTGAAAAAGATGTATAGGAGTACAACACACAAGACAAAATGACATCGTATTTGATACTAAACAGAATAATTTATTTTGAACTGTATAAAAATCAAAATAAAGACTTCCTACATAATAAGTAATTATATACTTAAGAGTGAAATATGCTGTTAGATTAAAAAAATTTCTGAATATCATTCAGTATTACACCACATAGTTTCCACTCCTATGGAATTTCCGTAATAATCAAGGGAGAGAGGTAACATATAAAATAATACATAAGATACCTTCAGTAGTGGGAAGGGATACTGTAAAAAGAAAATGTTAGAACAAGGTATAGGATGAATGGAGAGAGTAAACAGATGGCTTCTATGGAAGTTACCAGTAAGCCAAGACAGAAAGCAGTCAAGGGCAAAGATGTGAAATTCGCTGAATGGCATCCCAGGTGCAGGGAACAGAGACACACAAGTGCTCAGAAAAAGGAGCTGGGTATGTGAGAAAGAGAGAGAGGGAGGAAGGTCAGTGTGGCCAGAAGAGAGCATGAGAAAGACGAGGTAAGAAGCATGCACAGATCAAACAGCAGTGAAGACAATGGCAATCCTGACTTACACTGAACATTTGATATGTGCCAGCCATGCACGGTTTTAGTGTTTAACATGTGGATTCCATTGGGCCTTATCCCCAAGGTAACACATTTAGCTTTTATTCAAATTGAAATGGGAAAAATGTCATTGAGACCCCTTACAGCTCTCTTTGATAAAATCTGCTATAAGCAGAGGAAACAGTGGGAGATACAGGTCAAGGGAGTTACTCTTTTTTTAAAAGATGATTTAAGGCGCCTGGGTGGCTCAGTCGTTAAGCGTCTGCCTTCGGCTCAGGTCATGATCCCAGGTCCTGGGATCGAGCCCCGCATCGGGCTCCCTGCTTGGTGGAAAGCCTGCTTCTCCTTCTCCTACTCCCCCTGCTTGTGTTCCCTCTCTCACTGTGTCTCTCTCTGTCAAATAAATAAATAAAATCTTTAAAAAAAAAAAAAAAAACACTGCCAATAGCTTTAAGATTAGGTTTGATGAAATAATAAAAGTAACTTAATAGTATCCTCAAGTCTACCACCTATCTTTCTGGTCACTGCTACTTCACTAATATGCCCCCCCACCCCACCCCACCCCCGTCTTCTACTGTAGTTAGGTTTCTCCAAGCAAGAGTACTGGTGCCAGATTTGAAGACAGTAGTAAAAGTGAAGCCATCTTCCTACAGCTATTCTAGAAAATGAGATCATGGAGGAGTGGGTGAGGAGTGGCGATACTCTGTGTTCCAATTATGAATAATGGACTCTCAGTGTCAAGAGGCAGTTGAGGGGTGCCTGGGTGGCTCAGACGTTAAGCGTCTGCCTTCGGCTCAGGTCATGATCCCAGGGTCCTGGGATCGAGCCCCGCATCGAGCCCCGCATCGGGCTCCCTGCTCCGCGGGAAGCCTGCTTCTCCCTCTCCCACTCCCCCTGCTTGTGTTCCCTCTCTCGCTGTCTCTCTCTGTCAAATAAATAAATAAAATCTTTAAAAAAAAAAAAAAAAGAGGCAGTTGATCCAAGGATGGGATTAGTGGCAGTTGCAACATCAATGCTAGTGTCCTGGCCCCCTGACTTCAGGATATACTCAAATGCGTTTCTTCTCTGGCCCTTCCAAATTTTGTAAGCAATCAAATACTCCATGTTAACTTCCATTCCCCTCAAAATATCTAGAATTGTTTCACTGTTGTTTCAATTACTGCAATGAACTTTGATACAACTGCCCCTTTTTAAATCAATTATCTTGTTTTACCCTACATTAACATACTCAACAGAATTTGTTAAATACCATGAATGTAGAGAAAACTCTGTGAAGTGATTTGTATTTATTATTCTTAATACACATGATGACCCTCTTTGGTAGTTATTGCTGCCATTATTTTACTAGTATAAAAACAGACTAAGAATGCTTAAAGTAGTTTGTCCCAAAGTTACACAGCTAGTAAGTGGCATACCTGAAATTCACCCCAGGTCTGTTTGATTCCTAAGGCCACACTTTAATAGGATACACAGATTATAAGGGAGGTCTAATAATGGAGGCGAGGAGGATGGGGAAGTTGGGAGCAAGGGCAGAATTGATGGAATAGCCTGAAAGGCTTAGGCTGACCCTGCTCCCATTCTACTGCCAATACTTTCTACAATGGTCTTTTAGGTAAGTTAAATATTAGTTCACTTTCTACTTCTAAGGAAATGTGAGTATTTATTTCCCTAGGATTACTGCAAGAGTTAAAATAGTGTACATATAGTCCTCAGATCAGAGAAGGTACACTTCTTCCTCTCCCAACAGCTCAAGAGCACTTATTAGCAAACTAGGTCACACTTAACAGTACAGTCCAGCATATTGTTGGCAAATAGAAGTCCACATTGTTAACCATATCTGTTTTTATTAAACTTATATTGGTGTGTTTAACTTCTTTTCACAATCACCTCAATACTTGGTTAGCTGAACAAAATAACGTTCCAAACTTGAAAAGTTATGATTGCAAAATAGATTTGTTGCCAAAATAAATAGAGAGATGGTAGAGGGGATATAATTAAAGGCAATTTTAATTTTTTATCAAACCCTAAGTAGTTATTAAAAAAGCAAAAAATACCAATCATATTAATTTCATTGTAGATGAATTAGTATAGCCCATTCATAGCATTAGACATATTATAAATTAACAATGATCTTTAGCTTTAATGAATAATCAGACACTGATATTAATAGAAAAAATATACTGTCTTGACTCTAATTTCCAATGAAAATTTATAGATTATATTTTAAAAGAAATATGTTTTACCTACAGGAAGGTAGAATAAGGAACTAGCATATCACATCAGTAGGAATAGTTGTTTCCCCCCGAGTTATCAACCGCAGGTTTCCTTTGTCTTGTTCTCCATAAAAACATAAATACTGCTTTGAAAATTAGCTTTACTTTTCTGTGTCCATATCTGCCTAATAAGTAGGATTCAAGACTTCTTCAGTTTTAGGCTATCGAGGATTCTTCAGTGGAAAATAGCTAGGAATTCTGGCTTTGGAATCAGGTAAACTTGGATAATATTTCTGTCTTCAATACTGGCTGGTTTAATGAAATTATGAAAGTTATTTAAATTCTATGATTCTCAGATTCTTCTCTGTAAGAGGAGATAATAACCTCTGCCGCCAACTATGTTGTGGATTAAATATGCCCCCCCCCACAGGCACACCATTTATTACTAATTTATAAAACTTAACAATATTAAGGAGATTCAAATTTTTATAATACTCTAAAAATTTATTTTCTTTTGCAATTTTTTCCTCTACTGATTCTTTAGAAAAGGGTTTATTCAAGTTTATAAAGGAAGAAGGTAGGTATTTTTACTTTTTTAGGCTTCCACAATTGGACAATAATGGAATAGTTATGGGAAAGTTCAGTGATTTTTTTTTTTTCTTATTCTCCTTAACATGCTTAAAAGGGTGCTAATATTTAGTTAGGTGAAATCATGCTGGCTTCTGTTCAGACACTAAAATAAAACTTTTTGATTATGTACTCGGGAACATCTGCCCTGGTGAGGTGTTTCTGTTTTTACTGGCAAAGCGAATGGCAGTACCGAATAAAAACTAGAGACTAATTGTATACAATCTAACCTATTACAACAATACAAAATCTAATAAATTTTAGTTTTTCCCAGTCATATTGCTAAGCATGCACTTTCCCTTGCCAATTTATAGCACATGCTTATTGCATGGCAGTGATACCCTACATTCAATGAATATTTGATACCTTGCCTCTAATACTTTTTTGTGGCCCACCTAAATGCAATATACAACTTAAGATTTTTATTTTTCACATGACAAAATATAAAGGCATTTAAAGATATTCAAGAATGTTCTCTTTTTCTTCTTATAGTGTCAATTTCTCCTTATGTTTGTTAATGATACAGTTTAAATCCTGATTCTGTAATGTTATGGTACCAAAGATACTGATGAGCAGATGGCTAAGGCATCAGCAACATAGGCCCCCAGAAATGTCCATCATGGCTAAAGTTAACAAATCTACGGTTGCTTACTTATTTTGCAAGTCCTCATAAGAACAAATCTCTCACCACTGAAATGGAGAGACAGGGGAAGAGAGGGAGGGAGTAAGAATAAAAGAAAAAGGAAAAAAACGAAGAATGAAGAGAGACAAACAGGAAGAGCCACCTCCCTGTTCTTCAGAGGAGGAAGAACACAGCTTCTAGTCATATATTCATGAGTTAGCCGACTGGTGACTTTGGGGTCATGGGCAGACACCCTCAGTTCCACTCATGCCTTTCTCATCATTTTAGATCTACCTGCCAGGAGACAGGCAGCATCCTCCTTCGTACTCTGCCCCTGAGTAGAGAGGCCTAACTTAGGACTTCCTCGACTGGCCTGAAATGGACATTTCATAAAAATAAAGCTGCTTCCTTTCATAGCTGGTCCTCAACTAGTATCCTATTTAAACGTGGGAATGACTCAAGCATTGGAGGACATTTATCACTCAGAGCTCAGACGTTAAACAACAATAGCATCCCTGAGTAACGTGGACAACCTCAAATGTCCCCTCCCCACTTCAAAAGGCTCTTTAGTTGAAAGCTTCATTACCATACTTTGATTCTTTATAAGATATAAAATATGATATTAAAATATAGACACTAATGTCATATTTGGTAAGGAAATATTATTTAGGGGCAGCAAAAGTTATTAACTTTTTAATCCATATAAAAACATACATCCACCTCGAATTTATTGATATTGCTAGTAATTCTATCTCCAGCAATCTATGTCCCGTGTCCATCTGTCAGGTGGCCGTAAACCTGAACAGGAAAAGTTCAACAATACATTTCTAAAGAGCAGGGTTATTTTCTATATGATAAATATATTTCAATTAAAAATATGCCTGATGATATAAAAAGTATCAGCTTGAGATGAAGAACTATTTTTCTAGTCTTTGTCCTCTAAAGTAACTGATCATCAGTAAGTCGCCTAATCTCTACAAACCTCACTTTATTCATCTACACATTGAATTTACTAGACTGATTTTCTGTATCATTTATCAGACCTAAAAAACAACACATTTAATTTTAAAAGTTATATACCTACACACTGGATACATTTCAAATAAGTGAATATAGAATCTCACTATAAGGTATTCCAGCATAAAAGAATTCAGGAATACACAGATGCTGCAAAGACCAAATGTTTTCTTTGATGCAGCGTGACAAATCCCATGTAGTATTTTAATAGAAGAGAGTTAGCTAGTACCTTTAACACACATTGTGCTTTTTGAAACCCAGGTAACATAAATAAGCTGGTGAGCTCTGTAAATAAGAGAAAAACAAAGTGATGGAATTTTCCTCTGACCTGCATGAAGCTGGCAAATGTTTTGAATTCATGTCTTACTACTGTCCACGGTGCACCCTATTCTGTGACAGTGACATAGAAGCTGTAATTAAGAAATGATCTTTAAGAAGAAAATATAATGAATCCAGCATTTTGTTTAGTCAATCTAAATGAAGGGGCAGTTGATTACCATGTCCAAAGCAGACAACTAGGTATACCACTTCTGATTATCAACAAGTGGAATCTCTATAATCTCAAAAAAATCTTTGAATCGAGTGAACATGGTAAATATTTAATATCCATAACTTTTTTCCAAAATAGGCTTACCATTTTATTTTCAATAGAAATTAAGACACATGTTGCTGATTTAAGAATTAATAAAGACATAGTCTCCACTAGCAGAATTAATATTCAAATGGCTACATTGTCTCCAAGGCACTTGAATATCAAAAAGGAAGAGGAGATTTTATTGATCTGGGAAATGGCAGCAGGTTATGCTTATTGTATATAATAAAGACTATTGATTTTGTTAAGCAGAAAAATGGCACTTTAAAAAGCCCATTTCATATCAACTGCAACTGAATAGTACTTTCCACCAGTCTGGAAGTTTTCAGAATCATTTTTAATGGAGCAAAAAGTATAATTTGTCAGGAACATCCTTTACACCAACAGAATGAGAGTTCATTGCTATAATGAAGGTTTTCCTCTAATATCTAAATTGAAAGTGCAATCTGTTCAACTAACTTAAAATTATAGGCAATGTTCTCTCTGCAATAAAAGGACCTCATACTAAAGAATAATTTCTTCAGCTTATACCACCTAAGGAGTTTGAGAGGGAAGAGGTTTCTTCCTAAGAAAATACGGATATGTTCAAAAGTTGATGATGACACTTGAACGGAAAGCCAATACACATTACTTCAGTAAGTTGTAATTATTTCAGAGAGTAGTAAAACTTAAAGTGCTATAGGCCTAGAAGTTACTGCAATCTACCATTGAATCACTGCTTATTGATGTTCTATAATATGCTGACGGAAGTGACAGAGCTTGCCACCCCTTTTATACAATAACTTCGAAATAAGACTAATAATTTTTGCATAGTTCTATAAACTACTGAGTATAACTACTCAATATGGCCTACTAGAGGGTACTTATTTTGCCTTTGTGTTTTATAATTCACAGATTTATTACGTAGTAAGTTGTTGGCCGACAGGCCAGAATACAAGTTTCATTTCATTCATCATATATCTGAGACTGATCTCAATTTCTGCCAGGGGACATAGCTAGACAACATTTTCCAGACTCCCTGGTGGTAAAGGATGACCATGTGCCTAAGATCTAGCCAACAGACTGTGAGAAGTGATATATGCCAATTTCCGGGCTGGGCTACCAACGGTTTCTCTATGTTCTTATCCATGCTCTGTTCCCTTTCCAGCTGGCTACAGTAAAGATGGCCAAAGTAAAAAATAAAGACAAATGTTGGAAATGGCCTAACATCTACCCTCCTGAGTTCCTGATTGACAGTATGAAGGAGAACTGTCCTGCCTCGCTGTCTTTTCTGCTCACTCAGAACTATTAGATCAGCAAGAAATAAACTATGTTTGAGCTATTATTTATATTTGACTTATTATATGTAAGAATTGCTATCATTATTTTGACTGATACAGAAGTTTTACCTTAAATAGAATATTGTTGTAAAAACAATCAAACTATGGATGCTGAATTATGTTGTGCTTTGAAAGGCAGGCAGCAGACAGCAAGAACACAGAGTAGACTAGGAAACCTGAGGGGTTTGTTGTACTTTTGCATAACATCTGGTTTAACTGTTGCTACTAACAATTTGAAAGGACTTACCAAGCCTGTGGCTCTAGAGGGAAATGTTGGAAAGACCCAAAATGGTATTATGTATCATTTTTCCTTGTTTTTAGCAACATATTACAAGAAAGAAATGATTTAAAAAAAGAATTGGCCAGGTTGCAAACGTAAATGAAAGGGAAAGGAGAATATTCACAAAACTGGAAACTCACAGGGTTAGAGAAGGCAGCTGTTTCTGGATTCTAAACAGAAGTCTAAAAAAAGTTTGAGAACAACAAATTCCATAAAGACCTCTCAGCTTAAAAAGTAAAAAAGCATCCAGCCCTTGAATAAAGATCAGGTACTTAGTGGAAAGCTGGTACCTTCCCATTAAAATCTGTTACCCATGTTTCACCAGGATGAGGAGAGAGAGAGAAGCAAAGAAAACATATTTGAGAACTAGGCCAAGTAAAAAGCTTTGGGCCTATTTATAGTTCCCAGAACTGCCTTGAAGCAAACTGGTCAAAAGCGTTCCAGATACTGGGGGGGGGGGGGGGGGGGGGGGGGCGGTATTTCCTTGACTCTGTGCTGAGAAAGCCCGTGTGAGCAAATCAAATTTCGATTTGCAAACTCTCATCAGAAGAAAGCAGATCATGTGAGCTGGGAGGCCCTCAAGGAGAACATACTCCCAGCACCTACTTCAGATGTGGCCATAAGAGGTAATGGACGAGACAGGACCTCCCAGTAGGTGGAACTAGGGGGTAAATGAGAAAAACCGGTAGGAGTTTATACCGTAGCAGAGTCTGGGTACAATAAAGGAATTTTCTCTGGAAAAGGGAAGAGGGTCTTTAAAATGCCTACCCCAAGAGGTTATATTATGGCTATGGACCAGCACGGTTTTATGCTTCTTATCCTTGTTTCAAAATGGAACACGTATAGTTTACTGTGTGTGCACTTTTCCTATCTGTTCCTCAATTGTATATTAGGAGGGAAATAGAAGCAGGTAACTGGTCTAGTTTATGGATCTTCAAACCATGAGGAATTATGTAAATCCTGGATTTTGAGCTGTATGCAGTTATTGGTTAAATCACTTTGTATTGATTTCCTTAGAGACAAGGTGACTGACTTTTCTGTGTGGGGGAATTGGGCATATGTTTAGTAACTATGAAAGTGGCTGGTGACAGAGAATGCTTGTTGTCACAAAATCTACATTTTCCTCTTCAACCTGAACACCCAGCTAGACAGATGTCTCAGTCACACTTGCAGTTAGGTACGGACCTGTGACTGACCTCTGCCTTAAAGAGTATGAACAGAAGTAACGTGTACTACTGCAGGGCCTGGCCCATAAAACTACCCTAAAATACTCCTTTTTTCCATCTGGTAATTTGAAAATTGGTACATAACCATTATGTTTTAGAAGTGGGAGATGACAGAGCATCTCTTGTCTGGGTTTCTGCATAATTTTGTGGAAAAGAGTCTCTCTCTCATGACCTCTGCATCTGCCCAGGATTTTACATGAGCATGATAAACTTCTAATGTTTTTAAGCATTAAAGATTTATAGACAGAATTTCTAAGCACTTAACAATCTACTGCTCATGTTCCTTGGTTTTCCCTCTACTGAAAAATACTATAAAATAGAAGGATAAAAAAACTTTTGAAGAAGGATACTAGGACTCCAAGTATAAAACTTTTCATGATTAAACTTCTACTTTAAGAACTTCTAGAAAATAAAACCGATCTAAGTACTAAAATAAAGAAATGCTGACTATTTTTTATATTTAGGTGTATCAGTGATTCTGAATTAGTGTGAAATGCTTAAATTTATACAAAATAGGACATATGAAAGATTTACATCTTGGCATCCTTTAGATTCTAATTCCTGTTTACCTGTATAATACACAGAGTAGATTTTTCTTCCCCAAATTAAGTTTTTTATATTACTTTGTTATTCTTAATTTAAGCTGAAGAATTATCTTTGCAATTTTATGAAAACTTCACCTAAAAATCAATTTTATTACAGTCATAGAAAGTTACAAATATTATTACTTGCTAAAATGCATTTCTTCTATCAGCCCAGTTTAAGTAGATGAGTTCCATGATTATGCCAGCTAAGTGATTTATATTCTCCTGAACTTCCATGGCAATTTGTAATTTTATATTACTTTATACTTTCTGCCATATATTATAGTTTCTTTTATAGATCTCTTATTACAGAAAGCTCTTCGAATATTTTCACTCAGTTCAGCCTTTGTCCTGTACCTTCAAGCCTTTATAACATATTAAAATTAGAAATTGTGTTTTGCTCAATCAGATATGCTAATGCACCCATTTATTCCTTTATAGGGCCTCTTTCAGGTCCTGGACCATACCGGAGTATGACTGGAGCTAAATCTTAAAGAAGATCATGGCAGGACAAATCACAAAGGGTAACTTCTACGTAATGATGCTGCACCACTGGTGTCCCTGCTCCTGAGTGTCTATGTAATGTCAAGTGTGCATTTCTGATACTATTCATGGTTCCCATTCCCTAGGTTTGGTAGCCACTGGCTCCCTGTCAATCCATCCAGCCTGAATTTCCACTTGACCAAATGTAATATGTAGAAGGAAAGTACACTTCCATTTACTATGTGTATATAAATGAGCAAAAAATTTTTTTCTTTAATTTTTCCTACTTTTAACAAAGCTGACAGTTTTACACAATTCTCAAGGAGTTAAATAGCTCAAAAAAGATAAAAAACAAAAACCCAGGAGCCTTTCCAGGAAAGCAGCTCTGAAGCTAAACCAAAGAAACAGAAGTTGCCCTTGTTCTTTCTTAGAGGATGCACGCAGAGTCAGAGTGAAATGTACAAAATGTTAGTATCAGTAACTTCTTTGAGAAAAAGGGATGTATGAAAATCGGTCTCTGAAGATCTTGTGGTATGTATGGGGTATCAGAAACATAATTCATATCCATAATCTATTACTTTTTTACCTTATAGATCATAGATCCAATTTAAGAGTTAAATACATATATTGATGTTTTTCCCAGAAGTGTATCACCAGAAACTGCAAGCACGTATTATCTTCAGACAAATACATTTGTTCTTTTATACCTCTACATTTGATACTGAGTAATGTATAGAATTGTTGAATCACTATATTACATACCTGAAACTAATATATGCCTCTATGATAAATTATACTGGAATTAAAAATATTTTTTTAAAAAAACCCTGAAAAAATTAAAATAATAAAAAAAAACAATAGCTATGTTTTTTCCCCCTAAAACCCTTTGCTAAAATTAAGAGACAACTATTAATGGGTTTCTTTTTTAAAGAAACTGGTGAGGGTAGTAGGTCCACGCAGAGAGGCAGAAAAGGAAACTGGGGGTTATCAAGAGGCATTCATCATTCTGGCATCAGTGTTAGTAGATGAAAGCAGTGGATCCCTTTCTAGGTTGGAGGAAAGAGAACATATTGTGCAATTATGTCCTGTGCTGAATATACTGTTGGCATTCAACCAATTAATAATAACAAGAACGAAAACAACTCTGTCTGCGATAAGAATAAGGCTTCCAATATTAGTCACAGTCTGCTTAGCTTTAGGTTGGCTTAGATAAATGTAGTAAAGACAAGGAAAACATCCCACTCCACACTTTTTGGCTAATTTAATATCTTTGCTAAGTGCTTAGGTAGGACGGTGACAGACATAAAGAAAAATGCAGGGATTGATTGCACTGATAGATAAATAGAGTCCATTTTAGCACAAAGAAAAACCTTTATAATTAGATGTGAATACCTGGTTTCTTGCCATCCATCACATATGCAAGTTTAGGAAAGTATTTTTGTAATGAATTAGAAACGAGTAATATTTCATAATACTCATGATGCATTATACACATCCTGCCGTAAATGGCTCGGTCTGTACCGACAATCATCAGATTCAGAAATGGTTCAACTTGTTTCAAAGACCTGTCCACACACTTCTCTGCCAAAATTTTTTTAACAACTTTGCGTTTTTCAAACAACTTTGCATTTTTCAAACATGTGAGTCATTCAAATTTCACACACATTTTGTGTAATTTTCCTAAAGCAACTACTGAAGTCCTACCTAAGTTCTTGGCCAACAGAAATCCAATGGTAAGTATTTCATCAGCCCATAAATTGAGAAGATACAACCTCCATAAAAATGTTCTAGGGCCCTAAATTTAACCAAATGATACCACTAAGAAAATGAGCAAAGTGAGCATTTTCAATAAAATTTAATTTAGTGAAGAAACAATAATGCATTCTAGTTTATATACAGGCCCTAATACTGAACCGGGGGCTGGGGGGTGGGGGAGAGGTGGAAATCAAAGTAATTACATGCCACAGGCTCTATTTTTACAAGGAAAATAAAACAAACACAAAGGGAAAGAGAAAGAAGAGAAAGAAAGAGAAGGGAGGGGGGAGAGAGAACGGAGATGGAGACTAAGAATGCACCAAAATGTTTGATTAATTCTACCCAGATCTGATCAGCATGAGAAACATCAATCAGATACACCAAGCATACTGGAGAGAAGGAGGACTGGAATAAATAAGGAACAAGCCTAGAGTCTAGAGCATGCCTGAGATTTTATTGTTATTCTGGAATGAATACCAGAAATGTAAACTGAAACTAACCTGAGTTTATACAAAGGTAGCAGACAGGAGTCCCTGTCTTCTCCAGGTCAGGGTGGCCTCTCAAGTTTCCCCGACAAAATAAGGGAAAGCAGAGAGTCATTTTACCAAAAAGGTTTGTGGGAGGTTTTTTGGTGTGTTTTTGTTTGTTTGTTTTTGTTGTTTTGTTTTGTTTGTGCTTATTTCTTAAATATTATCATCCAAAGTTCCAAAGTAAATGAAGCTAACATAATAACAGGAAGAAACTAATACAGCAGATTATCTCTAAGAAAATTTACTTAATATAAACAAGACCATTTATTTGCTATCCTTTCCCTTAAGCTTCTAGCTATTATCAGCACCATGAGGCAGGATTCTTGGAAGTCCTGTTTGTAAAATATTAATTTCTTATAAGGAATACAAAAGGGAATTTGCTTATTTTTATTCAATTTCACAAGAATTCGGGGAAGCATTTATAAGGTTAGTTTTAAGAGATTTTTATTTATAAATTTCTCTTGATATTTAGAAAATAATTACTAAAATGACAATAAAGACAATTAAGCCAGTGCATAAAATTATTAATGGATCTGAATTGCTTCATATCCTTAACTCCCTGCCTCAGGTAAACCTTTGACAATAAAAATGTACAAAATACATTTGGACAATTAGAAAATAATGAAAAGCATTCAAGAATGACATTTGAGAAAGGCAGATAAGGGGATATTGTACTTGAAAAAATGAGCATTTATAGATCAGCTGCCCCTGATGTGATATATCATAGATTATTAAGAAAATTGTATACCAGTACACTGAATCACTAGCAATTAGTTTGGGGGTAAAAGGAAATGGACTATACTTAATTAATGAATGGCGATGGAAGATGCTGATTCAATGGAAGATATTTCAAAATTATAAATGAGAAAAACATATAATTAAGAAAATAAGTCTACATTTATACAACACATATAAACCTAGCAAAGAAGCAATTACAGAAAGACTACTATTGAAAGAAAAATATATGGTAAACAATGAAGACAAAAAAATCATAACACAGAATGAGCTATTAAGAAGATATGAAAACAGTGTGTCATGGATTCGTAACATGTATTCGTAACCAATGACTAGATATACTGTAGCCGTGGACTCTTGAAATAACAGAGCTCAATTTATAGCCCCCAGTTCTTATTTACTAGCTGCAGGACGTTGGGCCAGCTGCTTAGCTTTTTTCATCTTCACTTTCCTCCCCTGTTAAAGACATGAAGATCTGCATCAAGGGCTGATAATAGTAACGTATTAAAGACCTAGCTTACAAGAAGAACCTGATGTATGGAATCATTTCAAACCTGAAGTTAGACTAACTTCTAATTTCTTCATACATCCTTAGAATTATCTACCCTTGGTTACGATGATTTATTTGCTAAATTCCTCAAAATCAGTATATCCAATTAAATATGGCAGACATATTAAAAGGGGGTACAAATGATACTCAGCAACTGTCAATTATAACCATTTTATTTAAAACTGCAAAACTTAAATAAGGCTAGAGAAAAACTTCACATAAAATGTAATTTTTAAAATAATCTCTTCAAAATACAGATTTAAAAAAAAATTGTCTTATTTATGTCCATGCCTTAAAGGTTGTTTCTTACAAAGAAAATATGATTTTTAATTTTTTTGATACTTAAAAATCCAAATCAGTAGAGAACATAATTCTTTCTATGCACTAAAATCAGCCTTTATCAAATGACTATTTTCTTTCTTTGCAATGTGTACCCTCTGATTTATTTTAGGTTTTAAGTTTTAGGACTATAAAAATTTACAAAGGGATGGAAAGAGCAAGAATGCATTAAGTCTATTTTGTTTTGTTTATAATAACATATTGCATTAATCAAGGCTTCGTTCAGATAAATTGAAACTGGTTCAATTTCTTCTTGTCAAGAAGAAGAATATAAATGTTGTACAATTGTATAATTGATTTTGTGATTCAAAAGAGGCTCTTTAGTAGAGATAATTTATCAAGGATGACAAAAATGGTAAATGAGTATTTCCTTGGAATTTGGAGAATTTTCTCATTGAAATGTTGAATTTACAAATACTTAATGTTATAATGATCAAAGATTTTTCTCACAAAATATGTTCCTTAAAAGCTTTCTTCATATTTACAGTTTTTAATCCAAATCAATTCTTCAACTTTATTTCAATGTTTGGTTTTCTTTCATTAAAAAATATATAAACTATGAAGGAAAGCTATTGCTATGGGTATATTAAATAGAAAGAACATTATTAATAATTAGTTGAGCTTCACTATTAATCTTCTAAACCCCAAACACACTGTCAATTTAGGTTGTAGTTTAAGCATTATTTACAAAAATATTTGATATCAAGAAATTGAAATAATACTGCCGAATTTTATATATGGGTCACCTGCCTTATAGCAATACATTAATCAAAAGCTTTCATATATGTCAGTTTTTTCTGGTTTATCATTCTCATTTTGTTTATAGCTACATATATTTTCACTGTGTCTATAATAATAATATTGGGAAAATAATAACCTTCAAGGCATCAGATGAAGTCTCTGGTGATGTCACATTCACTCTGACATTTATACTGACTTCATTTATGACAGACTGAAGGTGATGAACAGGTCCAAGCAAGAGGTCACCTTGTGTCAAGACTGGTATACAATCTGTCAAATGCAGTGACTGTGAGTCTGCTAATGAGGAATTAACTAGACAGAATGTTGCTATTTGACTGTTTTCATGCACTCCAAACCTGTTAAACAATGCTAATCAGGTGTTTATTAAGTGAAACCATTATGCCAAACTTGCTGCAAACCTCACCATATGTCAGGGAGGTTGTAACATATTATTCATCCGTTTTAAAGCTAGATTAATAAGAGTCATTTACTAAACTTTTCTCTTCTTAGCCTTTGGCTATACCTTGGAATCAAGGTTATACTTTTTTTTTTTCAATTTTTCTTTCAATGGACACACTTAACTCCACAAAACTATTTTAAGTTAGTGCCTCTTGGTGAAAAGCTCTTTTCATTAATTTTTATATTGAAAATCAACTATTTTAATAAGATGAGTACAAGAACATTTCAATTTAAGCAAAATTGGTCAAATCAATAATGCTTTTGATAATGGAATGACTTAAAATACTTATATAAAATTACACATTTTAGGTTAGAATTGGGCACATTTGTTTTTAGGGGTCTTCATTTTATAAATTAGGAACAAGAAGGCAGTTGCAAGTAACTCTAATCGGACATAATTATACTTAAAAATATCTAAGGACTTCTTTTTTTTAATTTTTTATTGTTATGTTAATCCCCATACATTACATCATTAGTTTTAGATGTAGTGTTCCATGATTCATTGTTTGTGCATAACACCCAGTGCTCCATGCAGAATGTGCCCTCCTCAGTACCCATCACCAGGCTAACCCATCCTCCCACCCCCCTCCCCTCTAGAACCCTCAGTTTGTTTTTCAGAGTCTAAGGACTTCTTCTAATCTAATATTTTATGAGCTAATAGTTCCTTTATATAAAAGGACATTATGAGCTCCCTATAAATTGATATCTAATGGATAAAACATTTCATAACTTAACATGATAGTATCTTCCTCTTTTCTAAGAGCAGTGTCATAATTTACTTAATCCATATAAAACTTCCATCTCTTACAACAGTTATTTATGTACCGTCTGTATTTTAATATATATTTCATTTTATTTATTTATTTATTTATTTGACAGAGAGACACAGCGAGAGAGGGAACACAAGCAAGGGGAGTGGGAGAGGGAGAAGCAGGCTCCCCGCAAAGCAGGGAGCCCGATGTGGGACTCGATCCCAGGACCCTGGGATCATGACCTGAGCCGAAGGCAGTCGCTTAACCAACTGAGCCACCCAGGCGCCCAATATATATTTCATTTTAAAAGAAAATAGCCTTTAAGTCATCAGATCTAATGTTATATGCAGAAACATCAACCTACCAGCCAAATGATTTGAACAAGTCATGTACTCTATCAATTATAAAATTTGGATCAAAATATTTTCCTGGTATGAGTTTTGAGATGATCAAATTGAATTGATATATAATGCAAATTTTAACTGAAAAATATTTTAAAATTAAAGCTAAAATCAAAGTTCATATTACTATCTAGATATTACTATCTAATATTTTAAATATATGTGAAACTATGTTATAATCTTATGGATCAACAGTATCATTTTTACAACATCATTATCATACTTCTCCTTTCTGTCACCATCTTCATTATCCCATATATTCCATGTGTTTAGATATTTCTATCCAACTAGATCTCAAGCTGCTAAAAGCAAAAACTACATCATCTTTAAAAAATTGTCCTTCAAAAACTACCTATATTTTGTACAGAAGGCAATAACATTTTATTGGTTGTCTATACAAAAAGGAGACTAAATGTCTGGTTTGCCAGCCTCAACTGTTGAAGTTTCCTGTAGAAAATTCACAATTTCTCAGAAATTTGCAAAGACCTTTTCAGTTTCAAAAGTGGAATTAGATGTCCTTTATGTGGATTCCCATAACACTGTACTCCATTTATCAGATCACTTTCAATATCTCATTAAATTTAAGTTCTATGAGGATAGGGACTATGAGGTATAGAAAGATATAAAGATCTATACATACCTCATAGTCTCAAATATACACACGTTTAGACATATATGCATAGTATGTATTTATATATGCCTAGAATAAGAGCTTGTACATATTATGTGTTCAATATAAAAAATTCTTTAATTTGCTGATACGGTGGATGAATGTCCAGTTTTTATAGATATTAGAAAAAAATTTCATTAGACAGGATACAGACTGAAAAAAACCATACTATGGACAATTATTTCCTTTTGGTTTAGGTCTTATGGGTCTTTTTGTTTGATAAAGATGGCCAGACGTACTCCCTCCTCATGCTTCCACTCTCTCCAATAATTTGGACATTGGAGCAAATCATAGATTATGTAAATTAAGATAGAGAACAAACTCAAAATAATATAAATTTCAGAAACACTAGAGAGATGTGGAGTTTTAAAGGCAAATGAAATATGAGAGTTTATCTAGTCTAGTCTCAAAACAGTGCATTAGTTATTCATTATATAAAAACTGCTGCATAACAGCCGACAACACAGAAATACAAAGGAATACAAGAGATTATGAGGAATTATATGCCAACAAATTGGACAATCTACAAGAAATGGATATATCTGTAGAAACATAGCCTTCCAAAACTGAATCAGGAAGAAATGGAAAATCTGAACAGACCAATTACTAGCAATGAAATTGAATCAGTAATCAAAAATCTCCCAGCAAACAAAAGCCCAAGACCAGACAGCTTCATGGGTGAATTCTACCAAACATTTAAAGAAGAGGTAATACCTAATCTTCTCAAACTATTCTAAAATACAAGAGGAAGGAAAGTTTCCAAATCCATTCCACAAGGCCAGCATTAGCCTGATACCAAAACCAGGTATAGACACTACGAGAGACAGAGAGATGGAGGAAAAGAAGAAAGGCAACTATAGGCCGATATCTCTAATGAACACAGACACAAAAATCCTCAAAATATTAGCAAGTCAAGTCCAACAACATATCTTAAAAAAATCATTCACCACGATTAAGTGGGATTTATTCCTGGGATGCAAGGGTGGATCAATATTCATAAACCAATCAAGATGATACATCACATCAACAAAAGGAAGGATAAAAACCATATGATCATCTTAATAGATGCAGAAAAAACATTTAACAAAGTACAACACCCCATTCATGATAAAAACCCTCAACAAAGTAGGTTTAGAGGAAACATGCCTCCTCATGATAAAGGCCATATGAAAAACCCACAGCAAGCAGCATTCTCAATGGTGAAAAAAAGAGCTTTTCCCCTAAGTCAGGAACAAGACAAGGATGTCCACTCTCAGGACTTTTATTCAGCATAGTCCTAGTAAGTCCTAGCCACAACCATCAGACAAGAAATTACAGGCATCCATATCACTAAAGAAGTAAAACTGTCACTATTTGCAGATGGCATGATACTATATATAGAAAACCCTAAAGACCCCACGAAAAAACTACTAGAATAAATGAATTCAGTAAAGCACAGGATACAAAATTAATAGAAATCTGCTGTGTTTCTTTACATTAATAGTGAAGTAGCAGAAGGAGAAGAAAACAATCCCATTTACAACTGCACCAAAAGTAACACCTAGGAATAAACCTAATCAAGAAGGTAAAACTATAAAACACTGATGAAAGAAATTGCAGATAACACAAATGGAAAGACAGTCCATGCTCAAAGACTGGAAGAACCAATATTGTTAAAACGCCCATACTACTCAAAGCAGTCTATAGATTTAATGTAATTCCTATCAAAGTACCAACAAATCTTTCACAGAGAAAAAAAAGAAACCGACTACAAATGGGTGCCTGTTTTGTTTGAATATTTTAGTAACAATATACTCATTCTTTGGAAAGTCACATATTTCTAATTTTTAATATTTAGAAAATAACTTTAACTTAATTATATTCTACATTTATCCTTAAGTTTCTTTTCTGCTATCTGAAACAACCTAAGAACTTATTTTTTTAAAAGACTCTATTTATTCATTTGAGAGAGCACAAGCAGTGGGGAGAGGCAGAGGGAGGAGCAGACTCCCCGCTGAGCAGGGAGCCCCATGTGGGACTTGATCCCATGACCTGAGCCGAAGGCAGATGCTTAACCATCTGAGCCACCCAGGTGCCCCAACCTAAGAATTTAAATTGCTCTTCATGACAGCACTTCCCATATTTGATCAAAGCCAGCACTACAGACCTTAGCTTTTTCAATCATTCTGTGCATTACATGTTTTAGACCCTTTCAACACCATCATATTATATATCCTAAGCAAGAGTCACATTTCTTTCCTATTGTTAATCTTGATATATTTAATATATAACTATTGTTGACTTCAGGATATTTCCATTACTAGTACCTTGAGATATAATGAAGCTTATGGTATTCTTTTAAATTCACATAAATTCTATGCTCTCCCTTCCATCTTTAGAATATATCCTTTCAAAAATCAAATTTTATTATATGGGAGAGCACTCTAATATTTAATAAGACTTCATGTGTACTAGCTTCTTTGCTTCAAAAATCTCTTTTTTCAGGATTCACTTTCAAATAAGGTAATGTTTTCTCAAATTGAGCACTACTTGAGGTAGTCGATTTGCATTAAGAGCCACATTATACGCAAACAAACAAATCAACCAATCAAGCAAACCTAAAAATACAAACCCGACAACAGTGGTCCCCAGCAGGACTTCCCTCAGTAGGGGAATAGTGCAGAATCTGAAATGCTGAGAGGGAAACAATCTCTCCTATTTTAGCTTCATTACAAGACATTTGACTCATGAAAATTGTTTTTTTTGGGGTATTCTGTTTTGTTTGGTTTGTGTGACTTTTGTTAAACAGATACAGTTGAATTCTTTAGGTCAAATGTACCTAGAAATGAAATCATTGCTCTTCCCCCATATGATAAATAAATTGAAATGCAGAAATAAAATCTCAGTCACATGGCTAGATTGGCATTAATCAAACAACCAAAACTAGTGTGAGAACTTCTAGAAAGGGAGGATTCAGATTCCTGTGCCGTTTGTGAATGAACATGTACAATTTCAATGTATAAAGAAATAAATAAATCCAGGAAAACTGAATTAGGGGAGTGAAGAGCACAGGTCTGACAATTAAGTAAACACCCGAGAGGAGTAATACCTGCCAGTTATTACTGGCCTTCAACTGGCTAGACACTTTACATACACATTTCCTTAAATCATTTTAAAAAAATAAAAACTGACAAGTTATAAATTCGTATCTCTACTTTTCATGAGGAAACTTTGCTTTAGGGAATTCACACAACCATGAAGTAGTTCAGCCATACTTGAAACCAACAGGACTCTAAAATCTGAGCTCTTTGTCTATATTTCAATATTTTGCTCCTCTGGGGAAAAAAATGGTGAATAGCATTTTGGAATTTGTTTCACAAAAAGCACAGCGACTGAATATTTTAGAGGAATCTGACTGCAAATTTTACGTTTCAGTGAACAATTCCTTATAAAGGACATCTGCAGGGTGGAAGCCCATCATTATTATTACATATTTCTATAGAGATAGCAGATATGTCCTCATTTCTAAGTATTTCCCATGGATCTGCATTCATGAATAAGCTCCGGTCATATATGATATGCATCTGTAATAAAAATTAAACATGTCTTAAGTAAAATATATTCTTCCACTGCCATGTTTTAGTGCTGAGCACCATTCCATCAATTTCTAGCAATACCTACAAGGTCAAAGGAATAGCTTAATGAAAAATTTCTAATTTACTGGGTTAATATTCACATTCTTGTCTTAGATTCTGGCCAGGATACAGCCATAAGCATTTTGTAATACCTGTTGCCTTCCATTATATTTGGTTTATCTTGGATTTTGTTTCTCCATTTGATACCCATCTCACTGTATATACATCATGGCCTTGTCAGCAAGACCCATGCTCTTTCTGTTCTGTCCATCAGTGTGCATGCATGCACATGTGTGTATGTATATACATACATACATATATATATATGTGTGTGTGTGTGTGTATGTATAAAACAAAAAGATGAACCTTTCAGTACCTTCTAGGTTTTTCTATAGTTGATTTCTTCTTCTAAAGGTAATATCTTGAGCGTAAACTGTGGTAACAAGACATCTGAATTGAAACGTTTTAATTATGCAAAATTACAGTCACTGGAGATAAACCCTAAATGTCATTGTATGTGAAGAAACTAAGCAATCTTGGGGCGCCTGAGTGGCTCAGTCATTAAGCGTCTGCCTTCGGCTCAGTTCATGATCCCAGGGTCCTGGGATCGAGCCCCACATCGGGCTCCCTGCTCGGCCAGGAGCCTGCTTCTCCCTCTCCCACTCCCCCTGCTTGTGTTCCCTCTCTAGCTGTCTCTCTTTCTCTCTGTCAAATAAATAAAAAAATAAAATCTTTAAAAAAAAAAAAGAAACTAAGCAATCTCATGCAGATGCATGCATTTTTTGTAGCATTGTAATGAATTTGTCCTAGAAACACAGAAATTGAGATACATTCTATTTTGGGTGATTCCCACCCAAAAAATGTAAGTAAAAACTAATTACATCAATGTATTTTAATTTCACAAATTTGAGAAGATAATATTACTATATGTGAACATAGGACCCTTAGCATTGTTGGACACTCGGGCAATTGAAGGTTACTGATAAAACTTCATAACTTTATAGCTAATCAGCCTTGCAGTGTGTTAAAGTTTTCTATTTATTAATGTTGTGGCATTATTTTGTAGTGGGAAATATATGGGATTTGGAGTCAGATATACTTGAATACAATTTGTAGTACCCACCCATACTTGCGAACTATATGAAGTTTTAACTTTCAAATCCTGTCCCCTTCCACTATAAAATGGGTACAGTAATACCTATACAATAGGATCTTTGAAAATTAAAATATATCTAAATCTCAAAATAGTTATCAAATTTCTATTTTCTTTCACCTTCAACACTTGCCACTTCAACAGAATTTTCTATTATAAGTAAAAGGATAACTATCTCTAACAAGATGTCTGTAAAAATGTGGAGATTTTCACAACGTGAAAGATTACAGTTCAATATTAGAGACATTCTATTATATCCTATTCTCCCAAGCTCTTAACTCAAATGAAGCACTGAGGACTAATTAACATGATTGTTTTTTACATATTTTGGGGTTCTTCCTTTGTTTTTCTGAATATTTCACAAAGGTAAATATGTTGCTTACACTATAGACCTCTGTTATTTATCTTGCATCTGTTTCAAAGTGAATATAAACAAGGCATTCTCTTTGAAGTTAGAAAAACAGTGACTATACAGATCCTCTGAGTATAAAACAAGAGAAAGCGTTTTTAGATTGTTAGAAAAGTTGATAAAAATGCAGACAACCAAATTGAAAGAATGATAGAGTTTTATACCCCAAAGCAAAAGTATTGAAAAATATTTCCCAGGGGGCGCCTGGGTGGCTCAGTTGGTTAAGCAACTGCCTTCGGCTCAGGTCATGATCCTGGAGTCCCAGGATGGAGTCCCACATCAGGGTCCCTGCTCAGCGGGGAATCCACTTCTCCCTCTGAACTTCCCCCCTCTCATACTCTCTCTCTTTCTCATTCTCGCTCTCCCAAATAAATAAATAAAATCTTTTAAAAAAAATATATATTTCTCTTTACACACAACAACCCCAGGGATATGGTAAAGACATTAACTATATATAGTCTTCATTCTGATCTACAGCTTCTATATCCTTAATTGCTATTTTAGTTTGATGTTGAGCTTTTTCAATTTTCAATGTAGAAACACATGTTGAGTTCTTTTGTGGATATAAAAGCATACCCACTTACTGGTTATCTAGCTTATCACTTTTTAGAGGAATTAAAATTGATACTAACGTATTATGATCTTAGTATTTCTGAAATGAAATATTTTTGTAAGGTGAGTGAAAATATATTCTAGATTTTGATACAGAAGATTAAACACTTTATAGACACTCAAATTTCAAGCTGAGTATCAATTTTCCTACCAGCATTTAGCAATTTTTATCAGTGACACTTAAACTTATCAACACTTTAAATGAAAAATATCCACAGGAGTTGATTTGAATTACCAATATTAAGCAAATTACTTTTTAAATTAATTGCATATTCATCATGCAGAGCAGAGGTCTAGGCACAAAAATATGAACATTAAGCTAAATAGTATGATCAAGAATAATTTTAAAGCATTTTAATGGTTTAGTCATTAAATTTTATATTTATACCCACACAATTAAGAAATTTGTGAGGGCTAATCTGGAGAGAAAAAAACCACCAATATAAAATCTTTCATTTTCTGATCACAGACCTGTACCTCTGAAACAAGTAGTACATTATATGTTATAAAAAAAAAAAAAATAAGCAACAGCAGCTAGCAGGAGGGGAAGAATGAAGGGGGGCGGAATCGGAGGGGAAGATGAACCATGAGAGACTATGGACTCTGAAAAACAAACTGAGGGTTCTAGCGGGGAGGGGGGTGGGGGATGGGTTAGCCTGGTGATGGGTATTAAGGAGGGCAAACATTGCATGAAACACTGGGTGTTATACACAAACAATGAATCACGGAACACTACATCAAAAACTAATGATGCAGCGTATGGTGATTAACATAACATAATAAAAGATAAATAAAATAAAATCTTTCATTTTCTGCCGAAAACATGTCTGTTTGAATAGTTTCCATTTGTAATTTTTGAAAAAGCTTCTAGTAATATAGTTACCAGTGCAAAAAATAAATGTTAAAAAAACTGGACGAGAGCCAAATCCATCAAATCCTCCCTCCAAAAGATAACTTCCCGGAGTCCATCCCAGATGACAGTGCCTTGAACATCTTTAACTCTTCCATCAGAACCATTTAGCATTACTATGCTTCTGCACAGCTGGAACATCACTACCATTGTCAGAAGCAGGCAAACACATTTATGATGATGTTCCTGGGAATATGGAACTAATGCAGAGGGGATTTCTCTGTAGTTCTTCATTAACATTTTATTCATTACAACAAGGGAGTTTTAAGAGTTTCCTTTTAAGCAAATTAGGTCACTGGATAAAAAACACACAGCATGGAAACACAGTGTATTACTACATAGAACAAAAGATCTGGTTAATAAATTATGATAATGGGATTAGTCATTTGCTAATGTGGAAAGGCACATTTAAATATTTTGGAACTTATAAAGAATAATTTTTTTCCTGTATTTATATTTCCTACTGGGGGGGAACGCATTTTTCCTAAGTGTATCTAGAGCTCTTTAGATACTCTGAATCATATAGGAAAAAGAAGTAGGCAGAAATTATGTGTTTTAACCTTTAACTAAAAATGAAAGGTTGGAGAAAGCAATGTAAGTAGATTAAGAAACAGAATCTAGGAGACAGTCTTCTTCATGAGACGAATCTTTCTTCTTCACATTATCATTGAAAAACCCACTAAAGATGATTTTTTCCCCAAAAACAAACATGCCAGTTCTCTGTGTATCTCCCTTCATCCAGAGGTAGTGTCACTTTCTCATCATTTTCGAATGTACTTTGAAATGTTGAATATCCTAGGTAAGAGCACTGACATTTTTTCCAAATTGCTTTTTATTGTGTTCTAAAATGTCCTGCTCTCTCCAAATGGATTCAATATTTAACAAGTAGGTTAAGAGGCTTAGGAGAAAATAGAAGAGAATGAGGGGTGCTAATTCACATAAGGCACTGTCTTAGCTTGGGTTCCCTAGAAGTAGATCCTGAGAGAAGGGTTGAGGAACTTGTGATATATTCAGGCCTTGCTCTTAAAAGAGAAAAAGAGTGAAGGAAGCTGGATAGGGCAGGTGAAGGAGCTGAGCAAGGGCAGGATGTCCACATGGGAACTGCAGCTCATAGTCATTCAAACTTGCATTTTACACCCCTTTGTCTAGCAGTTGTTGTACGCAGGCTGGGAGTGGTGGTATCCAAACTCCTGTGAGGAGAGGCTCCTGTTTAGCCTGAGGGCAAATTTGCAGAGACATGGCCAGGTCGAGGGTGCCATTTAACGGCCAAGGCTCATAGCAGCTGGGGCCTGGTACACTGGCCATCTGGTACCTTGGGGATCTGAAGAGGACACCAATAATGCTACACAACTACCAGTGAAATATTAACTCAAAATATCTGGTCATATTATATTTCCATAATGTTTTATAATACACAAAATAATTTTATGTTGATTTTATTAGCGATAGGAACCCTATATGTATATATATTTTACCATATTTTATATGAGTATGCCATAATTCAGAGAAATGAATTCACCTAACTCAACTCATAGGATATTAAGTTTGAAACAGGAATCCTATGCTGGTATTATTGATGTCTATTATGTTGGGCACGGTGGTATCTTCGATCTTTAAAGATGGAAAAATTGAGGCAATATGAATTCAAATAATGTCACACAGGTAATAAAAATGAAGGTTTGTAACCAATTATTACAGAAATATTATGCTTTTCAAAAATTAACATTTATAAATCATGGTTTTATGCTTATATATAATATTAAAAAACACATTTCAAAAGAAAATTTAAACATAAATGTTCTATTAGTAAAATACTCAGCTATATAATAAAATGCCATTTACACAACAAAAAAGAGGTCAATAATACAAAGGGAACAGGGAATAGTTATATTATCCAGTCTGCAGAGGGAAGACAAACAGTGGGAAGAATCTCCGTTGGTGAAGTGATGCTGGAAAAATAAGCATTTGCTAAGTGAAATTTTGGGAGGTGAAAAAATAGGCATTCCTAGTGTCTTATATGGCACCCAACACATAGAAAGTCTTCAATAGATATTTTTAAATGAACGAATCACTAATTTTAGACAAGTAGGCAACAACCAAAACTGAGATGACAAATATCATGAAGTACATATGTAAAGGACTAAAAGTGAGGCAGGAGGTTGAGATGAGAATGGAGGGGTAGGCAAGGATCAGATCATGTTTTTTTGTGAGGATACAGAGGAGTTTCTATTTTGAGGCAATGGAAAGACAGTGAAGTTGAATCAGGGAGGGAGGATCATTTTAGGATTTTGCTTTATATAGGTCAATCTGGTGACTTTCTGGAGATTAACAGAAAGGCAAAATGGGACTGGAGTCAAGGATGCCAGTGAGGAAGTCACTACCACAATCCTGGTTCACACTGGCCTGAATGAGGAAGGTAGAAGTTGAGTTAGAATTGAGTGGAGAGGGGCGCCTGGGTGGCTCAGTCAGTTAAGTGACTGACTCTTGGTTTCAGCTCAGGGTGTGATCTTAAGGTCATAAGATTGAGCCCTGCGGGCTTAGCTTGGAGTCAAACAGAGAAAGACATGTATCATATGACCTCACTGATATGAGGAATTCTTAATCGCAGGAAACAAACTGAGGGTTGCTGGAGTGGGGGGTGGGGTGGGAGGGATGGGGTGACTGGGTGATAGACACTGGGGAGGGTATGTGCTCTGGGAAGCGCTGTGAATTGTGCAAGACTGTTGAATCTCAGATCTGTACCTCTGAAACAAATAATGCAATATATGTTAAGAAAAAAAAAAAAAGAAGCAGCAGCAGCTAGCAGGAGGGGAAGAATGAAGCGGGGGAAATCGGAGGGGTAGACGAACCATGAGAGAGGATGGACTCTGAAAAACAAACTGAGGGTTCTAGAGGGGAGAGGGGTGGGAGGAGGGGTTAGCCTGGTGATTGGTATTGAGGAGGGCATGTTCTGCATGGAGCATTGGGTGTTATGCACAAACAATGAATCATGGAACACTACATCTAAAACTAATGATGTAATGTATGGGGATTAATATAAGAATAAAAAAAAAGAAGTATTCAAAAATAAAAATAAAAAAAAGAGTGGATATAGTTGATAAATATTTGGAATCCAAATGACAAATTTTAATCCAAATGCAAACTGTCACTGACGGAGCCACAATGTTGATTGATTAGTAATCTGAGTCTTTGGTAAGGTTGCATCTATACATTTGTGGCTCTTAATTTGGAGGCTATATCAATGTGCCCCATGAATGAATATGATGGGAGAGGCACAGAGTAGGAGGAGTCAAACATGATGACCTAGGTATAGGAGTTGCACACCTAGATGCATAGTGGTCTATGAATCATGTATAGAATGAAAGAATAAAAGAATAATTCCAGACTCAAAGGTCACAGACATTAAACACCTGTGAGAAATATGTATGAAAGCAAAAATATTCTGGAAAGAATTGAATATGCAAGTAAACTTAGGCTAAGTGCTAAGATTAAAATAACTACTAAAATATGAAGAAATAAACTTTTTTTAAAAGATTTTATTTACTCATTTGAGACACAGAGATACAGAGAGAAAGAGCAGGCAGAGAGGCAGAGGGAGAAGCAGGCTCCCCGATGTGGGGCTCGATCCCAGGACCCTGGAATCATGACCTGAGCCAAAGGCAGACACTTAACCATCTGAGCCACACAGGCACCCCAGAAATAAACATTTCTTAATGCCTGATTATCTAGACAGGGGTGGAAAGCATACAGCTCAGTGCTATACATACATACAGTATCTCTCAGATATTTAGCATTAGTCACAGTTCTGTCCCATTTTACCAGAACAAGTCTTCAGGACCTCTTAATCCAAGGTTTTGGGAAACTACTAATAATCATTTAGAATGGAAACATTACTTGAAACCAGTTTGGTATTCTCAGTCTTTGCTACATCTATTTTTATGACAACAAAGGAAAACAACCCCATAATACTATTTCTTGAGGTAATATAATAAAGCATACAATTGTAATTTCCATAGACAGGGAGACTGGGTCCATATCTATATCATCTATATCTTTGTGTATACTACACACAGATACACGGAAATGGAAAATCTATGTATATAAACATATATCTAATATATATGTAATATATACATAATATGATATACATATATCAAAATATCCTCTAAAAATATACATGCTTAGAATACTCTAGTGCAGAATCACTTCATAATGAAGTCACAGACACTGTACAACAAATAAGACGGGTGGAAATTAGTGTGGCAACAATCCAGGAGTTATCATTCCATTGGGATTATGTATTTTTTTCAATAATTTTCTCCTTCTCTTCCACCTCCCCTACTGCTTTCCCTACTCCAGCCCTTCCAAACACATGGAAAAACAGCCACTCATAGGGGAAAAACCCTATGAAATCATGCAAGCATGTAAAACAGATAGCAGGGCCACAGGCCCCATCAATTATGCTCTTCCTGTCTCTTAAATAAATCAACCTCACTTTCAGGTGAACTAACTTTTGTGAAAGAAATCCCTTGTACTCCACCTATTCTTGACAACCAGAGCAAATAAAATTTAGAACATTACTAAGATAACAAAAGCTAACACTGCTTTCTGTAATCTCAGTTTTCTACTTTCATATAAATGTGCTTTTCATCTTAATTGTCTGGATTGACACAGCCAAAGACAAAGAACCAACCTCACAGGCCAGGGTCCTATCAGCCTTATTAGAAAATGGACTTCATTGTCTAGCACAAAAAAAAGATTCGTTGAAGGGAAAGAACGGAACAAAAGTTCCCAACACAGTAAGATAAAGTCATATCCAAAAAAAAGTTATACCGTCTTATCATAAACAGAATGAGCCACCCAAGAAATAGGACAGAATCACAGAATACAGAAACACTTTACATGGAGGAGCTGATCGGAGACTAAGCACATTCCCTATTCATACAATGCCTCCTTCCCTGATTTATACACTAATTTTTAGCCTGGTTATTTCTATAACTTTTGAATTTTTTGTTTAAAAATTAAGTGGTCTACACTAAGTTTAAATAACTAAACTCTGATAAATTGTAGTCACTTAAATTATGTGACTTTATACATTTTAAGAGAACACTTTCCACTGATAATGCACACAAAAATTTCAGAGCTATAATATGATGAAATATTATGAAAGCATTTTATACCAGTAACTATAAATTCTTAACTATAAATTCTTGTTTTAACCTGAATTTTTTTTTCACTTTAAACATTTATCCAAATTCCTTTTGATTCAAAAATTGAGTGCCTAAACATTGGTTATTAGAAAAAACTTTTTTTTTTAAGATTTTTTTGAGAGAGAAAGAGCGAGAGCACAAGCTGGAGTACAGACAAAGGGAAAGGGAAAAGCAAACTCCCCACTGAGTAGAGAGCCTGATGCAGGGCTCGATCCCAGGACCCCGACTACATGACCTGAGCTGAAATCACATGCTTAACCAAGTGAGCAACCCAGGCACCTCAAGGTTTTTAGAAATTTTAATATTCACTGTGTGGACATTCAGTGATAGAATTTCCTTATTTCATTTTTGTTTAAAGTTTAATAAATTGCAACCAATTCACACAAACTTATACAATGCAACACCAAAAAAAAAATCCAATTAATTTCACTGAATCATTAAATCTGAAAGTTATAAAACTTACAAAATCATCATGACATTTGATGGAGTTACTTGGAATAATACATGTTGAACCAATACAGAAGGTAAAAGCCCCAATGGGGAGAGAATAAATTCACAGTATACTTGCTAAGAATGTCAGATGTCGTACTAGCCAATATATGTAAAATAATATATTTACAGTTAGAAACATAATAATGAGGCAATTACTATTTTGTCATATAAAGATGAGGAAACTGGCACAGAGTAGTAAAGCCAATTTGCCCAAGTTCATACAGTTGTAAAGTGTTGGGATCTAGGCTGAAACGCAATGTCTGGTTCGAGAGCCTCAACTCTGAAACAATACCAAGAAAAGTACTGAGATATAATTATATTTATAGGCTGGAACATCAAGGCTGTCATAATAGGAAAGCGGTAAGGAGTGCTCACAGAATGACAGAAATACAGAAGAAGCTCCCTTCACAGATGTTAGGGCTTTGAAGAAGGCAATGGTGATCATATAAAACAGAGAGGTGAACAGTCATCACTGAATCAACGTATCAGTTAGTATTCTGTTTTGTACATGATAGGATTTAGGTTGTTTTTCTTTCAAAACTACTTTACATAAGCCAAGAACTAAGAGTTAACACTTGACCTAGTCAAAACTACTAACTGGTAACACCAGCCCTAAAGAAATATTCAGGGCACTAAGCCCATGAAAGTGATCTATGTTACTGTCTCTCACACACACACACACACACACACACACACACACACACACACACACGTACGTTACACTTTTCTAGTAATCAAAATGTAAAACAAAATTCACCCTATCTTCAGCAAGGCCTGAGTACATCTGTATTTACTCATTTGATGGTCCTTCCAACTGTGTTTTACATAATTATCAATAATAATGGATTTAAATAGCAGGGAAAATAAAAATCCTATTCAAGATCAATAGCATAGTAATGATGTAGGGAAGAGAACAGGGAGCATGTTGGTCCTCAAAGCTACTTACAAGGAACTTACTCTTCTTAGTAAACTTAGTAAAGCATAATGTAGATAATATATAGACACTGGTAACCCTAATGTTAACATTTCTGATATGTAAACTTAATTCCTTCAGGACAGTCTGCTAAAGCCATGCACTACTTTCAGTACTGAATTACAGTTTCTGCAGCTCACTGAAGCAATATGAATTTTAATTAATTATATAAGGGTGCAATGATGCTGCTCAAGTTTGAGGTTTAAAAAATTCACATTTAGATAAAAATGAAAAAAACAGAAAATGAAGATATTTTGCTTTCTTCTCCTCCCTTGAAATCCATTAAAACACTAAAAGGAATTACATAACACATAAATAGCCAATTGTACAAACATATTTCATAAAAGACATCAATAAAACCAATGAAGTACCTACGAATAAAATAAGAACTGTCTAAGACTTCTATGGCAAAAACTATGCATCTTTAATGCCAGGCAAGTGAACAAAACTGAATAAATGGTAAAATAAGCCCTGACTGTGGATGAGAAAATTCAAAATTATCTTTCATTTTCTTTCTTTGCTGTCTAGAAAGTTTCAAAGTAGGAGGTTAATAAATGCACAAAAATAACCAAAAAGTGTATTCCCTCATTATACCAAGTTATATGTACTTCATCTTTATCATTTCAATTTGATACAATATTGCAATAACCAATATTATAAAGAGGTATTCAATGCACCTGCTTTGTATTTCTTGGTCATAAGAAAAAGAAATGAAATCAGTTTGAGAATAAAGCCAGAAAAATGAAACTTTTATTAATTTACATAAGAAATTCTATTTTTACTAACTTTGAGTTTATGATGCATCTCAAGAGGAAAAATATGGAAACCTTGGGAATGACAAATAAACCTGAATTCTTAAATTCTACATGCGATTAGCAGGTACCAACCATACTACCACACATTCTAGACAAGCAACTTAAAAGGATAGCTATTCATAAATGAATCTATATTTCTCTTACTAATTAATAAATACCATGCTGTGAGTAACTGGTGATAATGTACTATTAAGAAAAATCAATAAATTTACACTGAGGGTCAAAGTAATTGGTGTTGTGGAATAGAAAATGATGTATTGTGCATTGATCCTTTAGCTATCTTTTAACTAAAAAGAAAAGAAAGCTAATTACTTTAGCAGGTATCTGAAAATGATAAGATTAAAACAAGCTAATTATATGTTCTTGAATAATGACTTACTTTGATGAAAGTAAATTGAGGAAAAGCATACTGTGATTTAGGCAAAGAAGTATTAGATTTTACTAATACTAATTACAACATAATCCTGATCCATTTAGCTGCCCTTAACCTATTTTCAAGAAGCTTAAATAGAAACAGCAAACATTATTAAACAACTATATAGCACATTCCCCCCATACTATGCAAGAAAAACTGAAGTGCCAAAGACATCTGTATATGTGAGACTGAAATGAAAACGTGACCAGGTAAAATGGCCAAAAAAAGTTCAATAAATTTTTCCTAATAGCAATAGTTTAAAAGTAATTTTATTGCATTAGTGTTCATTTACCTCAGACAATGTTGGAGAAATAAAACTGCACAGGCTGATCACGTCTTGAAGATCCACTTATGTAAATACCACTTCGGATTAAGTTTTACAGACACATCACCAAATCACTAATGTTTAGTTCTCACAACACATTTTAATTTGCATTTACTCTTGTATGAGTATTTTGGAATGAATACTGAAAACTACAGAATTCGACCCCATGTTTGTTTCTCAAAGCTTCGTTCTTTCATGTTTGTTTATCAAAGCTTTGTTCTTTCATTACTTGACTATCCATATTTTTTCTTCTATCAAAATTTAATACATGAAAAGAACAATTTAAATCTACCTCTAGTCCTCTCCTCTATAAGATTCAGTAATAACAATACCTAAACTTCAGGGTCAATAACTGAATGAGAGTCAATAGGAGTACTGCATCTGGTATATAGAGGGTACTTATAAAATTGTACTGGTTGATGTCATTAGTGGAATTATTACTTTTTAAAGTTACATACCTCTTCTGGTTCTTCAGAACAGTCAGCATCCCATCCAGAAGTGCAGTGACAATGGAAGACTGCCTGCCTCATTCACAGGCTCTCTGCTTCTCCCTGCATGGATCACAAGAACAGGGAATGGGCTAAAGGCGACACACAAAACTTCTCCTCCTATAGAGTTGGATAGAAAATGCATTATCAAATCAAGTGAAAGGAGGGGAAAAACAGTCTTTGTGAAATTTCCATAGCACAACAAAGGAATGTTGCTAAAAGAAATTGAATATATTTCTTGAAAAATTATTCATTGATTCCAATAGATAGGAACTCATAACCTCCCTTAAAGAAGAATAAAATTAGAGGAAATGGATGGAAAAAAAAAAAAAACAAAATCAAAACCTCAACAACAAAAGCCTCAGAGGGAAGTAAGTCACAAGGTCAGATAATGGGGCAACTAGGTGGCTCAGTCGGTTAAGCATCTGACTTTTTTCTTAAAGACTTTGTCAGAGAGACAGAAAGAAAGCATGAGTACACAAGCAGGGGGAGTGGCAGGCAGAGGAAGAAGCAGGCTCCCCCCTTTAGCAAGGAGACTGATGTGGAACTCGATCCCAGCACTCTGGAATCATGACCTGAGCCAAAGGCAGACGCTTAACCAACTGAGCCACCCAGGTGTCCTTAAGCATCTGACTCGATTTCAACCCAGGTCATGATCTTGGGTCATGGGATCGAGCCTGCGTCAGGCACTGTGCTCAGCAGGGAGTTTGCTTGGGATTCTCTCCTCCTCTTCTCCCTCTTACCATGCTCTTTCTCTCTAAAATAAATAAAATCTTAAAAAAAAAATACTGGGGGGGATGGGAGAGGATTAATCCTGTATAAAAGATGTATTTGTAATGCCAAACTTGATAGAGTAGAAAACCATTGATACACAGCTCACACTTGAGAAATACCAATAGAATTCAAATAATTCCTTGGTTAAAAAAAAACAGAAATATGAGAAAATAATACATTTGGGTGACAAAAGTCAAGAGTCCATGCAAGTAGTATTTCTTATGAAAAATAAGAAAAAAGAATAAATGTAAACAGAACATTTCTGAGCTGAAAAGGTCCTAAGTGTTCAAAGGGCCCCCCAGTAACATTAGCAAAATTTATTAAAGTGATTCCCATTTAGAAACTACTAAGAAAGTATGGCATTCTAACAATACAGAAGAAATAGCTACGAAGGACCAGATGAAAACTATACCTAAAACAGAACAAATGCAAGCCAACTTTATTGATCTGTGAAAACTCAAATCTAAAAAAAACACCTCAGAACAAAAAGTTTAATGGTACAAGAACTCTATGTCTAAATGTCCTCAGATATTCTAAGATTCGTAGAACATGGTGACATGAACCTTACTGCTACCTCAGTTATTTTTTCCCCTCTTTGCAAGCAACCTTTGCCAGCTTTAAGTTTCTAGCAATTTTCTCAAGTTTTATGTGGTATCCTATTTAGATCATGAGTACTACCAGAGAATATATGTAACCAAATTAAAATATTCTTGGCTGAAACAGATCCTATTTATATAATGACTTATTGTATAGTAATCTAAGCTACGGAATTTGTAAAAGCTCATGCAATGGTTTAACTCTGTAGTTTGACAAGCTGAGTTGAACTTTGCTTTCTCCACAGTATATTTTAGGGGAATTAAATGATCTCCATTCCATATCTACTATATGTTGTGAATTTAAGGACAGTCCCTGGGAGAAGGTAATCTACGTATGTAAATTGTGAGTTTTTATCAGGAACCAAGAGTTCAACTTGCAGAAAGATAAAGTGAATCTCTTTGCAAAACAAGAGTTTATCACTAATGAGTGGAACCTGGGACATTGGAATTATTTCTCTCAAAAGATGAAATGAAGGTAGCTCCCACTTTTGTATAGGGAGTGCTCCTTTATTCATAACATTTAATTAATACTTATTGAGTACTCAAATTAGTGTTTGGAGATGCCAAGAAAGACATCTCTCGTTCTCTGGGATTTTATAGTCCAGTGGGATGACAATTCACAGATATTTAAAATGTTGTATGGAGAGTGACAACAGAGTTATTCACAGGTTATTATGGGAGCCAGTAGGGGTGGCATCCAAACCTTGAGTGCGAGCCCAACGACCACAGATCATGGAAGCTGGCTTTCTTTGAGAACTCTATACTGTGAATTTTTATATGTTAAGGTATATAAACTGGGTCACATGATCAATTCAGAGCACACAGAAAAATTTATTACCTCAGATTTTACCTAGTCCACTAATTTATTCATTAATTGCCTCCTAAAAATACCACTTTATTTAAGTATGAATGACATAAAAACTGTATATATTTAGTGTATACAACTTGGGAAGTTCAGAAATAAGGATGCATCCATAAAATCACCCATCTATGCCATAAACACATCTAACAGCTCCAGAAGTATTCTTTTGTCCTTTTATTATTTGCATCGGGTGGAAGTTGAATTTGGAGTAACTTACAGAATATATTTCTATATAATACAATGTTCTTATATACCTTTGGTACTACTTTTAAAAACACTCATCTGGAAGGGATGTATTTTAAGTATTTTAAGTACCTTTGGAATAAGACAGAATAAATAGTACTTTAGTAGTCAGGAGAGTTATATTCTACATGCTTAACCTTATTATTTTACAGCCAGACCTGAAATTTTGCAGCTATAGTAGAACAGTGCCTGAATAGGAACAGTTATGGGACTTGAGAACCAAAATTTTAAAAGAACAGCAATCCTAGACAAAGATAACTATATACAGACACAGATGGCAAACAATGAGCACTCCTTAAGACAACTTAAAATACTTCAAAATTTCATTTTCTTTCACAATAGTTTTGAAACACTCTTTTGCCAAAGTATTATGTGAAACAGGTTTATTCCTGACTATAGTATTTTTAAAAGGTCTTTTATCTGGCTTAGAAAAAAAAAATCATTTATCATCTTTTGTAACATCAGTATTCAAATACTTGAGAAAGGATCTCAGAACATAATAAACTTATAAAATTAAAGTCCCACCTAAATCTTCCCTAGATTAGCAATGAGGTCTCGAAAATCAGCAGTAGAGCTTGTTAAAAATGTGGATTCCCCCCTTTCCCACTGATCCTTCTGATCCTCACTCAGCTAGACACTGTCATGGTTTTCCAGCATGTGCGTGAGAAATTCTGAGGTGGGACGCTCACAGCGCCTACCTTGAGAAATGATGCTCTGAAAAAAAGCAGCAACTCTTTGAGAGGGCTTTTATTTTTCACACTCTATACATCAGGCAGTGGGTCCAGAGAGGTAAGATTTATAACCAATTAAGTGTTGGAATCCAGAATTCTAAATAGGAGACCACATTACAGACCACATGTGCAAAATATTATTCAGCACAGTTTAGATTTGATATTAGGAGCTTATATTTTATATAGATTCTTCTGGGATCCAATACTTGTTTATATCTTTCAAGATGATTTACAAACTTTGTTTAGTATAGAATAACACTCAGTATTGTAGTTTGTGTCACTTGCTTTTAGCTTTATTTTCTCACTTTATGATTGATGGTATCTTACTTGTTGTCAGCATGGGCCAGCACATTGACACAAAATGAAAATATATATTTGATCATAACTGAGCTACTGACATCACTAGATTATGAATGTTTTAAAACTTATTGCCATTGGGGCGCCTGGGTGGCTCAGTCAGTTAAGCGACTGCCTTCGGCTCAGGTCATGATCCTGGAGTCCCGGGATCGAGTCCCGCATCGGGCTCCCTGTTCAGCAAGGGGTCTGCTTCTCCCTCTGCCCTCTTCCCTCTTCCCTCTCATGCTCTCTGTCTCTCATTCTCTCTCTCTCAAATAAATAAAATCTTTAAAAAAAAAACAAAAAAAAACTTATTGCCACAATACAACACAGGTGACTTTCTTCATCTGCTTTCATTCCTCCACTTCTGTAATAACAATCAGTTTTTCTGCAGGTGGAAATGCCTTTTAGTTTGCGTAATTCTGTACTGCAATATTGCACCATATTGAAATATATGAAACTTTTGTTTAAGATGAATAGGTGATAAAATGTTTTACAAGGCTTATTTTTTCCATTGGCACCATAATGCTTTGTTCCAAAAACAAATAACGAAAAACATCATCATTAACACTCAAAAAAGCACCATAAGGTTAACATGTTTGCTTTTACTGTGATATACTGTATATGATTTGACATCATAACAGTAAAAAGCAAATGAAAACCAAAATAGTGAAGAGTTTCCTCCATTCTCATTGAGAACCCAAACAAAACATAAACCTGCATAGCATCTTTGCTAAAATTGCTTACTTTGTTCTAATTTTCCAGAGAAAAAGACTAAGAGATGTAAGGATGAGTATGTAGACTTTCATTATGCTCCTTATGAATGTTCTTCCAGGTTTTTTTTCCCCCATAAAAACCGAGATTTGAAGTATTCATTCACATTTTCAGATCTACACTATAGAGTTCTACTTTTTGACATCATAATTATTAATTTTCAGAAATTTGAGCATTTGTTCCCATGGCAAAACAAAACAAAAAGCTGAATAGGAAGCTAACAATATATATTCATGGTATAATAGAGATAAGTCAGGTAACTAAACTTTTATTTTTATTTTTATTTTTTTTTAAAGATTTTACTTATTTATTTGACAGAGAGAGAGATACAGCGAGAGAGGAAACAAGCAGGGGGAGAGGGAGAGGGAGAAACAGGCTTCCCGCGGAGCAGAGAGCCTGATGCGGGGCTCAATCCCAGGACCCTGGGACCATGACCTGAGCCGAAGGCAGACGCTTAACGACTGAGCCACCCAGGCGCCCAGGTAACTAAACTTTTAGAAAGGAATCCGTGACTACACAATGGCTGCTGGAGTTTGGCACAATCACTCCTCTTACGGGACAGCTCCGAGGCTGTGGTCTTCCATGTTACCAGAGTTCCCACAGGATTCAACTCCAGTTCCCCCCAACATTAACTTGCTTGACAGCACACATTTTCTCACATATTCTGTCCCACCTTCCCACTCCCTAACAGTTTTTCCCAAACTTCATCTCAGGATCTGCTTCTAGAAAACCCAAAGTGAGGCAAAGGAGAAGAAATAAACTGGAAAAGAGAGATGACTTATAGTGAGATATAAAGCCATAGAACTGGCACGGAGACAAAATCATGATCGGTTTCATATTTCACACTATGGAATTTTGATTTTATTGGAAAGGTAATGATTGATTTTAATAAAGAATGATGCAATTTATTTGGATTTTAAAAATTAATGTATTGATGTATTTTGGGATATCAAAACGAGAAAATGCTTTCAAATTTCCGTATCTCATCATGCTACATTTTCTACTGATCATGAACATGATGCAATTGCTTCCTCTTTTCTGCTTGTACTCTTGGTTACCATTGACAAAGCTGGTCTCAATGGTTAGTTGGCCAATGTACCTGTCTATGGTCCAACAACGTTAACACAGAACGAAGACCTAGAGCACTTATTCATATTTTAAAGTATATTTGTTTTCATTTTTAAATAACCTACCATTTTGCCACACGTAAAGATTTGGGAATTTCCCCCCATATTCTTCCTTCATTTAATCATTGTTTAGGAACATGCTAAGTCTAAAAAATGATGAAATTGAGAGAAAGCACATTTCTAAAATAGGCTTTATTATGGTTCATTGTTTTTAAGTAGAAAAAAAAAATACTTTGAAAGGAACTACATTTTCCATTCAGTGAAATGCAGCAAATATAGGGGAAGGTATGATGTTGGGAAAAAATGAATAAAACTTGATTATAGCTTTCTAAGACTTCATAATTGTGTGTCAAGGAGGTAATATAAATTCTAAAATGGAAGAAGATTTCAATATGAGAAAAGTGAAATGAAATTACAGTTATTTATCATACAGAAATGATGAGCTAAAATTTTCTATGCTACTGGCGAAGGTGTAAGTTGTATAAGAGACAGAAAGTGTGAAGCACCTGTTGTTCTTGTTTGTTCAAAAGACCAATACTGAGTCCTTGCTCAAGGGCACCTTCAGCCTATCCTTCATTCAAGAACTCTGTGAAATGACTCAAGTATATAAAATTAAGATCCAAGAGTCTCTAATATGGTGTCTGAACCCTTCTGTTTGCTGAAAGTAGGTGTTTTTTGTTTGGATTGTTATAAAAATCAAATGAGGCCTCAGTACTTTGCCTGTCACATTTGTTTCTGGGAACCCACTTATTCATTAGGCATATTCAAGCACCTCAGTGTCAGTTCATTTCCAGAGATGTAATTGTTAACTCTGTCCTGCTGCCATTATGCCACTTGGTCTATGACAACCAGGTTCTTCGATTAAGTTTAAAGAAACCATGTCAATTCCGGCTTATCAGGTGATTTTCCTCTGGCATGGAAGAAGAGCAAAGAAACTATTCTGAAAGTCATCTCTCCAATCTATGTCACATAGGGCATTTACTTCTATCCAATAGCCTGATAAAGAAAAGAACAAAACAAAAACAAACACACACACACACACACATACACACACACCAAGCTTTTGAATAAAAAGCCAGAATTAGAGCCTAGATTCTGGAGCCTGTATAGACTAGTAGATGAGGAAATCTTATAAACATAATTCCAAGTAGTAGATATGGTTCTCATAGTTTTTAGAAAAGACAGGATGAGGCACAGCTATACATATTCTTGGGCAGTGGCTAAGCTGTACAGTGATTAGTGAAAAGGACGATGGGAAGAGATTCATAGAAGCACACTTTGGAATAGCCCAGAATCTGAGATCAACTATTTCTGTGCAAATTCTCAAAGATGTATCAGCGATGATGTATTTTTTTAAATAATAAAACGGTCAGAACACATACTAAGGATGTTACTTGCTCTTTTTGTCAGCCTAACTGGTACAGAAAAAAAAAAAAATGGGCTCAAAAACAAAGCACCCATGGACAAAGGGGTTATTAATTCAAATATTTACGTTTCTGTCACGTGCCAGACCCTGCTCCAGGCTGTGATGCAGCAAAATAAGGACTAAAACAGACAAAACGACAAAGCAGCTTGTTCTCATGGAAACAGTCTCAGGGGTTAAGGATCTTCATGGTGTAAGAAACACAAACATTCCCTTACCAAGGATGAGTTCACTCGACTCACTGCTGAGTTCTCAAATACTTAACAGCCCAGAGTTCCTGATATAGTTCCACACTGCCAGTCTTCAGCATACTGGTGAAATTGGACCCTTCCGTCAGGGGGAAAACATAGTTAGCAAACATTCCTTAACTTTTTTTTTATTATGTTGTATTAATCACCACACATTGATGTAGTGTTCCATGGTTCGTTGTTTGCGTATAACACCCAGTGCTCCATTCAATACGTGCTCTCTTTAATACCCATCACCAGGCTAACCCATCCCTCCACCACCCCCCGCTCTAGGACCCTCAGTTTGTTTCTCAGAGCCCATAGTCTCTCATGGTTTGTCTCCCCCTCCGATAACCCCCCTTTATTTTTCCCTTCCTACTATCTTCTTTTTTTTAACATATAATGTATTATTTGTTTCAGAGGTACAGGTCTGTGATTCAACAGTCTTACACAATTCACAGCGCTCACCACAGAACATACCCTCCCCAATGTCTATCACCCAACCACCCCATCCCTCCCACTGTCCCCCACCACTCCAGCAACCCTCAGTTTGTTTCCTGAGACTAAGAATTCCTCATATCAGGGAGATCATGTGATACATGTCTTTCTCTGATTGACTTATTTCGCTCAGCATAATACCCTCCAGTTCTATCCACGTCATTGCAGATGGCAAGATCTCATTCCTTTTGATGGCTGCATAATATTCCATTGTGTATATATACCACATCTTCTTTATCCATTCATCTGCCGATGGATCTCTTGGCTCTTTACATAGTTTGGCTATTGTGGACATTACTGTTATAAACATCGGGGTGCACATACCCCTTCGGATCCCTACATTTGTATCTTTAGGGTAAATACCTAGTAGTGCAATTGCTGGGTCATATGGTAGCTCTACTTTCAACTTTTTGAGGAACCTCCATACAGTTTTCCAGAGTGGCTGCACCAGCTTGCATTCCCACCAACAGTGTAGGAGGGTTCCCCTTTCTCTGCATCCCCGCCAACATCTGTCGTTTCCTGACTTAATTTTAGCCATTCTGACTGGTGTGAGGTGGTATCTCATTGAGGTTTTGATTTGGATTTCCCTGATGCCGAGTGATGTTGAGCACTTTTTCCTGTGTCTGTTGGCCATTTGGATGTCTTCTTTGGAAAAATGTCTGTTCATGTCTTCTGCCCATTTCTTGATTAGATTATTTGTTCTTTGGGTGTTGAGTTTGATAAGTTCTTTATAGATTTTGGATACTAGCCCTTTATCTGATATGTCATTTGCAAATATCCTCTCCCATTCTGTCGGTTGTCTTTTGGTTTTGTTGACTGTTTCCTTTGCTGTGCAGAAGCTTTTTATCTTGATGAAGTCCCAATAGTTCATTTTTGCCCTTCCTTCCCTTGCCTTTGGCGATGTTTCTAGGAAGAAGTTGCTGCAGCTAAGGTCAAAGAGGTTGCTGCCTGTGCTCTCCTTTAGGATGTTGATGGACTCCTGTCTCACATTTAGGTCTTTCAACCGTTTGGAGTCTATTTTTATGTGTGGTGTAAGGAAATGGTCCAGTTTCATTCTTCTGCATGTGGCTGTCCAATTTTCCCAGCACCACTGGTTGAAGAGACTGTCTTTTTTCCATTGGACTTTCTTTCCTGCTTTGTCGAAGATTAGTTGACCATAGAGTTGAGGGTCCATTTCTGGGCTATCTATTCTGTTCCATTGATCTAGGTGTGTTTTTGTGCCAGTACCATACTGTCTTGATGATTACAGCTTTGTAATAGAGCTTGAAGTCCGGAATTGTGATGCCACCAGCTTTGCTTTTCTTTTTCAACATTCCTCTGGCTATTCGGGGTCTTTTCCATTTGTATTTCCATACAAATTTTAGGATTATTTGTTCCATTTCTTTGAAAAGAGTTGATAGTATTTTGATGCAATCCCTATCAAGAGACACTCGTTCTTGATTTAGATTTCTTTTGTCTTGTCCTTTCCAGAAATACTCATCAAATGATACCCTGCAAACCACAGCATCCAAATTTACTTCCCAGTGTGAAGTAATGAGATAATCCATTGCGAATTCACTGGTTTTAGTATGCACCCAGTTATCTAATACAGGACAAAATGGCCTTGTAGAATAGTAGATAGGCCTACTACCTATCTAGCACTGCTAAAGCAGAAAGGATGTATCTTGTAAGGCTGAGGTGTTTTCTTAGGACATATGGTATATGCTTTGAGACAGTATACTATAGGGGATGTGGGTCTGTCCCAGACACAGGTAACAAACAGACACAGGCGTGAAAGTGTGGGCGATGCTGCTCATGACTGTATCTAGTGACAAGCTTTGAGACTCATTCTAGTGCCCAAGGGAGGAATAATTTGGTGGATCCCATATGAGTCCACTGAATCGGGAAGTTCTGGAAACTGGTCTAAGGTCAATTTTTATTCCTCATGCCCCTAGTAAAACAAAACATTGGGTTATTCTGATGGCTTAGAAAGATTTTAATTAAAGAAGAATATGTTAATGTGAATTTCAAAAGGATTACAGATGACAAGGTGTTCTTTGGAATATTTTATAATAGTGAAAGAAAAGGTAGTCTGCCACAATACAGATACCTTTAATAGATCAAACATAATTTGCACCTCTAATAAATGTCACCTCTAATTCATATATTGGCTCCATCTTACTATAGTTTATCTGCCACAATGTTCCCTTTGCAGATTTACTCCTGCATTCATTCATTCATTCATTCACCCATTCCACAAACATCTCTTTGTATCTGATTACCAAGATAAGAAAAGTGCTGGTTTCTACAAGGACACAAAGATAAACTGTCCTCAAACTTACAAAGTTTAATGTTAAGATGGATAAACTAGAAAACAGTTACGATAAAATTTGGTAAGCAAATATATTAGAGGACAGCTAGTGGATACTCTGATGAATAGCAGACTGGAATGGAAAACACGATCATGAAGAAGTGATCTTAAGCTGTATTTAAAAAACTTGTTGAAAATGAAGCACAAGAGTCATTGCAGATAATCTGTTTAGGGGAAACATATGTCCAGAGACTCACAGGTAAGAGAACCTGGCATACTCTAGAGCCTGCTAAAGCACGTATTGGCTAGAGTAGAGGGTGTAGACAGGTACTATTAAACTCATTACTACATACACGCCTGTACCTATGACCTAGTGCTCAAAAAATGAATATGTGGACTGAAGAAGTGAAAAAAGCTATCTTTGGGGACTTCCTATCTTTAATGTTATTCACATGAATTAATGCTATGTCTTCAGGAAACTCTGTATGATAGATATTACCTTATAAAGCCTAGAAGACACCCTAATATCATCACTCAAAATCAACACTGCACATTTATCAAATTAAGTCTTATGCAAGAAAATATAGTTCTGAAGAAATGAGACACAACAGATAGTTTGATTGGGAAGACACTGAATGAAAGCTAGTGACAGTAAGGTATTGTAGAAGTAGTTGGCAGTGGGCTCTGAATGTTTAGAAACTGGGAATAAAGGATGGAATAAGACAAATATAAGATTTTTAAAATTGTATTTGAGCCTTATTGTAACTTGTCTCTAGAACATAGCTGGTAGTGTGTTTTCCCAGAGCTGTTGTGACAAAAGTCATCTACAGTGGCATGTACAAAGAGAATTTGCATTAATTCAGGAAAATACTTTGCACTACTACATGATTTTCTAATAAGCAATTTTGCTATTTGTTTCATGCAAGTATTTAATTTTCCTTCAAAAACCCTTACATTTTTAATGTCTCATTTCTTAATTCAAGAAATGCACTGATTAGTAAATTTGAGATTTAACATGAGAACATTATGTTTCAGGGCCTATATTCATCACTTCCCCTCAATGGATCAATGCATGCTTATCACTTTTATTAACTCACTTCAGATTCTCTTTAATGGAAAGAAAGCTCTTAGTTGTAATTGTTTTTCTCTCTAAAAACCACACAGCGATCTTTAAATAAATCACCATCTTTATCATCCCCATATTATCTGTTACAAACCAGCCAACAGAATTAGTCACAGCATTCACATTCTTGTTTCTTTCTGATGCTACGACATCCCCATATAAGCAACTGCTCCCTCCTTCCTATAACATGGCTTTAGTCTCAAACTAACATTGCTTTTGCAATGTGTATGATTAGCTAGAGAAATGATAGTGTCTCTAACAAACCAACCCCCAAAATGTAGGTCTCAAACACAAGTTTATTTATTTTCCTCATCTAACCATTCAAAAAGGGCATTAAGGGCAAGAAAGCAGGTTTCCTACATGTGTGATTTCGTGGGTCTATGGATCTAGAACCCTCCGAAATTCATTCACAGGCCTAGGGAGGTAATCAAGAAAATTCCCCCTGGCAGAGAAAGTGCCTTACAATGCCTGCCAAGAAAAGTTCTGTTATTGTTAACAGACAGTGACTTCTTTGGATCGCACACTTTCCCCTTTCCTGAATGAGTTTTAACTGCATTTTATTGTCCCTGTTTAACAGCTGTACATTGAGTGTTTGAGAAAAGCGTATACTGGGGACTAGAGGTATAAGGATGGAAGTAGATAACAAGTCTTTTAGACTAGCTTGAAAGGAACCATAATTAGACCTAATGGAGAAAACAGTGATGCCTGACACTGAACCAAATGCACAGACTCAATGAAATTTTAGATAGTACACTCTGTGGAAAGGAGAAGTATTTTCTGTTTTTGTAAGTATAGTATGTACAGATAGTTGTAGGTAACTATGGCAGAGATTTCTAAATATCTACCAGGCTCAGAATTTCTTCTTCTTGGGTACACAGCTAGATAGATTTCCCAGTCACCCTGTATTAAGTGTGGCCCAAAATGTTGCCAGTAAAATATGAATGGAAGAAATGTGTACCTGTGTTGGCCAAAGCTTTAGTTGCTAGAAGGGTCATAAGAATGAAGAATCCAAGTTTTCTGAGAAAAATATGTAAAGAAAAAATCCCACCCATCAGCTACACCAATTTCAACCATTAAGTAACCTAGAAGATAAACTTCCTTTGTATAAGCCACTTAGCTTTTGTGACTTATAAGTGTTAGCTTACATCAAGTAATATGTACCAATAACAGAAATGAAAATGAGACTAAGAAGTTGCAAAGGGTACTACCAGTAGAATGGGTTAGGAATTAGGCTAAGAATTCAGGTGCAAGTTGGATAGAAGGAAAAATAAAATCTTTTGACATTCCTTCGGTGAGTTCCATTAACTAAGTTGTAGAACAGTGTCTTTAAAATGGCCACTCAAGCTTTCCTGATTCAATGCTTGATTAACTCTATAGTCTCTCTCCCTGTCTCACTAGCTATAATCTGACCTTACTCAATTTTGTTTTTCAATTCTTGAGTGTGGCATGATCCCCCATCCTCCCTCCCCACACATCAAAACCTGAACAGATATTTTCTCTGCCTGAAATGCAATACTCTTAATTTTCCCCAATCACTACTCCAACTTTAGGTTTTAGCTTAATGTTACTTCTTCCAGCAGTGTAGCAGTAAGCTCCAGGTTATTAGACTATAGTGAGATAGCACAGAACTTGCCCCTGCGTTCTTTTATTTAACAAGTACTTACTAACTCTCCTCCATGTCAAGCATAATGATAGGGGTTAGGGATACTCAAGGATAGATGCAACAGATATGGTATCCGCTCTTCAGGAACTTAAATCAAGGAGGATGCTAAGGTAAATTAGGTAGATAAATCACACGAAAGATTGTTATTTTTAGACATAGGGATCTGAAGGAAATTCCAGTAAAAACTTGTAACCTAAATTGCTATTTAAAAGAAGTTTTCACTGCAGAAATATTAATGGAGGGGAGATTAGGAGGAGGAAGACCATAAGTAATGGGCTATTGTGCACATAGTAATGTATTTCCATGTGGCACATCTATTTTGCTTGTCCAGCACCTGTGTTCTTGAGTTCGGCCTGATAAAATATACGAGGTAGACTGAGTTTCACCCACCACCAATTTATTTTGCTTTAGGGAGGTGATAGGGTAGATAGGGACCTCAAGTTTACGACGGAAGCATCGTAGAAGCCTCAGAGCAGTTACATTGGGGATGCCTACTGTGCCCAGGAGGTTGGGGCAAACTACCTTGTAACAGGGAATCAATAAGCTGTGAGTTCCTTTGGATTTTATATTGTACAGTTCTGTACCCCTCAGAGACATGCGAATAGAATCCATTCTCCAGTGCAGTTGTATCTCATTAATACCAGTTACTCCTTACTCAGCAAGTTACCTCAATAAGGGACAGGTGCTTGTCTCTGTACATCGGATTCTCAGGTTCTCATTTATTTTGGATTCCGTGTCTGTCTATAAACTCCTTGATTTCACACTGCAATGAGGATTAGGTCAAAGAAAATCCTCAGGCTTCTATGAAGTTAAAGGAATGGCCTCACAACTGGCTGTTAACACTGGGTTTGTACTCTGACAAAGGGAGCAGACAACATGGGAAAACCTTGGTGTTGGTGGAAGGGACATGGAGCAGACATGCTATATAATTCTAGATGTTAGAATGAATTTCAGAGAAGCCAGAGTTGGCAAAGCGCAACAAGTAGTACAAGAGGAGACTGAAAAGATAAACATGGTTACAATCACAAAAATCTTCGCCTGTGTTAAGGAATTTATTCTAAGAAAAATGCAAAGTCATTGAGGGGCTTTAATGGTAAGATTTTATTTTGAAAATTTAAGTCCAGCTGCAATAAGAGAGGGTTTACAGATAATCTAAGCAAATATTAGGTAAGACTGCAGTAAAGGATGTGGTGATAGATATGTATAAATTTAGGAGATATTTACATGGTAAAATTGACAGGACTTGCTGAGAGACTGGATAGAACAATGGGGGAGGTACGTGGCAGGTGTTAATTCCAGCTGGATGTTTTGTGTTATCACTCACTGTTTTTGAGAACACAAGAAAACCAGTGTTGGGATGAAAATCATGATTTTTGTCTTGGAGTTTAGTTTGAGGTAGATTTGAAAAATCCAAGTAGAAATATTAACAAGAAGGTACATGTTTCTGGAGCTCAAGGATGATATTAGATGGGACTATGGCTTTGGAAGCCATGACCTTTATGACACTAATTGAATCCATAAGCATGGATGAAGTTGCCTAGTGAGACTCTAGAAGAAAATATGGGATAGAGTCAAGTCTTACAGTTCTCCAGTATATACTGGTCAAGTGACAGAATGAATTTATAAAGAAACATGTAAGGTAGTGACAACAATAAGGGACCTAGAGCATGTAGTGACAAAATAACCAAAAGAAGAACACGTTCTACAAAAAAGTGTTAAAACTTGAGTAATGGACATTGGATTTGGAGTTATGAAAGTAATTAGTGGCCTTAGTGACCACTGATTCAATGGAGTGGATATGGAAGCCAGTTTGTTTAGAGGCTAGGGAAGTGAAAGTGACAGCGAGTGCAGCCAATTCTTCAGAGTAGTTTGATTATGAGGGGAAGGAAACAGGAAGCTGGAAAAACATAAGAGGACAAAGATAGAATTTTTTTTTTTTTTTTAACCATAAAGGTGACTGATAATGTGAAATTCCTGAACGGGTAGGAGGAGAGGAAAGAACTTTTAAAAGTTCATGAAAAGTCTGAGACTAAGTTTCTATTTCATTAGAGAGAAGTTTGGATGGCCCTAGGCCCTATTTCCTTTCTGCCTTTGGTTTTTTAGAGAGCTGGCTCAGTTGCAGGAAGCCAGTTTGCTGAGAGAGGCGGCCTTGGCCTGACTTAATCATTCCCAGCAGACAAGGGCCTGAGTATGCATAATCCTTAGTGGTGTTTCTGGGTATGGAGACCCCTTGAGGATAGATTTCTTTTACTCAAGTACCCCCCAACCTCTCAGGCTAACCTATAAATATGCAAAGCAAACAGGTGGGTTTAGGGGAAGCTGGTTATTTCTTGAAGAGCCCCACTCCATCATATGGCCCATCTCCAGGCTGCTAAGGCCGGTCTCAGCTGCTGGAACCTTGACCATGACACACATCAAACACCCATGCCTGGTCTGTGCTCTGCAATAATGGAAATTCAGAGGATTGTATGTGTGCTGTTACTTCTCTGCTTTTAAGGTTTTCTCCCTAACAAATCCTAGGTTATGTCTGTGGCACTAAAGTTGTGTATCTGTGACCCTCTTGGAGGAGTAGGTCAGAATTCTGCTGTAGCAGATAAAACGGTCAAATCACCTGCCTTACAGATCAGGTGCAGTTGCTCTACATTCTATATTTTTTTAATTTTTGCTAGAACATTGTAGAATTTTTAGCCTATATATATATATATATATATATAGAGAGAGAGAGAGAGAGAGAGAGAGAGAGAGAGAGATCCATGCCATAGTTAGAGCAGTATTTCTCAACTCTGCTTCAACTTTGTAAACAATGCAAATCCTCTACCAGAAGCCCAGAAATGAATGAGGGATAATGCACAAAGAGGCAGAGAAAGAAAACTAAAGCAAAATAAGATAAAACAAAAACAAACATACTTGAAATGTTTGCTGAGGAGGAAACACTCTACATTCTATTATATCCCAATAGACAGACACCCATAAAACATCCCAAGATTCCCATTACAACCACACACACAGCTATATCTCAAAGTCTTTCTGAAAATGAAAAAAATGAAAGATTCTTCATTTTTAACTAAGAAACAAAAAGTCAAGCAAGCCCTCTGCTCTATCATCCCACTTGTTGCACATAAATCACCCATGGAAAGAAGTCCCAAGAAATCCCAGAACTGTTTAACCATGTCCACAACACAATTTACAGATCGTTGCAAACACTGTACATAATGTAAGGCTCCGGCTACTATAAATTTTCCTTCTGGGTCAAATTATCTTGGTGGCTTCTATCTAGCTGTAGAAATCTACCCTTCTGGTTGCTAATAGCAAACATACATAAGAAATCATGCCAGATTCATTAAAACTCAGAAAACACTTGACTTTTTTTTTTTTTTTTTATCCCACCCCCCGCCTTTTACCAGAAGCTCTGGAAAGAGGGTGTGTAACATGTGCTTGGAGTAATGTAGAATATTGTGTGTCAAAGCAATAGTTTTAGCCACTGAGGGTTTCCAGAGTCCTAGCCACTGAGTGGATATCATGAATCCTTTAACATGTTTCAAATATTCAAATATCAGCAATAAAATATGTTGCTTTTGATCAAATGCCAACTACATATGTGGGGATTTGTTATGAAAGCTGTTAATTGGTATATGATCAGACATAAATTGCTTTTAAAATAATCTGACATTTCTGTCATAGATCATCATGTCACATTCAGCTCTATCATGGTAGTTTATAAGAAGAGAACATAAACATGACACAATTTGTCAATAAAATCCAATACGGTAAAGTACCATATGATAGGCCATAAGACTGAAGAAAAAAATCAACAACCTCAGATCTGAGATGGATGGCCAATTGCTATAAGAACCTAAGCTGACTCTTAGGTGACAATAGCTAAAATATTCTTAAAGCAGAATTAAACACAAACGTATCTAAGTATTTTAATTCCTTCAGTGGAATAATCAGAATGCTTTCCCCCACTCCCCAAACTAAGGAAATTGAATCACATGTATCTTATTACTAGAAATATTATAAAATAAACCAAGAATAAAGTGTCTACAGAAACTAAACGTTTACTGCGAGGCACCTGATTGGGGAAAAAAAAAAAAAAAAAAAAAAAAAACGTGTTTCTCAAGGACATCTTGATTTTATCTAATTTCATAAGCACGCTCATGGGGATGTAGGGAGGTCAAATTATCACATTGAATTATGGAAAGAATTATTTCAATCCTTTCAGAGTAGGATGCAAAATGCTGTAGGTTTTATCTATTCATTTGGCTTTAATGGATATATTATTCTCTCTCTCTTTCTGGCTGAAATGAAGAGCTAACCCCAAATGGCATAAAGAATACTAGATCACGAATGCACCAGATGTCTGATGTAATATGTAAAACCTGTCACATGAAGTAAAAGTTATTTTTAAAAGAATATTTGAGTATATAACTCCTATTCATCGTTCTTTTTTCTAGACTATACACAGACTTTTATATAAATTATAAAAGGTGGTTCCATAGATGAAAGCTGTTTGTAATTTGTAAAGACCATTTTCTTGTCAACTTGGTAGTCTTTCTCATAGCAGTTTCATTATTAGGCAAACCAATTAAGTGTGCTCAGAGTAAGCTACATATGCTAAGTACACAATTTGTATAAAATTCTAATCTGTTCATTACCTTTATACCAGTGATTTTTTTCCCCCTGACTTGAAGTAGTTTTTTTTTTTTTAATAAGAATTTTGTGTTAAAAATGGCATGTTGAAATGCCTGACATGAGAATTCTCAAACTGTCTTAACTAGATTTTGGCATTTAATAAGCTGTAAACTGCTGAAGCTATTTGCAGATGAAGTCTCATTTTTGTCCATCAGCAGGGGGCTGGAAGCATAATTAATTGAGTGAAAGTTAAAAGACGGACAGCACGGTTACATTTATGCAAATATTGCAGCAGAACATCTAATAGAAGAGAAAAATAGCTTGCAACCAATTGGTTTGGTTTTGGACCAAAATCCACAGGGTCCATTTAAACACTGCAGATTGTGCATCTGACAATTAAGACCTAGTGTTTCTTAATGCTAGTTGTGATGGTAAGAATAGTAGGCAAAAAGTCAAAGTCCAGAGAGACAATTCTATTTCTGCTCTCATCTTTTTTTTTTTTTTTTACCTGTCATGAATGTTAAAATATCCTTGCAAAAAATCAAAAATCAAATGATGCATGTGTATGCAACCATATGCCAGGCTTTGCTGTTTGTTTCTTTTATTCATATCCCAGGCATATGTACCCTTGCACACCAAAGGTTCCATTTAATTAAAGTTAGTTAAAAGCTTAGACCACAGAGATCAGGACAGCTGCTTGAGATATTAACCTGGGTGCCGTCCGGGGACAGCGTAAAGCCTTTGCTGGTATTCTGTCTCCTATTACATATTTTGGTGGGGTTTTTCCCAGTAACCCTTTGCCTCAGAAGACCACTGACTTTTCCTTAAATGGTTAGGAAACATTACCTTCCCCAATGATCACAGGAATTTTCAAATTGAAATTTTGCATATTCCTCATCTGTACGTTTTTCCTCATGACTGTAAGGATCTGCATGAGTACCTTAGTGATGGATTTTTGACTAGTCCCTTTGTGTGTGCTTTTGATTTGTTGGCTATTCAGCAAAATACTGCTTCCTATAGAGAAATTTCTTAAGTACTCTTTTTTTTTATTTTCTCTCATACTTCTGTTCTTAGAATTAATACTTCAACTAGACCTGATCTATTTTAATGCTACAGAAGATACTTATTAGCAAAACAAAAATGGGTTCTCTGTGTGTGTCACAGAATTCTGTATGTGCCTCTCTTTGAAGTATTGTAAAAGACAAATTTTAGAAACTTTAGTGATATTTCTAATTGAAGGTAAGGATATTTCCAGTCCTGCTATTTGAAGTTTTATGAAATAAAGATTAATCCTAAAAATACAACATTTTTGATGCCTGCAGGGAGACAATTATTAAAAACAAACAAAACAAAAAAAGATGACCATGGCGTATTCTTGGTGAATCACTGTAAAATGTTTTTAAGGAAGCTAAACTCAAAGGTGTATAAGCATTAAAAGAAAGGAGTATAGAAAACTAGCTTACAGTAAATGAACCCACATGGAGGCCTTCCGTATTCAATTGAACTTCCTGTATCATTTATACTTCATGAAATTTTATTCCTTATTATAAAATGCATTGCTGTATAATTCTGTTTCCTTCCTTCAAGTCAAGATGTTAAGCCCATGTTGAAAATACTTTTTGTATACTGTCATTTTCATATTGTCACTTTTTTCATAAACAATTTTTAATCTTCAGGTTAATTTCAAATGTAGAATGTGGTTACATAATTTCCAGTACCAAACACTCTATATTTCTAAAAATTGGCATCTCTTTATAAGTATCAGCTATTGTATACATTGATCTTTGCAGTCCAAACACAGAAAAAAAAAATTTTGGGATTTATATTCTAAAGAGGGATACTGAAATTTTTGAGCAGTACTTCCTTTCAGATGTTAATAAAGTTTGTAAAATTTTAGTAACATACTTAGCAATATCAAGTGCATTACACACATAAAATAGATCCTAATATGAATTCTATAGGCTACACACACACACCCCTATACACCGAACAGATCCAATCCTGAGAAGTTTTGTTTGCTTTATTTCATTAAGTAGAGAATCAAGGAAGGGTTTCTAAAGTGAACCCTTTTAAAGGAAATATTTGTCCAAATATAATTTTTCATTATCCTAGTTATGCTTTTACATACTTTAAAGAGGTGAGATTTGGGGCACCTGGGTGGCTCAGTTGGTTAAGCGACTGCCTTCAGCTCAGGTCATGATCCTGGAGTCCCGGGATCGAGTCCCGCATCGGGCTCCCTGCTCGGCGGGGAGCCTGCTTCTCCCTCTGATCCTCTTCCCTCTCGTGCTCTCTGTCTCTCATTCTCTCTCTCAAATAAATAAATAAAATCTTTAAAAAAAATAAAATAAAAATAAAAAAAAGAGGTGAGATTCTCTTAAAAGTACAAATTTGCGTGTGTGTGTGTGTGTTGGTGGTGACAGTGTTTTTTTTAGGCTTCCTATAATTTAATTTTTATTCTAGTAAATTAAAATAGTTTTAGATATATTGAGAAAACTCCTAATTTTTATTCTAAAATTTAAGTTTACTAATACTTTCGAAGATTTCTTTCCATTCAATACAGTTTAGTGCTCTATGATGTCATTCTATATAGGAGGAGTAGAAGTTGCCTTTGTTGTTCTTTGGCTGAGAAAGGAAAGACACTGTTGCCAAGGAATAAATTTTCTGGTTCACCTGAAAGTATTAGGAAGGAACTTCCACATTTTTTGTTATTGCCATTTTTATCTTTACTTCTATATACTCTAATTACATAGGGATTCTTTTTCCTGGTTATAAAAGAAAAGTTAAGATAGCAAATGGAAATTAAGTTAAATGCATTCTGAAAACATTTATCTTAAGAATAAAAAAGCAAATATTTGAAGAGAAAAAAAATCATTTTGTCTGCTAGTCAGTTCAAATGACTTGACAAACTATTTTATGCTAAACTGAAATAAGAACCATGCCTTGTTTCTTGTTTTCAAAGATTTCAAAGAGAAAAATTTACAAAGGTGTATAGTTTTAGAGCCTGAGTAGTAATTAGTCAGTATATATGTTACCCTTGATTAATAAATAGAAAAGTTTTTAGCCTAAGGAAAAGAAAAGAAAAAAGAATCAACCAACATCTGTCTTTTAGTATATATCCCTCTGGGATAAGTACCAGTTAAAACTACTAAAAAAGAATGGCAATAAAATTTCTGCTGGTTGTGAGTTAGTCAAGCTTGTAACCCCTCTTTTCTTGGAAACCTCATGAAAGAAGGAACATGATAAACACAAAACCACTTCTAACAAAGTTGTTTGCCAAATTTACTCTATCAAGGTAGAGTATGAAATGTTATAGACAGCATGTTGTGATGGGATTAAATATTACACTTCTGGGAACAATTAGATTTCTGTTATTTACTTTACTGAAGCTAGAGTGTTTCCAGAAGTAAATCTGAAAAGGACCAAGTGCTAAGTGAGGCTTTTCCTTGCTTTTCTACTTCTATTATTTGGTCATCTCTAATTAATTATATCAAACTGACACAAATAGGGGATAGGATTATATAACATCTAAGCATAAGAATATGTATGTACGGATTCTCTAAGTCTCCAGTTTTGCTTCACAGGAAGATAAAGGGGGTGTAGACCCAGAAATTCATTTTATAGTATTAATATCATCTTAGATTTAAAAATTGTCTATCCTTCAGAAGGTATAAGTCTTTTATATTGGAATTTGAGTCAATGGCTATAAAAACAGCATTCTTGGGGTGCCTGGGTGGCTCAGTCGTTGAGCGTCTGCCTTCGGCTCAGGTCATGATCCCGGGGTCCTGGGATTGAGCCCCGCATCGGGCTCCCTGCTCAGCGGGAGGCCTGCTTCTCCCTCTCCCTCTCCCCCCGCTTGTGTTCCCTCTCTCGCTGCATCTCTCTCTGTCAAATAAATAAATAAAATCTTAAAAAAAAAAAAACAGCATTCTTCCCTTCTGTTAGAAATATGTGTAATGAAGGAGAGAAAAGCAAACACATTTGCATATTCGTCAGTTTTTTTACACAGGAGAAATCTAAGGTCTCAAAAATAAGTGCTCACATATTTAATACACCAGTGTATAAAGTATTTTATATTCATTTTCTGATTTAAAACTAGTTTTACAAATGAGAAAACTGGGACATAAAGAAGTTAGTTGGTGAGGTTTAAGGTAGAATACCAAGGAGAAGGAATAGACAGGATTTGAACTCAGATACATTAGACCTCAAAGTTCAAGCTCTTAAATATAGTAAAAGCTACCAACGACCTTTTTCTAGCGGGAAACTAGTCATTTTGCTCACGTAGGCTATTTCCTATGTTTCAGATATTTCTAAGCATTTTCTTATTTCTTCTCCCTGATTGAATAAAGTTATGTACTGAAAAAGTCAGCAATTAGAGTTTTGTTTGAATTCTGGCCATGACACTTAGTTGAGTGATATCAAGTGAGTGATTAATATTGCTTTTCACAGAGATTATGACATTTTAGGAAAGCTAAAGTGGCTAGTTACGGATTAGATTCTCTTGATACATAAGCATGTTTTACTCTTCAAGGCGCTTGATCAGCATGAAGCAGGCAGACAGAAATATAAGATGTATGCCTTCATCGAGCTTGTGGTCTAGTGAAAGAAGGCCAAAAGTGCTATTCAAACCCATGCATCCCAAGAGACAGAAACCAAAATCCAAAGTTGTAGACTCTCCAATCACAAGAAAACATGCTAAGAAGTAGATCCTAGAAACAACAGATCCCAGCTCTGATGGAAACATCCTTAGTTACACTTGATACCAGTATGCAACTCATGCTCTCAAGGAACTGAGAAGACAGGAAGAATTCATGATACAGAAATACTGGAATTTCAGACTAACAAGTAAACCAGAAATCATGGAGTCCAGTTACAGGGGAACACAAAAACCAAAGGTAGGACAAGGACTGAAAGTAAAAATGTACAGACACAGCAGAAACAGAAAAAGAGCTCACATTAGCCATTTAGTGAAATACTGGTGATTTCCCAGTTGATGGTTTAAGGCTAAGTATCATCTCCAAGCAACTTGGTTTTCCTTTAACTATAAAACAATGGCAGCTATGAACATCTAGAGCTAACAAGTGATACAAAGCAAATGGGTACAAATAGTCAAAAAGAAGAAGGAAAATATTTTGACAAGGGGTACATCTCGATTCATGCCATAGTTAACATTTTTTGATGGGAAGAAAGAAATATATCTGGATTATTTGTAAAATTTAAGTGGAGAAGATCAAGAGCAAGAGTAACCTCATATGATCATCATAATCCTGTATCAAATCTTACTGGATTTTGAAATCTAACCACTGATTGTTATTTTAACTATACTGTAGGATATTAGCAAATTTATTACTGGAAAAATGAAGTAAATTAAAATCATTCAGTAAAGATATGAACTACACTCAATCTCAATGTTGTCATGCCTTAAAAAGTTAAATCCAGAGAAAGTATCTTCACATAATACGATTTTTGTCCAAGGTTTGAAATTCTAGTATACATACATTGATTACTCTTAGAACTTATTTGAAAACAAAAATGCAAGTCGGATTTCATTCAGGCATTGGAATGCAGTCAACTTTTTTTTTTTTTTTTTTAACTTAGAAGAAACAGAGGATTTCCAGTCTGTGGTAAGTTCTTCAGTTTTCATTCTCCTTCATTTCTAACCTCATTAAGAAAATCAGTCTCTGGAAGCCCCATTTTCAAATGATCTCCCCATGAAGACACTGTTCAATAATGATATGTTAACTTGAGACTGATATCAGGACAGCAAGCAAGCTGAAGGAATTATCACATGTTCATATACTGGCATTTCTGGAAAGAAACTTGGATGAGGAAAGAGACCCACAAATGGGATGGGAAGACCTAGAATTCAAGCCCATCTTTCCCTATTTGCAAGGCTCTATCATGGGATCCCGAGTGGAGCAAAAGGAAGCAACATCTTCAGCTTAGTTCTGAGGAAGTCCAAGCAATTTTGAAAGACTATCCAGTAAATAAAAGGGAAAATATACAGTAGAAATAGATGACAAATACATATTTCTAATTGGTTCCAGATAACAGAATTGAGACATATAAAGTGGTAGTGCATGTATATTAACATGTACGTATGCATACACATGTCATGTTAAAAACTAAATGTGCTTTTTGCAAAATGTCTTTCAGTTAACAACTGCTCACTAAATCAGATTGCTTTCACTAACTGCACTGTGAAGAACACACAGCCAAGAGCTCCTAAATCAAGTCTTCGTATATGACATACTGTAATTTCAGATCTACCTCCATTAGGCATGAAGTTAAATGTGGTAGAATGATTCAAACTCCAGTGTTTAATACTTACTCTAACTGAATAAGATTAGCTTTCTAGACTTACCCTTTCTATATAGACTAAATAGGTCCTAAATTGCTAAATAATTCACTAGAATTTAACAGCTTTAATGAAGTAAAAGCAAATGCTTCATTCTAGTTTCTATGATTAGAGTGCTTTGCTTTCGAACAAAACAGAAAATTACACTCAGTACATTTATAGACAACCAATCTACTGCTCCTTGTGGAAAATCAGTAAAAGGTTCAACACGAAAACAGCAACACATCTGGTGCTAAGCTCTAATGCCTAAGTGAGCATGCAAGAAATTATCATACAAGGGAAATATACTATATATTCATGGTAAGTGCAGTATATCAAAGGCCACTGGTGTAAAAGACTGAGCAGGCAAATGATTAAGATGACTTTGCATTTACTAATAAGGTTGTTTATTTAGAAATCCCTCACCTACTTGCTATAACTTCTGTTGAATAATCCAGAGACCAGCTAATAACTCCATGATACTATAATACTAGTTTCAATTTTCTAACTGGGTTATCTAGCTTAAATGCCCCCCATGAGTTTACGGAAGAATGATACTGTTCCGATTCCAAAAGGCACGGAAATGGGAAGATTCTTCCCCTCACAGCACTTGCTGATGTTCCCCAAAAAGTGATAAAATAAAGCAGAATAAGGGATAGAATATTATAATGAAGTAAACCATATGTTATTACTTCATCTGAGAGAACTACTGATCAATAAATATTTTAATGGCTAATACTGACCGAATGCTATTAGGTAGCTGACCTGACCCTGTATTATATGATTTAGATATTACATAACCTTAATAATCCAAGGAGGGCATATTTTTATCAGTCTTATTTTGTACACAAAGAACCTGAAATTAAGCCTATTTTCAAAGTTATTCAGGTTATGAAAAGTAGAACAAATTCTTACCTCCTGCACTAAATCCTTGTTAAGTTACACTGATACCCTGAAGTTCTGTATTTGCTTCTTTTCTACAGAAAGCATGAAATGGTGGGCTTAGAAATTGTTCTGAAGTACATACACTGAAGAAATGGATGCAAGTAGTCTAGAGCAGTGCTATCCAATAACACTTGCTGTAAATAATGGAAAATTTGGGCACTGCCTGATAATGGTAGCCACGAGCCACATGTAGCTAATGACAACTTAAATTTTCATGAGAATTTCATAGCGAAGATGTAGGAAGAAGTAAAAGGAATACTCCTAAGAATTCTACTACTTATGTAGTATAGTTGGCACATACATTCATATAGGTAGTTTATGATGCCACATTTGAACTTGAATAGTAACTCTAAAAGATTAAGAATTGGACAAGTTATATGAGTATCATCCCTACTCTTTGGCCATGCTACATTTAGGCTGCCTAAAAAAATTAAGAAAAATTTTCTTCCCTATCCTATATACTTCACTTACTATGTTTTTATTGGCTTAAAAAAAAAAAAAAAAAGGATTCCATGGGTAGTATTAAGTAATTCCATCCTTTTCATATTCTATGTGGGAATAATTCATGCATCTGTCAGACAATATCCTATTATAATGGAAAACAAAGTTACCTTCTGCCATCTTTTTTCCATAACAGGTAACTTATTTTGCTCTATTTAGCTTACTTGTAGCCTTACTTCCTGGTAGTTCAATTTGGTAGTTCTGTTTTATTTCATTTCTAGGATTCAAATTAGACAGGACACATATCTGAAAAGAAATGGTTAATATAGTTTAGATGTACAGTTTTATCATTGGTTTAGGTAAGAATATTAAAGTTTTGAGTGACAATAATAAGGCAGGCATAATATCCAATGACAACATTTAATCTATCCCTAAGTGAACATGATTCATGGTTACTAGAAGAAAATACAGATTTTTCCAAAGTTTCCTTTAAGAGTTAAATAACTAGAACCCTGGCTGTTGGACCAAAAGTATTACTCACTCATAACAGTTGTGATAGTGAATAACAAGATTTAAAAACCCATATAAGAACACCTATTCTTCCCCATCCTATGAACAAAAAGGTAGTGTCCCAAAATCATAGCTGCAGAGGTCAAATAGGATGACAGAAATTTAGAATCATAGCAAAATCACCAAAAAGCAAACATTTGAGAAGTATTAAATACATACTAGCCCAAATTAGAATATTCTGACAACTTTATTCCTTCATTTTCATTAAAAGAAAAAAAATTGGGGAAAGTCAAGACAAACTAGAAATACCAAGAAGCCTGACTCTCAGTATAATTAAGGGCATACAAAAATCTATGTGAACATTTTATGAACAATTTACAACACACAAGAGAAAATAGGAGTTACACTTTGTTGATACTTACGTCTTCCAAATTGCAACTGAGCAAACTGCCAACAAGACACAGGTGCATAAAAGATGAACAGGTGAAAGAAATAAAATGTTATTGTGGAGAAAATATTACCTTTGTCCATTATGCATTTACCTTAGGACACATTAGCACATCTGTTATATATTTACTAGAGATACAGGTTTATATGAACAACTTTTAAGTTATAATTCCAAGTCTATTTTTTTTTTCCTTCCTCAGACCTATGTATTGCACTGAAGGTATAATGTCTGAGTAAGGAATAAATACATTCCAAAAAAATACATTGGAAATTTTACTAGGAATCTGGTTCAATTAAGACATCATTCTAAGAATCTTAAGTTGAACACTTGCAATAGACAACAGTATTATGTGGTTTTGAAATAATGTCATGTTATTCTTGGGTCTGAACCTACCCACTAGTCACTCTTATTGATAGCTCTTCTAAGAGATTTTTATAAACCCTAAAGAGGAGTGCTATGTGAACATACTGGACTCAGAGCTAACTGGGTACCCAGTAAGCCTTTAAAGAAATTACCAATGAGATCTAAATTTAAAGAAGTATGACATTTTGTTTATTGTTTAAAAAACATTTCTTCTTACCCTCAAGTATTCAACTTTATTTTGTAAGAAAAATATATACGATGGCAAAAATTAATGAAAATTTACATTATTTATGTAGTACAATTGAAAAGAGGCTAGACTTTGAATGTAAATGTAAAAACTTATTGGATCTTTCACCTTTGGGTTCCTTGACTTTGAGAAAGTCATTTAATTTCTCCATTTAGAGCTTTGAATTAGTGGATTCTTAAGAACCACTCCAGCTTTAACTATAGGTATGTGTGTATATATACATGTACACATATACACATACATATAAATTTTATGATTCCCATTTCATGTATTTTAATTAAAGTTACATTTTTTAAAGATTTTATTTATTTGACAGAGAGAGCGAGCGTGAGAGCAGGAACACAAGCAGGGGGAGAGGGAGTGGGAGAATCAGGCTTCCCGCCAAGCAGGGAGCCCGATGCGGGGCTGGATCCCAGGACCCTGGGATCACGACTTGAGCTGAAGGCAGATGCTTAACGACTGAGCCACCCAGGTGCCCTTAAAGTTACATTTTTTTTTATAGTAAGAAGATATTTAAGTCTATATTTACCAAGTTTTTTTGCAAGAACAGTAAGTTTCATACCTAATCTCCCTTGAAATCATGATTTCTGTACAACATAGATTTTTAAGAAATTATATTCTATCATTTGACCTTCATTTCCAAGTCATTTAATCTATTTTTACGCATTCTTTCAGAACATTTTTTATGTCCATTTATTGCATCATATGGATTTAACCAATGCTGCTTCCACACTAAGCTATGTAGCCAATTCCCTGCTGATTATCTTCCAATGGATAGGTAGGAATTATTTTCCCATATTTGATTTTACTTCTTTCACCACAGGGTTCCAGATAATCCTGAACACAGTCACATTTTAAGCTCCTATGTCATCTCAACACATTTCATAGCATTTATACCAGACCAAGTAATTTTCTGCCACAAAACACTAAAATAGTAATTATAATAATCACAACAGCTTCCTGACCTTGACACTAGCTACAGTTATTTGGTCCATGCTTGAGTATCTGACCTAACATGGGACAACAAACCCAGTATTGGATATATTGGTTCTGGACTAAGAAAGGACTAGGTATCACAGAAAAAAAGATCTCTGAAGCTGAGAGATGCAAAACTCCCATACTGTGGCAGCCATTTTTTTGTTTAAAAAAACAATGTGTATACTGAACCAATATGCAGGAACAGAAGAGATGGAGGGAATGAACACAGACTTTGGGTGGTACCCAAGGACCTGGATTTCAGACTTTATTGACCCTCAGCTGTATTCCTGGTCTTGATTGCAAATTATCTTTTTTTTTTTTATTGCAGCTGGAATGAAGGCTGGGTGAGGGAAGAGGGCAGAGGAAAAGGGGAGACATTAGAGGACTGAGAGAAGGATTGGTGTATGATAAAACATTTACATGTATCTACAATGTTGTGTATATCTGAAAAATAAGTAAAACTATATTGTACAACTTAGGTCCAGTTGGAAATGTGCTGCTGAAGGAGGTGAATTTAAAGCCAAACTTTACAAAATTGTATATGATAAACAAAATTTATAAGTATTAATAGCAAGAGGCAGAAGTAGAAATCAAAATAATTCTTGTAAATACCAGATTATTGTCTGTATCACAATTTAAGACAACGTCCCTCTAAGAAGTTAATGGAAAATTCTTCAATCAGCAGGAAATTCCCTATTGGTAGAAGATTTCTGAACTACAACCACTTCCAATAATTTGTCACCAAAGACAAATTTTGGGATTCTACTTTTGGAAGGAAAGATCTATAGAAGGTTGAAATTACATATGAATTTCGGAAATTTGATTTTAGGAAAAAGAAAGATGTAATAGTGATATGTAATAGCTACATACAAAATTATCTGAAATTAAAACTGTAAATCTGTATTTTGAAATTATTAAAGTACTTAAGAGAACATTACTATTGTTTTGGCAGGTTAGGTTATTTCCCACATACAGATTGATAGAAGAGGAAAGAGATTTTGACATCACACCAAAATAGCCTGTGGCAGAATATTTTTGCAGCATGTTCTCCACAAAAAGACATTTCAAGAAAACAAAATAGAGGTTATGCATTTGCATATGTTTTACTGCATTTCACTTAATATAAGAAGGATGTGATTTCTGCAACCTTAGAATAAGTCACTCTAGGGGCGCCTGGGTGGCTCAGTTGGTTAAGCGGCTGCCTTCAGCTCAGGACATGATCTCAGGGTCCTGGGATCGAGCCCCGCATCGGGCTCCCTGCTCAGTGGGAAGCCTGCTTCTCCCTCTCCCACTCCCCCTGCTTGTGTTTCCTCTCTCGCTGTCTCTCTCTGTCAAACAAATAAATAAAATCTTAAAAAAAAAAAAAAAAAGAATAAGTCACTCTAACCACTGCCATATACCCCTGGTTCTGTTTTTCCAATTATTACAGATTCGAACAGAGTACATTGTTTCATAGATTCAGTATTCCAATGAGATTTCTGATTTTAGTAAAAATCATCACTAGGTTTCAGAAAGAAGTCCATGAATTTAATGAATACAGTAAATTAGATCTCACATTAAGTCTACTTTTCCTGGGCAGCTGCCCAGGGAACAGCCCCAGGTCTGTATTATTGGACTTTGCATTAGTGGACATAGCTGAATGAAGACCCTTGAGTGAACATATGGCCCAGGATAAAATAATTAGAGGTTTTTCCTTGCAATGGTATTTTGAATACAGTGAAACTGAGTTAAGTCAATACAGGTCTTTTAAATTTTTTGACTGGGATGATAATAATACAGAACAGAATTAGTACACACATGTATATATTAAGAAAAATTTCTACAAAATAATTACCCTAGGCATTATGATAGAATACAATAGAAAATAGGAAAACCCATTGTTTTAAGTACTGATGATGGCCTACTAAGCAGAATTCAGGAGCCACTAATGGAACATGACCAACAACACTGTTTTCGAGAAAGATGCATGTATTTCTATTGCTGAAACTCTCCTCATTCCCATTTCCTTCACCTCTCAAATCTGTTGCTCAGTGGTTCCTGCAACTGTAAAATATTCCCATATATTTCAAACAAGTTTCACTTTTATGACAATCAGAGCCGGCTTTTCCTGCCCACAAATTAGATCTTAACCAATCTTGATTAAGATCTCATTAATTTTCCTCAATTTTTCTTTTGATTCCACCAAACATTTATAAGCCTGGAATTTCAGATAAAATTAAAAAAAAAAAAGGACGCAGATAATAGTAATTCCTCATTCTTTGGGCTAACATTTGCTATACCACTTAACAGTTATGAGAGTCCTAGGAATTCTTGCATCACTGTCTTTATACTCCGTTGTAGAGTTTCAAACTAAAGAAGGTATTGTTAGAAATCTGTTTATTTCACGTGATTAACAGGTTTTGTAAGATGTTAAGCTGCTCCTATGCTTTGAGATATGGAAGTTTAGGGAAGTTTAAGGGTTAAAAATAGTTCCTGGGAAACCAAAATCTCATGTATACTTGTTGACACCAACATTTTACTTATTAATTCATGTGTTCATTTTACAAATACGTACTAAATTCTTATTAGAACTTTAAAAACCTCTGATATCATATAAAGACTAATTCTCTCATTTTTTAAGTACATATGGGCTGACGTCAAGGATATACATAGAAAAGAACATACTATGCAATCTAAATCCTAAGGCTTGAGAAAAGAAGTTACAGATGACGGAACTTATATTTAATTCCACACAATTATCATCTCTTTAAAACTAGAAAGAAAAACAATAATTGCTAAAACAACTTTAAGTTTTCTAATTGATTATTCTTTTAAAAGTTCAGTGTGTTCTCTTTAAAATTTGGTCTTCAATTTAAGATGGATGTAAGGGTTACTGCCAAGTTCTGAGATCATTTACCTCAATCAACTGTTCTTTATAAACTTGAAGAAACCTTATCAAAAATCAAGAGATTAGAATGCATCTACATGAAGTTAGAGAAAATGAAACCCAAAATTCTTATTCCGTCTTGTCCAAATACAAACTTGTGCTCAACTGCAAAGGTTGCTCTGAGAGAAATCAAAAGTTTTCTTCTCAAGAATGAGAACTATAATTTCTAGTTCAGAAAGATGATTAAAATAACTTTTTTGGGGGCAGAACAAATGAAATGACCGTCCAGTTGTATTTCATCCTGCTGGCAATGCATGTATCTGCATGGCCTAATGAAAATGTTGTCAAATTAAACTCGTTTGGGCTATCTTAAACAGGAGAGGACCGCTCACAAAAGGACAAATTCTAAGTCATGAAAGGGAAAACGGACCATAGCATAAATCGCTACTTATGTCAAACCAAAAAACTCAGAAGCTCAAAAACAATTTGAGCTTTCTATTGGTAACATGTTTCTCTTTTACAACCATATGTGTTAACTATGGACTCTTTATGTAACATTGTCTCTATTATTGTGAGAAGCCAAAACAGTGGTAGCAAACCAAACACAACTGATTCAGTGACCGAGCTGAGGATTATTCTTGGTTTCATAACAGAACAAGCCTGTGTCCCCATTCATAGTGATTCTAGTGCCCTTGCGGCTCCCCTCTTTGTAGCTCTACTATTCCTACTATCATTTGCATCCATTCAGATGCAGGGAGGAAAAAAGGCAGGAGGTGGCAGAGCCACCTCTTAAATATCTTAATCTCGAAAAGGTACACACCATTCACTTCCAAATTCTTTTCTAGAAATGCCCACACCCAACTGCAAAGGCCGAAGAACATGTCTAGAAATATGCCCAATTTAAAGAGGCTGTATCTCTGGATGAGCAATTTGCAGTCTCCACCATATTAGACACAGGAAAAATATTTTTCTCAATATTTTTGAAGTTAGCTTTGAAAATACTACAGTAATCCTAAATTTGTCATTGCAAGATCATTTTAAAATGTGGCCAAATTCTAGTAAGGCTTAATGACAGAAGAATTAAACACGTGGCTTGTGACCTACTTTATATCGTGCTGCATACTTCACCCTTCCAGGGACTGAAGTCTTTTCTGCTCTTATTTCTTCAAAGGACAATTAGTAATGTGCAATCTAATATGTATCTCTATCAGCTAAAACACACTATTTTTTGCCATTAAGACTAAAATGTATTGACTTCTTACCATTTAAATGGCAAAATGTTGCAATATAGGAGAGAAAAATCAACCATGTATTTCTAATATAAAAAGTTGTATCCTAGAGAGGTACCCAAAGATGAGCAGAATTTTGAATCTTTAACATCGGAAATATCTCCCTGTTTTTGATGTGCTTCACACACCAAAATATTAAGTTTGTGAACAGAACTGTCCTCATTTAGGTCATTTGCGGAATATTCCCTTTGTGAGCACTTTAAAATTTACTTGATAGAAGAGAGCTACAATGGTTATTTCCAAAACTGTTTAATTAGAGAAACCACAATAGATATTATAGGCATTTAAGACTTGAGGCTTTATGCTGTATTCTATTTGGTAAGAGCAGAGTTTTCCTGATTTATTGACAGCTGCCGTGGATGGCTCTTTATTTTCAACTCATCCCAACCTTGGTCAAACAATACAACCCTCCTGCCCTTTTTTTTTTCTTCCCAATATTTTCCTAATATCTCAGCTCATTTAATTCTATTGATCTGCTGAAGAGTATAATGGCACTGAAACTAGAATTAATAGCACCTCCCTTTCCTAGTGCTAAGAGCTTTCCTAGCGAGTCTGTGGACCATCACACGAAATCATAAAAGTAGACCAAAAAAGTAGAGTGACCTTTATTGGCTCCTATTGTACTGAAAAATTCAGCAAACCTCAGAACATCATTTTCAATTTTATGGCACTGTTTTCTTAAATAATAAGAGAAGGGTGGGGGAAAAAGGAACAACTGACCCCTGTTCAACATTTACTTAAGCAGAATTGGCATTAATAGAGTATTCTGTCAAAAATTCAAGCTCAAGAAAATGTATGGCTTTGTCCACAGCAGCAGCTATCTTAGCAGATTGCACTGTCACGGCTTCACACAAAGCGCACTGCAACACCATTAGTGGACATAAATAATGCACAAGCTCTTATGCAGTACTCAGCTAAGTGCATGGAAACCTTGGGCTCCTGTTGTCAGAAATTCAATGGATTAGTACCTAGATTTATTTTAAGTCTGTAAAGCACTTTGTTCTTGACAGCGTTCAAAGTAGAAAGAGTGCTATCCGGAATGTGCATCTTAATACTGTCATTCTTGTCTTGTAAGAGTAGATGATATATGGGCTGCAATATTTCGTTTTAATATTTAAAGTTTTCACTGTGCAGATGCAAAGAAATATATTAATAGTTATCTGCTGTTACTTTATTGATCTGGAAAAGAACAAAGATAACCTGTAAAGTTTCACAGGGGGCTAGTAAAATGGAGGCATTACAATCACATTGAGTAAAACAGATACGCAAATTATAAACGTCCTACGTCTTTAGCAAGTAAGCACATCTGGGTATTTCTTCTTTCTGTAAACGTATCTTTGAAATCCTACTTAAGGAAAATTTTAGCACATTTTAATCTAATTAGTCATACTTACAGTTCTATAGTTCCTTCAACTGCCTAACAGTATTGTTTCTTTTTTAAAGGCTAAGTGATTTTGCTAAGCTAGAACTACACTAAAATTTTACTCTAAATTGTTTCCCCCATAACTTCATAGATTGAGGGCCGTTTCTGCCTGTAGATACGTTCAGGATTTAGGTCCAATAATCTCCTATGCATTCAAAGGATAAGAGACACTAGTATGGATGAAGAATACTGTTCTATTGATAACAGAAGAACAGAGATCTCCCACATGAAGGTGAATCTTTCTCAATTCTATGAAGACATAAAAGTTTATTTTAAAATACTAACAGTTACCTTTCACACAGCCTACATGGTCCATGAATTTTAATACGATTTGTTGAAATGTCACTCAACGAATTAAGTGTTCATTATCAAGCCTTAAGATTTTAAAGTTAAATACGTAGCTAATGACAATTTATAATTATATACATTAAACACGTTAAGCTACATGTATGATGTCATGTCAGGCAATTCACATTTGACCTTAATCTAACTCTTTCATTAAAATGTGGTTTTTTTTAAACACCAGTTTCCCAGGATTATGAACACTTATTCTACTTATAAAGTTTATTGTTGAATAAAAAGGAGAGGTGTTTATATATCGTTATTTCAGAAGACAATCCAAACATACTGTTGAGAGCACTGGGATGTGCCGCTCATAAAGACAATAGGATAAAAATGTCTGTTAAGACAGGGTTTCAAGATGCATTGAATATAGCCTTAAACAGAATGATATTCTTAAGAATGAAAGAGACATAAAGGATTTCATATTGAAGAGCTAAAAATGTTCAACCTAGTGAATTCTTTTACTCCAATGCAGCTTCATAGCTAAGCTCAAAGACCACCAAATAATTTGCATATTATCATCAATAGGTGGCGCTTTTCCCCTTTGATTGTCTTGCTGACAATTCTGGTAGAGTAACTTCTTATAAAGTGTTATGAATTTTCAATATTACCTCTGAAATACTGAATACTCCAACTAGCTGAAATTTTTAATTTTTACAGGTTTCACATTATTTGGGGCTTTTAAAAATTATCTTTTGAGGCATCTAATTTTGCCACCAATAATTGTATCTAGAGAGAGAACTCATTTTTTACTCTTAAGACATTCATAAACTGTCCCGCAGTTTCCTTAATGTTTAAATTATTTCCTACTTGTCCAAGTAGAAAACTTCTGGAAAATAGCATTAGGTATACCTGATATATAAGGCCTCTTAAAATATCACTATCATGATATGTAATTGTCAAATGATTTAATGTATTTGTCAAAAACGAAACACATTATGAAGTGCATCTTGATACGTAGCAAAGAGTCAATGTAAGCAGAAACTTTCAGCAAAGATAAATTTTAAGAAACATTATAGTGTAAAGAAATCAAATTCTTACATAAATGAAGTCTTAAACTAAACCTGAGAATTAAGGCCAAATCTGTGTCAGTGGTAGGTGATAGTTTTTATACTTTGAAACAGAGGGATTTGTAAGAATGTTTTTCAGAAGATATTTATATAAATGACACAAGATACATGTCAATGAAATGTTTTCCTTCTAATATAGCATAAAGGCGACCAAGTGACAAGTAGTTTAAAACGGCTTAGGAGGAACATGATCACTTCCTGATTAAAATAACATTCATGATTCAAAAAATATTTATCTTGATTAAAAACCAGTATTTGCAGGGCGCCTGGGTGGCTCAGTCGTTAAGCGTCTGCCTTCGGCTCAGGTCATGATCCTGGGGTCCTGGGATCGAGCCCCGCATCAGGCTCCCTGCTCGGCGGGAAGCCTGCTTCTCCCTCTCCCACTCCGCCGCTTGTGTTCCTGCTCTCGCTAACTCTGTCAAATAAATAAATAAAATCTTTAAAAAAATAAAAAAATAAAAAATAAAAACCAGTATTTGAGAAAACCAGAAATATGAAATAAAAGGCACTGACATTTTTAATGCATAATCATAATGCCTAGACCTTTTCTCCCCCCACATTTTATGCCTATTTTTAGGTATCTGTTCTTATTTCATTCATCTGTCTTCACTACCTTCTCTTCAGTTCAGTGGTGTACATGTTTTGATATATTTAGATCAGAAACTCTTAACCTTAGGAAATACTTTGACAAATGTATAGCCAATCAGAAAAGAAAAAAAAGTTATTCTCAATAATCTCAACTGTTTACGTCATTAAGCTAGATATAGATTTAATGTGGATCGTATAACAAAATTTGAATTTTTATTTTCCCCCAGAATATACAGTCTGACCCTACTCCTCTAACTATAGCAAAAAGAAACATGTTTTACAACTAAGTTATTCCAGATTAAAGTTTTCTCCTCAAAAGAAATGCTAGCCTGTAAGTGATGGGCAGTTTTTCCTTTTGGTAAGTTCAGTGACAGTCCCTTCCTGAGCAGGATTGCCCCCAAACCTTGTGAGCAGCCGTGAATGAGGATCCAGCCACTTCCCCACCACTCAAAAGAATGGTGCTTGGTAGAGAAAAATTGATTATCATATGGTTTCACTTATTTGTGGAACATAAGGAATAGCATGGAGGACATTAGGAGAAGGAAGGGAAAAATGAAGTGGGGGTGGAAGTCGGAGGGGGAGATGAACCAGGACAGACTATGGACTCCGAGAAACAAACTGAGGGTTCTAGAGGGGAGAGAGGTGGGGGGATGGGTTAGCCGGGGGATGGGTCAGCCTGGTGATGGGTATTAAAGAGGGTGCGTACTGCATGGAGCACTGGGTGTTATATGCAAACAATGAATCATGGATCACCGCATCAAAAACTAATGATGTAATGTATGGTGACCAACAAAAAAACAAAACAAAAGAATGGTGCTTGGTCACTATAGAATTCCCTTACAACTCTATTTCATTGCCTCTTTCTTCCTCACGGTAGAATTTGGTAATTCTAAATTCTGGAGAACTTTACGTTTTCTCTTTTCTAGAAATTAAAGACTTCTCTAGAAGAAATTACATTCTGGAATCAACATTATTTATGATAATGATCCGGGAAGTTGCATTGATAGGAGGTACTACTCTTTAGGTAGCTTAGGGAAGCTTCCTATACTTTGAAGCTCTTTTGGGAGAACACATTAGGTCATAGAGCAAAACTCTGGGAGGTTTGTTACACATACTCTGTACATTAAACAGCACGGCTCTTTGTGTAATACTGGGCTGTGGTTATATAGGATCTGACATTAGGTAATAGTAGGTGATAGATTAAAGATTCTATAGTCTCCAAATTTAAAAGGATCACTGTAACTCTGATAAATGTCAAATATAAATAGTACTTCAAATATAAATAGTACTATGCTTAAACAGTCTTCAAGAGACAAAAACTGATATGATAGGCACAGCCCTGCATTATCAAGACAGCAGTGATAAAGTACAACACTTAAGTGGTTTTACTAACAGTTTAAGGATTCTGGCGCACTACAGCTTATATATAATGAGGCTTCTAAATGTTCAGCTCCCAGAACTTGCATTTGAAGAGATAAAATACTTTACAAACTACTTGGTTAATCTTTACAGTATCTCTGAAGAATTATGAACACCAACGGATTACAGAGCGACCGCACTGAAATACTGAATCAATTGCCAAGCCTCTCAAAGGGAGCCTTGAAGATTCTCCTTACAATGAAGTTTTTTGTTTGCTCTTAAATACCAATCCTCTAAGACCAAGTTAATGTGTTAAACCCTGTAAAGAATCAACATGCTGTGATTTGTTGGGCAGAACGAAAAGTAGAAAAGCCTTGGAATTTCAGCATTTTGAATTTAATAGGTTAAATCAATATCTGAATGACATATTATATAAATCTACAAAAGCTTATTTTCAAAAAAAAAAAAACACCGTTGTGTACAACTGTGACTTTTAGAGGCCTACGCTATAGTCCACATTAATGCCAGATAAGAATCTCAATCTTGCAGCAAATTAGTCTAATCATGTTATTAAATACCCCATTCAAGTGATTTCAGAAGCACATGGTTTGCATTGTATTAACAGCTCCTCAAAGGGCAGACAGCATCATCAATAAATAGTTATTGATCACTTACTGTGTATTATCTGAGTTTTTGAAAGATCATAATGTCTCCAATTTGTTAAGCTAATCTTTTCAAAATGTCTCCATGTTGACAAACCAAACTCATACCATATACATACATAAGGTGCCTATTTGTCCAAGGGATGAAAAATATATAAAAGACATTTTAACAAATTTATTTATTTATTTTTAAAGATTTTTATTTATTTATTTATTTGACAGAGAGAGACACAGCGAGAGAGGGAACACAAACAGGCGGAGTGGAAGAGGGAGAAGCAGGCTTCCCGCTGAGCAGGGAGCCCGATGCAGGGCTCGATCCCAGGACCCTGGGACCATGACCTGAGCGGAAGGCAGACGCTTAACGACTGAGCCACCCAGGAGCCCCCATTTTAACAAATTTAAAGAATTATTCAATTGTTTAGAATAAGGAACATAAAAAGAAAGCACAGAACCAGTTAAGAATAACAAATACCTGTCAAGTTCAAGAATAGGAATTCTCCCATTTCTCTCTACCGATATCCATACATTAAGGAGCATAATTTTTTCTATTCCAAACGATGTTTTGATTAAGCCAGTTCTCACCACTTCCAATACCACTAGCCTGCTCCAAGCAGAATCTTTGTGTACAGTTGTACAACAAAAAACTGTACGACTCTAGAGAGATCCATTCACTTTGCAATCTACAAGTGGCAGACCTAGAGCTCTGCATGTACACACTGCACAACTGTACACAGCAGTCCTGCCCAAGCCCAGGTCCTCTCATCAGGACTACCCCAGTAGCTTCTTATTTCATCTGCTCCCATTAAGCACCTTGTCCCATCATTGTCCACACTGCAGCTGAAATGAGCCTTTAAAAGTATACATTTTCCGGGCGCCTGGGTGGCTCAGATGGTTAAGCGTCTGCCTTCGGCTCAGGTCATGATCTCAGGGTCCTGGGATCGAGCCCCGCATCGGGCTCCCTGCTCCTTGGGAGCCTGCTTCTCCCTCTCTCTCTCTGTCTCTCATGAATAAGTAAATAAAAATCTTTAAAAAATAAAAATAAAAAAATAAAAAATAAAAGTATACATTTTCCTATGCAAAACCCTTCAAATGGTCTTCCACTGCATTTCAAAGTCCCTTACTTTTTATTTGCGGTCTCTCTGCCTTATGTTTACTTTCCCTATTTAGCTTTTTCATCCAGAAGAACTCAACTCAAATGCTCCCTCCTCATCACAGCAGTATTATCAGACCATTCATTTTAAGTTAGGAACTTTTTCATTTCTCTCCAGTTATTTTACAGCTCAACAACTATTTTTGTTGTGTTACTTGCTATAACTAACAATTAGTCTTCGACAAAAAAAAAAAAAAAAAATCTGTACACAGGGTTATTTATTTGTACACCCCAAACAGTCATAATACAATGGGTTACCAATGTTATTCTCTGGATAAGTACAAACTGAGCCCATAGTGGAAATCATTCCATTAATGTTAATGAAACTCCCGATTGTGTAGTCCATCAAGGTTTACAGAGTGCTTTTATGTTTACTATTTCTTCTATAAATTTCTACATTCTATGCATGAGACACAGGGAATGCTATACCCATTTCACAGATCCTGAAACCAAGATTTAGTAATGCTAATTTCCTGCCCAAAGTCACACAGATAGTAAGACTGAGTTGTAACTTGAACTTGGGACTCTCAAACCCATATCTAGAGATCTTCCTTTCGTTGTAATATTAGAGTTTGGATGGCCACACTAAGATACAGAAGCAGCCTGGCATCGTATGTTTCACCTACAAGGAATGCATTACTCCTGTAGGAAGTATGCAATGCTATCATGGTCTTATTGTAAAACCTTGAATTTAGTACTGAATTTGGACATGTTTTTGAGACGTGACCTGAAGAACTCATCAATTCCTGAAGTAGTCTTCACACCATAAGTCACTTGTATTATACTTAATATAAAAAGTGCACATAGCATATTCTGCTAATTACTTAATCTTATTTAAAATAGTTGTGTATTTGACACTGTCAAAAACTTAGTTGACACTTTTTTTTTTATTATACCTAAGAATCCAATCAATGTATCCAATTTACTATTCATAATTTGCATAGCATACTTATGGCTTTATTTTATATCTTCTATTTTCTCATCACAAACATTCAGTGTTTATCAGAAATATAAATGAAAATTGTTACTTTGACCAAACATTTGTGTATATAATACATTCACACAAGATTAAAAAGAAAGTTTTAATCTTGAAAATCCAAATGGGAAAATTATAATAAAGTAAAACCAAGTACCAAATTGTCCAAATCTACCACATAGTGCACTTTAAGTTCAAAAAAAATCTTTATAATAGGAACACAACATTTTTGGGTTCTTAACGCCAACTACCCAAATTTCGGGCCCCTGTGCAAAATGAACATGCCTGACTCCTTGCTTAAAAAAAAAAAAAAACATTAACAGGTATACATAACGCGTATTTCCTTTCTTATTGTCTCCCTCCCTCCTCTCCCATTTCCTCCCTCTTTCTACTTTTTATTTGCTATTTCATATGGTTCTAAGAACAATTTAAATTAACATGGATTTTACCTTTTGTGTTTATAATGTCCAATGGCAGTTTTAAATAGAAATAAAGTATTTCTCTCTATGCAGAATTACTGACATGACTCAATTCTTATTTCCTGGGCCCACTGCTGAAGAGTGCCTCAAGCTGGGCCAAAAGAGACAAACCAGACTCAGGAGGGGCGTGTGTGTGTGTGTGTGTGTGTGTGTGTGTGTGTGTGTATAACAACAGAGGTTTAGTGATTGGCTCAAGGTCTCACAAGTGGTTACTAACCTCAGGATTATTTTCATCTCAAGTATGAACAATAAACATGTACTTGAATTATTACATTCAATTTGGCCTAAATATATTCATCTAGTTTTTCTACCTGTGGTATATTACATGTGCCCACACATATGTATATGCATATAAGTATGTGTACATACATGTTTTCAAGTAAATTTATGTACAAATTTGGATACAGAGTAAGCCTACAGATATGTGTATGTTTATATGTACACACGTTTAAACCAATACATATACACTACACAAAACCGTCCTGTAATGAATTTGATTAGTTTCACAGTCAACTGTAAATTTTACTCCTGTAAATTAGGAATATTCTTTTAGAAAAGTCTTTGCCTTCATAGAAGCTACTTTAAAGTTTTATCAATATTCATACTTTCCTATTGCAACTAAATAGGATTAAATTTAAAATTTTACAGATTTAAAAATTTAAGCTGTCATCTTTTTATTTAATATTACATAGCCTTCACATGGTTATATTTCATGGTATAGTAAAATTTGGACTTGCATACATTCATACATTTAAAAATATGTCTAAGCTTAAAGTTATAGAACATATATATTTGTTCTATAAGTTAGAATTCTCAAACATACCCATATGGAAATCAACACCTATTTTTTTAGTTATGATTCATATTTGGTCATATTGGAACAGATAAATTCAATGATACCCCTTTTAATAACTTTTATGCAGGTACAAGAATCAAGCCTTCAAAGAAAAAGGTTCAATGACTTAAGATTTAAGAACTAAAATTTACATTATATTTAGAAGGTATACTTGGAAACCTAGGAAACTGTAGAAAATTCATACTTTAGGATGGAATTAAAAATAGCATCTCTAGTATGCCAACTGACTTTAATAGCTGGAGGCAAAAGAACATAGGTTTTTGTAAAGAAAAATACAACCACCCAAAATGTAGCCTTTGCTTTTCTCCAACTTTACCATAATCCACCAAAAGTGACCTGACATAAACTTGTTTTGTTGGAGTGCTCAGTTAAGGGTAAGGTTTCTTCTTGTAAATAAATTGTTGTTGGGGTGTGTGTGTGTGTGTGTGTGTGTGTGTGTGTGTGTGTGTGAGGTTATTTTTTTGGTGCAGGGGAGAAAACTAATGGAATTCAGTCTTGTACTGCACAACATATCCAAGGATCTGTGTTATTCCTACATTACAATACACACTGTCATGTCTAATTGCTTAATTATATTCTGACAGAATAGAATGTAGAGAGGGACAGGACCTGTTCAGTACATTCCCACTAATGTCAGCAATCTTGTTTAGAAGTTAACATCCTTCAATTCTGCAAGAATGAAATGTATTCTACTGATAAAGAGTAAAAAATGTTTAATGCAATTTGTGTGTGGAGATGTGGTGCTGATTTAGGACATTTTGTCAATAGAAAAAAAAGTTTTAGTTCGATCATTCAAGAAGGAAAAAAACAGGAGTTTCAAGCTAAACAAAATAATTTTGTCATGTCTGTGTATAAGTTTCAATTTTTAAAATATAGACAAAATGATCATGCTTAAAAACTAGACTCAAGTTTGAGGAAATCGTAATTGAAAATAAAGGATAGGATGCTAAAGCTAAAAGAAGCTAATTTTGGAGGAGCAAGTTAAGTTACTTGGAAATTATTACTTTTAAGAATACTTTGAGGGTCTGTTCATGTTTTCTAGTATTAAACTGAGGCATACACAGAAAATCTATTTTCCTCCCCCCTTAAACTTGTGAAAAATCTATTAGACATGACATTCACCTCACCAGTTGGCATATTCACCTGTTTGGATTGAAAGTACCCTTTGTCAGTTGAATGCAACTTCATTCTCTCCAGATTTCCCAATTATTTTAACTATTGGTGCAAATATAGTTTCAAAGAAGAAATGTTTACCATCTTTTGGAAACATTTTGTTTAAAGTACTTTGATTAGATTTTCTGTGAGAAAGTAGTATAGAGGATAAATGCTTAGCCTCCATCTTGAGACCATCCCAACACGTGCCTGCTACGTGTACAGATATGGCCATAGCTCTTCAGGTTTCAGAGGCTATCCTCATTTAAAAAAAAAAAAAAAAAAAGGTTACTTGTGAAATTAGTCATCAGTGAACACTTGCTGATGGTAATGGAGGTCCCATTATTAACCCCACTGTATGTATATAGACAGAGCCTTAAACACATTAAGCCAATTGTCCAAGGGTGCATAGCTGATGTATGAAAAAGTTAAAAATCGGGCGCCTGGGTGGCTCAGTTGGTTGAGCGACTGCCTTTGGTTCAGGTCATGATCCTGGAGTCCCGGGATCGAGTCCCACATCGGGCTCCCTGCTCAGCAGGGAGTCTGCTTCTCCCTCTGACCCTCCCCCCTCTCATGTGCTCTCTCTCATTCTCTCTCTCAAATAAAATCTTCAAAAAAAAAAAAAGAAAAAGTTAAAAATCAAGGCAGTTCCAATTTCAAAATAATGGATTTCAAAATTCATTTTCAAACTCTTTAATGCTTTATCATTTCTATTTTCTAGTATTCTGCTTCCTCTGGAGAGCTTAATTACAGTCATTTTAGGTACATACCAGGCACATTCCCTCTGGGTAACTTTTTCCTTACACTGTACTTTTTACCTGGATTTCTCTCCCCTGCCATTCTCAAGGATAAATATTTTTTATTGTCCTTTGTTTCTTTTCATAAAAGTATTAACTTTGTCTTGCTCTCTCTACTGCCATATTGTTACATATATAGTTCTTAATGTGTTTTGTTTAAGAACACACATACAGGATGACCTATATAAGGATACATCTAATACATCTATAAAATATACATATATTACACCCCAGTCACATCAATGGATAGATCATACAAACAGAAAATCAATAAGGAAATAGTGGCTTTGAAGGACACATTATACCAGACTTACCAGATATATAACAAACATTTTATCTTTGGAAGGTTTTCTTCAAATGCACATGAACATTCTCCAAGATAGATCAAATGTTAGGCCACGAAACAAGTTTCAGTAAAGATTGAAATCTTATCAAGCATTTTTTCTGACCCCAAAAACAGAACACCAGAAATTACAAACAAAAAAAACCTAGAAATTTCACAAGCACATGGAGACTAAACAGTAGGCTACTAAATAACCAGTGAGTCAGTGAAGAAATTGAAGAGGAAGTCAAAACATACTACCAGACAAATGAAAGTAAAAATACAATGGTCCAAAATCGTTGTGTCACTAAGAAAACTGTACTAAGATGGAAGTTTATCGCATATTAGAAGGATCATTCACAACAATCAAGAGGGATTTATTCCAGGGATGCAAGGATGGTTTGTTATCTACAAAATAGATGAGACAGATCACACTAACAAAATGAAGGACACAGAAAAGGCATTTGACAAAATTCAATATCCATTCATGTTCAGAACTCACTAAAAGTGGATATAGGGGGGACATAATAAAGGCCACATATGACAAACCCACAGCTGACATCCTACCCAATGTTAAACAATAGAAAGCCTTTCCCCTAAATTAGTAACAGGACAAGGATATCCACTCTTGCTACTTTTATTCAACATATCACTGAAAATCTTATTTTTTTTAAAGATTTTATTTATTTATTTGACAGAGACACAGAGAGGGAACAAAAGCAAGGGGAGTGGGAGAGGGAGAAGCAGGCTCTCCGCTGAGCGGGGAGCCTGATGTGGGGCTTAATCCCAGGACCCTGGCATCATGACCTGAGCCAAAGGCAGATGCTTAAACAACAGCCACCCAGGCACCCCAGCAATAATAAAAGGCATCCATATCGGTAAGAAAAAGAACTGTCACTATTTGCAAAGGACATGACACAGCATTAAAAAAAAAAAAAAAAAAAAAAAAAAAAACTAAACTCTCAACAGCTATTAGAATAATTCAGTAAAGTTACAGGATTCAAGAATAAATATACAGAAATTTGTGGTATTTCTATATACTAAGTAGCAGAAATATAAAGAAAATATTCCCATTTACAACTGCATCAAAAAGAATACCTAGGAATAATTTTACCTAATAGGTAAGAGACCTATACTCTGAAAACTATAGGACATTGATCAAAGAAACTGAAGTTGACATAGAAATATTATTTGTGCTCATTGACTGGAAAATTATTAAGATGTCCATACTACCCAAAGCGATCTACAGGTTTAATGCATTTCTAATCAAAATACCAATTGTATTTTCACAGAACCAAAATAATCCTAAGATCTGTATGGAACCACAAAAGGCCCTGAGTAGCCAAAGTAATCTTAAGAACAAAGCTGGAGGTATCATAATCTCAGATTTCAGGATATACTGAAAAACTATAGCAATCAAGACAGTATTGTACTGGCACAAAAACAGACCCAACAGATCAACAGATCAGAATAGAAATAAACCTATACTTAGTCAATTAATCCATGACAAAGTAAACAGGAATATATGATGGGGAAAAGACCGTCTCTTCAAAAATGGGGCTAGGAAAACTTCACAGCTACATGCAAAGGAAGGACATGGACCACCTTCTCACACCATACACAACAATAAACTCAAAATAGATCAGAGACCTAAATGTGAGACCTGAAACCATAAAACTCCTAAAAGAAAACCTAAGCAGTAATCTCTTGGACATCACCCGTAGCAACATATTTATGGATCTAGCTCTTTGGGCAAGGAAAACAAAAGCAAAAATTAGCTATTGGGACTTCTCCAAATTAAAAAGCTTTTGCACAACTAAGGAAACCAACAAAATGAAAAGGCAACCTCCTGAATGGGAAGAGATCCTTGTAAATGATAGATCTGATAAGGTGTTAAAGTCCCAAATATAAAGAACTCCTATACCTGAACACAGATACACACAAATAAAAAAATTAAAATGTGCAAAAGACCAAAAATAAATGTTTTTCTAAGGAAAACATACCAATGGCCAAAGACACATGAAAGATGCTCAACATCACTCACGAGGGAAACCCAAATGAAAACCACAAGGATATAACATTTGTTAGAATGGCTAGTATCAAAAAGATAAGAAATACCAAGAGTTGACAAGGATGTGGAGAAAAGGGAACCATCATGCAACTGTTGGTGAAAATGGGAATTGGTGTAAGTACTATGAAAACAGTACGGTGGTTCCTCAAAATTAAAAATAGAAATACAATTCCGTTATTCCACAGATGGTTATTTACCCAAAAAAACCCACTAATTCAAGAAGATAATGCACCCCTGTGTTCACTGCAGCATTATTCACAACAGCCAAAATATGGAGGCAACCTAAGCATCCCATCAACAGAGGAATGAATAAAGATGTGATATACATATATAATGGAATATTACTGAGCCATATAAAAGAATGCAATCTTGTCATATGTGACAACTTGGATGGATCTAGAGAATATTATGCTAAGTGAAACAGGTCAAGGACAAATACTGTATGATTTTACTCATAAATGGATCAAACTGGTAGTTTCCAGAAAAGAGAGGGTTGCAGAATGGGCAAAATATATGAAGGGGATTAAGAGGTACAAATTTCCAGTTATAAAACAAGCCACGAAGATAAAAAGTACAACATAGGGAATATAGTCAATAATATTGTAATATACGGTGGCAGATGTTAATACTTACGGTGAACATCGCATAATGCCCAGAATTATAGAATCACTATGCTGTGCACCTGAAACTAACATTGTAGGTCAACTAACCTCCATAAAAATTTAAGATATATACATATATTTGTTTTATTCCTTTACATTTATGCACTGCGTAGTTTTGAATATAGGTATAGGTATGCATGTTTACAAGCACGCACACACACCCGGATGCATGTGTAGAAACATGGTAGAGACCCTCAAGATGAAATAGTTTGGTATTTTTTTTTTTAATCATTGCTAGTCACCAAGTGGATGGTATCCCTGAAAATAATTGGGCTCTAATCTCAATCTGTTTCTGCATTAATAGTAAAATCTATTATTTATAGCTTTAGTAAAAGTAAACTTTTAGTGGCCTTCAGGGGTAAATTGAGTTGCCCAAAACTCCACTATTTGACAAAAATTTACAAAATTCATAATCTTATTTGAACAATTTTGAATTCCAGTATGCATAGCCTTTTTATAAAAATTATAAAATCAATCACACTCAACTTTGTAAAAACATGTAACATACATACACTTATTCTAGCAAAACCCATTTTATGAGATCCTGCATATGTGATAGACTAGTGATGCTTGGACAGTACATCTAGATATAAATCCCTATGTGTTTGCTTACTTCTCTATAGATGGAATTTAGAATTAAAAAAATATATATATTTTTAAAGATTTTATTTATTTGACAGAGAAAGAGAGCACAAGCAGGGCGAGCAGCACAGGGAGAGGGAGCAGCAGGCCCCCGCAGAGCAGGGAGCCCAATTGGGGCTCGATCCCAGGACCCTGCGATCATGACCTGAGCTGAAGGCAGATGCTCAACCGACTGAGCCACCCAGGCACCCTGGAATTTAGAAACTTTTTAAAAGTGGTAAGATTGCATAGAGTTCTGGTTCTTTTTCTTCCCTGCTGAAAGATAGTTACAAAATGTATATCAAATGGATTTTTCCCCTAAAGTACAATGGTACATATTTCTGTGCTATTAATGGAGCTTAGAAGATATGGTTAATGTCCTCTCACTTAGGCAAATGGAGATAAAGTGATATTTCTGATGTCTTAATGACAGAACTAGCAGTGATTTGCACAGCTAGGTTTTCTAATCCACTACTGGTGAACAAGTGAAAGGAAACACATTCCATGCTTCCTAAGCTAACCAAGAAGATTTATAGCATTGGTAGATTTAAGAGTCCTGCTTATTAAACATTAGCTTTGGAGCTACCTGAAGGTTTGTTTATTGACTAAATCTTCACTGATACTTAAATACAAATATTTTCAATTTAAATAAAAAATTTATCTTCATATACTCACATTTTGTATTGAAAGTATGCTTTATAACTTACTCTAAAACACTTAGAAGACCCAATAATAACTACATTTCTACAAATTACTCAAAAAAACTAAGAAAACAATGTGTTATTTGGTATTGTTAAACTAATGAAATAGAAAGAAGTTAGGTTATATCAACATATTTATTTTAAATTGGAAATGTAATATAAGCTATCCCTGAAGTTCAATTAATTCAAACACTGAGAAAGGTGAGAAATGATACTCTGTATAGAGTGGTCAATCCACTTAATAGCACTGGTAAAAGGAATAAGAATATATTGGAAACATTACTGAAGTGACAGATTATACAACATCAGTTTCTGGCAATTAAGTATATCATAGAAAATATATTTTAATGATTTTTATTTGAGTATAGTAGACATACAATGTTACATTAGGTTCAGGTACAACAGATTCAACATTTCTACATGTTATGCTAGGCTCACCACATGTGTAGCTACCATCTGTCACCATACATTATGACAATGTTATTGACTATATTCCCTATGATGTGCCTTTTTTTCCCATGACTTATTCATTCCATAACTAGAAGCCTGCATTTCCCATCCTCCTTCACCCATTTTGCCCATTCGCCACCTGCCTCTACTTTTAATGCATTTTCAAGTTCATTTTGAAGTAACTGTTCCATTTTTAAGTGTGGTTCCTGTAATGCTCTTTTGATCTATACATAAAAATGAAGATGCATATTTATAATTCAGTAATACATCCATATTTTGAAATATATTACTAATTCCATACACAGCAACAACTATACAACATAACTGTACTATTGTACTATGATTGCTATCATTAGAAAGTTTCTAATGCATGAACAAGTAAAAATTGGCCAAAAGTCTTCATATAAATTTAAAATTAATTTATAATTGCGATAGACTAAATGTTTGTGTTCCTCCAAAATTTATGTGCTGAAATCTAATCCCCAATGTAATAGGATTTGAGGTAGGGCCTTTGGGAGGCCATTAGGTCATAAGGGCAGAGATCTGATGAATGGAATTCACACCCTTATAAAAAAGGACCCATAGAATGCATCCCTGTACTTATGGGGGAAAACAGAAGAGTAGGAGGACTCTAAGCTCACCTCATCCCATGGATACAACTAGGTAACACCCACATAGTATAAATAACCCAGAAAATAACCCAAAGACTGGCAGAACAGACCTTCCACAGCTAAAAATGTAGAGAAACAGTAAATAGTAGGAAGGGCAAAGACATGGTCTGGAGCTAAATGGACCACTGGGATGGTCTACCAGAGGGAGGGAGACCATGGGTGCAAAAAGGGGGGAAAGATAGACCCCCATACCAAGCACCCCAGGCACAGGGACCACATTAAGACCAGAGGGGCATAATTTTGTGAATTCTCACAATCAATGGGACTTCACACCTGGAAATGTAAAAATCAGTAGGCTCTACTCTTGGAGAGCCAGGAGAGCAAGAGGACACAAGTCCCCAGCCTTAGCACAGCAAACAGGCCCTGGGAGATTCATGAGGCTTCATTTCATCTATCCGGCTGGCAAAGGACACTGCCCTCACACTTTCCTGCAAAAAAGCCCCACCCCACCCCAGTTTTCTAAAGCAGCACCAGTTCACCTCTCACAACAGACCTCGATCACCACACCCTATCCTCACATTCTCCTGCAAACTTGACCCCTTCAATATACCTTTGGCTAGAGGCCATTCAAAGTAGTGCCACAAGTATGGAAATATGTAAGCAGCCCAGACAGGAACTAGCACCAAAGTGACCCCTCTCCCCCTGCCCAAGGAGAGTAAAATATAACCACAGATGCCAATCCTACTGAAGACTCAGCAGTGGACTGGGGCAGACATCTGGTCTGATGGCAGGACCTGCCCAACAACAAAACCTTCTCAGGGGACAGCACAGGGAAAATGCCCTACAGTTCCATGATACTGCATCTCTGGCAAACACCTAGTCTATTCAACTCAACACCTAGGTGACCCCAGCCTGGTCCACTAACAAAACAAGACCAAACCATACCCACAACAAGCAGCAAGTCAGTGCAGATGACTGGACTAAAGGCAAAAGCAGCTCAGCCACTATAGTGGGGTACATGCAACCCACATAGGAGACATACCTGAAACACCAGGTTCTGGTGAAGAGGTGACATTGCACTGCAGGGCATTATAGGACCTCTTCTTCATATGGTCACGGCTTTCAAGACCAGGAAATGTAGCAGACTTTCCTAACACATAGAAATAGAGACAAAGTTAGATAAAATGAGGAGACAGGAGTATGTCCCAAATGAAAGGACAAAAAAAAAAAAAAAAAACAAAAAAACACAGCAAGCATGCTAAGCAAAAATGGAGATAATATACCTGATAGAGAATTTAAATGACCATTAAAAAAAAGTACTGGACTTAAGAACAGAGTGTCAAGAATACTCATGAAAGAAATTGAGGAAGACACAAAGAAATGGAAAAACGTTCCATGCTCTTGGATTAGAAGAATAAATACTGTGTAAATGTCTATGCTACCTAGAGCAATCTACACATTCAATGCAATCCCTATCAAAATACCATCCACTTTTTTCAAAGAAATGGAACAAATAATCCTAAAATTTGTATGGAACCAGAAAAGACCCCAAATAGCCTGAGGAATGTTGAAAAAGAAAAGCAAAGCTGGCGGCATCACAATTCCGGACTTCAAGCTCTATTACAAAGCTGTCATCATCAAGACAGTATGGTACTGGCATAAAAACAGACACACAGATCAATGGAACAGAATAGAGAGCCCAGAAATGGACCCTCAACTCTATGGTCAACTAATCTTCGACAAAGCAGGAAAGAACGTCCAATGGAAAAAAGAGTCTCTTCAATAAATGGTGCTGGGATAATTGGACAGTTACAAGCAGAAGAATGAAACTGGGCAATTTCCTTACACCACACACAAAAATAGACTCAAAATGGATGAAAGACCTAAATGTGAGACAGGAGTCCATCAAAATCCTAAAGGAGAGCACAGGTAGCAACCTCTTCAACCTCAGCCACAGCAACTTCTGTGGAAGGGGAACCCTCCTACACTGTTGGTGGGAATGCAAGCTGGTGCAGCCACTCTGGAAAACAGTATGGAGGTTCCTCAAAAAGTTGAAAATAGAGCTACCATACGATCCAGCAATTGTACTACTGGGTATTTACCCCAAAGATACAAATGTAGGGATCTGAAGGGGTACATGCACCCCAATGTTTATAGCAGCAATGTCCACAATAGCCAAACTATGGAAAGAGCCAAGATGTCCATCAACAGATGAATGGATAAAGATGTGGTGTATATATATAATGGAATATTATGCAGCCATAAAAAGAATGAAATCTTGCCATTTGCAACAACGTGGATGGAACTAAAGGGTATTATGCTAAGTGAAATAAGTCAATCAGAGAAAGACAAGTATCATATGATCCCACTGATATGAGGAATTTGAGAAACAAGACAGAGGATCATAGGGGAAGGGAGGGAAAAATGAAACAAGATGAAACCAGAGAGGGTAACAAACCATGAGAGACTCTTAATCTCAGGAAACAAACTGAGGGTTGCTGGACTGGAAGCAGGGGTGGAAGGGATGGGGTAGTTGGGTGATGGACACTGGGGAGGGTAGATACTATGGTGAGTGCTGTGAATTGTGTAAGACTGATGAATCACAGACCTGCACCCCTGAAACAAATGATATAGGTTAATAAAAACTAAAAAAAATAACAAAAAAAATCATCACACACACACACAAAAAGGCGGGGGGGGGGCGAAGATAAGCCAAAAAACAGACTCTTGACTATAGAGAACAAACAGATGGTTACCAGATGGGAGGTAGGTGAGGGGATGGGTGAGATAGGTGACAGGGGTTATTAGTACACTTACCATGATGCATACAGAGTAATGTAAATTATGAATCCCTACCTATATTATATACCTGACAATAATATAACACTATATGTTCACTTTATTGGAATTTAAAAATTAAAAAAAAAAAAATCAGACGTCCCCAAGGGCTCCCTTGTTCCTTCCAGCATGTGAGAACATAGTGAGAAGACCGCCATCTATGAAGCTGGAAGGAGACTCAGACACAATATGGGGCACCTTGGTCTTAGACTTCCCAGCCTCCAGAAGAGAAGTGCATTTCTGTTCTTTGTACCACCTAATCTATGGTATTCTGTTATAGCAGCCTGAACGGACTAAGAAACTGGTAATGGAGACATGGCGGTGCTGCTTTAACAAAGAGCTACAATGCAGAAGCAGCTTTGGAACTGGTTGATGGGTAGAGGCTGGAAGAGTTTCAAGCTGCTTGCTAGAAAAAGCCTGCATTGCTGTGAATGGACATTATGGAGGATTTTAATGAGGGCTAAGAAAAAAAGGAGAGCAGTAGAGAAAAGCCTTGGTTTTCTTAAACAATACCTAGTAATCCTGAATAGAGGTTGCTGGAAATGTGGACAGTAAGGGCTAGTCTGTGGAGGTCTCCGATGGTGATGTGCAATGTGGTATTGTAAATTGGAGGAAAGGCCATTCCGTGAGAGAGTGACAAAGAACTCTGATGGACCGTGTTTGTGTTCTAGTGTTAAATCCTAGTCTACCTTTCAACTTCTATTCAAGCATTGCTCTTGCTAGGAGATCACCCTTGACCTTGCAGTCTGATAGGAAAGCCCATTTTCTATGTTGGAATAGCATTTACCACACTGTAATGTACTAGTAACTTACTGCATGTTCCATCTCTGCTGAACTATAAGCTCAAAAAAAAAAAAAAAATCAAAGTTGGGAAGAAATGTAAGACAATTTTTAAAAGACCATGGGCTCAAAATACTTGCAGTGATGAAAATAAAAAAGAGGACCACATTTTCTTTATCCATTCATCTGTTGAAGGTCATCTCAACTCCTTCCACAGTTTGGCTATTGTGGATATTGCTGCTATGAACATTGAGGTGCATGTGCCCCTTCTTTTCACTACATTTGTATCTTTGGAATAAATACCTAGTGCAATTGCTGGATCATAGGGTAGCTCTATTTTTAACATCTTGAGGAACCTCCATACTGTTTTCATAAGGAACAGCGCAGAGGTCCACAGGGGAAGGGAGGGAAAACCGAATGGGAAGAAATCAAAGAGGGAGACAAACCATGAGAGACTCTGGACTCCAGGAAACAAAGTGAGGGTTACAGAAGGGAGGGGGGATGGGGTAACAGTGTGATGGGTATTAAAGAGGACACGTGTGGTGAGGAGCACTGGGTGTTAAACACAACTAATGAATCGTTGAACACTACATCAAAAACTAATGTTGTAATATATGTTGGTTAACTGAACATAATAAAAAATTAAAGAGGAAAAAATGTGCAATTGCTCTCTCCCTCTCAAAACAATTATACAGGTTGAAAGTAGTCTAACTAGACATGTTTGATGCAGATAAACCAGTCTGTTTCAATACCAGGTTCTTACCTAGATCATGGTATTTAATAAATGTTTTTTCTCAGCAAGTTCAAGTTAAATTTATTTATGGGCTAATTCCTTCTTTAAAAAATTCATACTGACACCTCAATAATCATAATGAGTTCTACAAAAAAAAAAAAAAAAAGAACTCTAGATGCCTCTTTAATTGAAAGTAGAAGGGACTGGAAATCTTGAAGCTGGAAAAGGGATAACAGGAACATAGCTTCAAATGACTTAACAGCCAACATATATATAGGGTTAGTTAGATTTCATTTCTAAAACTTTAGAAAACTAAAACCACCTCACAAATGGTTCTTATTTTGAACTTTACCAACTAGGTTGGGAAACTATTTTTCACATTCCCCCACATAAAGACTTTCTGAGCAAAGAACATTAGCTCCTGGGTTAAAGGATGACTGAATGACAAGGTTACCTTAGAAGGCACACAATGTATTGCTCTGGAAGGGCTTAAAGTATCCTTACCCCTGGAAGCCATGGGTTTACATTCCAGGGTGATGGAGAAAAGCTAAAAATAGGTCCTACGGAGAAGGTTGGAGAGGATTTCTTTGTATTCCATAGCAAGGGTCTCTCTCTCACTCTCCTGAGGTGCAGAGGAACAGATGAGCCAGCTGCCCTATATAAACTCCAAGTTTCCCCAACTTTGGGGTTCTTCTATGCCTCAACTCCTGTACATGCAGGGGATACCAAGCCCTCATGTTGCTTCATGGCTATTTGGAGGAATGGATAAGATTGCTTTGTGAGCTCTGTTCTCTTCTAGAGATTTCTGGGCTCCTGTGGACTAATTTGTTAGCTTGCAAGCAGAAGAACATGTTAGACCTTTCACAGCTGTGAAAGATGAAGCTTTTACAAATTGTTTGAGCATTTTTAGTTACTAAGTATTTACTATGTTATCTACTGGGACATATGCTAGAAAATAAAGATGAATAGGATACAGCTTCATCTTGAGTTGGCCACGCTCTAGCAAGGGAAACATAGATACAGAGAGCTAATAAGTATATCACAATATAATGTGTCTCTATTAGAGAAATATACAAAATGCCCTGAGGCTTAGAATAATTAGTAAGAATACATTTTTGAAAAGTAGCTGAAGTTAAAGCAGGACTTAGAGGACATATTAACAAATACCATAAAGAATTATTTTCTGGTTAAGAAGTTGAATAACCATTCATAACTTGTTTTTTCTACATGTTCTGAGAATCTATGATCAAAATGACTCAATGTAAAAACAAAGAACTATGGCATGCTTGTTAATGGGTCTAATGGAAGCTAACTCATCCAGCAAATACTCACGGAGTACTATCATGTGTTTATGATAAAATAATATGGTTAGACAAGTTTTTCCTCTGCCAAAAAACATACTGGCCGCTGCTCTTACTGGCCCTTCAAAGCAACTTGGACTATGTTTAACACTATTACAAGATTCATTACACTGTAATATGATGGCTTATTTAGTTGTCTTGTTCCACACTAAACTCTAAACTTTTTGAAGGCATGGGTGATTACTTAGCACCAGGAAAGCTGATGGAAATGTTAAGCACATGCTGGGCTGTAGCTGATACCTCTAATTGTTCCCCCATATTCATTTTCTTTTTTATATATTAATACATTTACAGATATTTTAACTAGTCAAATGGCTTCTCACCTCAGTATTTCCTTGCTTCTTTCACAGTTAATTGAATCTAGGTAATTAAGCTTTCATCATGGGTTGTGAGTAGAGATCATGGCTGAAATTTCTGAATATTACACTTAACATGAGTGGGAATACCTTTCCCTCTTTTACTCGCTCACCTACATGCGGAGTACAGATGCAACCAAGCACCTCCTTAACATTTGCAAGGACTGGAGAGTACAAATGGACATCTGCATACATGTAGAAATATTTAAGAGACATATCAATATAACAGTTATATAAAGTATGCTGTAGCCTTCTAACTTGATAATTTCACCTTCCTAACCACCTGAAAGTCCAGGTTTAAATCTAGAATTTCCACTCATCTACATACTGTGTCACAACTAGGAATACTCGAAAACCTGGCACTTAGACCAAAGTCCATGATGGATTAGTACACTCTTCCTGCCTCATGTACTTTTCTTCACAGTGAGATTGGCTGCAGACATGCATGAATACTCCAGACCACCACACGTCCAAGCCCCATGTATATCCCAACCAAACTGTCATCCTTTAGGTTAATGGGTATCCACACTGGTGTCAGGTTTACCTTCAGAAAAACAGTGTTGGCCCTGTAGGCAAGAAACTTTTGGAAGGAAATTCTGAGTTCCCAGGTACTCTGACTGCAGTCTAAAAAGAGGAGCACAGATTTCAGGTCACATATACCCTTGTTCTTGGGCTCACCACTACATGCTGAGAAGTGTAGAGTAAGGAGTAGGACCCTTCTGCAGCATGGAAGGCAAGGAAGCAGTCCCTCCCGCCCAGCTCTAAGGGTGGTACTAAATATAGTGGTCATGAGCCAGGTTCCACCATTCATATAGCTACATGGTCCAGTATAGCAGACACTAATCCAAATTGAGTGGCTAATCCAAATGGACATGAATTGCAAGTACAAAATATACACCTATTTTTTTAAGATATAGTATGAAAAGGGGTGCCTGGGTGGCTGAGTCGTTAAGCATCTGCCTTCGGCTCATGTCATGATCCCAGCGTCCTGGGATCAAGTCCCACATTGGGCTCCCTGCTTGGCGGGAAGCCTGCTTCTCCCTCCCCCACTCCCCCTGCTTGTGTTCCCTCTCTCGCTGTCTCTCTCTCTGTCAAATAAATAAATAAAATCTTAAAAAAAAAAAGAAAAGATATAGTATGAAAAAAAGAGGTAAAATATTTCAATAATTGATCTAGATCTCATGCTGGAGATCTGAAATATATTAGAATAAAATACATTAAAACTAATTTTATCTTTAATAGGATTAGAATTTTTTTTAATTTTTGATTTGATTTGCCTTATATTTCTGATGCACAATGCTACTCTAGAGAATGGTGTGGTAATAATATGAATAGAACCCGGATCTCTGGACAGTTTTGTGGAGCAAAAATCTACTCGCCAGGAATTTCCCATTTCCTTTTTACTATTACTTAACTGAGAAATAAACTATCCTGTTTGGGCATTGCATTCTTGGAGCTCTTTGTTGTACCAGTCGAAACTACGTACTAATGTATGGATAATAAGTAACATTTCAATAAATAATAGTTCAGCCCACAATGGGATAAACAGATTCATTAAAAGTATTAAAATACACTTAATTGTATAATCCATGTGAGATTTTGTTTGTTGCTATATTCAGTGCCAACAGGCATTCTTTTTTATAGTAAGCCTTTACTTTTCAGATGAACATGACAAATATATTAATGGGGATATAAAGTATTACTGCAACATATTAAGAGTTTCATGCCATAGTAGGCAGACCTCTTAGAGAAGCAGAGACTATTTCACATGGAAGTTTCTATAAAGGACATTGTGAAGCAACAGTTTAACAATAAGGATCAACATGGCTGGGTATGGGCTACAGATTAGTCAATTTGTATTTTTCTATTATTCAACTCTAATACTCATAAACTTAGGTTCTTGAGTATACTTGCTTTAGCATGGATGTACACAATGTACCACAAGTAAAATGTATTTTTATTATATGAAGGTATCAGGTACCTTATTTGGAGGTTGGTTTCAAGCAACATCCACCAATACTAACAATTAACAATACTATTCTGAAAATATTACCCTTATTCCTAAATCACCACACTGTAATTTTGGAGTTAATCTGTTTTGCTATATTTTAAATCCATGGGGATCAAAAATTCATTGAATTTACAAAATTTTTTTTTGTGATTATTTGCTTTAGCAGCTTTTATGGTATTTCTTTATATACAGCATTTGAAAAAGATAAATGTAAAACTTTAAATTTTAAACAGTTTTGAAATATCATTTGACCAAGGCATATTATTTTCTAACACTTGGGCACTGGAATAGTCTGTGTAAATAGATGCCCTTGGAGCATTCTCTTTGCAATTGATATGGGTTAAATAAAAAGCAACTTTTCAAAAACTTTTTTTTTTAACACCAAACTTTACACTGAAAAGTTTTAAAGACTATTAAACTTTGTAGATAGTGATATAAAACTCCCCTTTATACTTAAACTGTATGATAAAAAGGTTGATGAATAGAAAAACTACTAATATTAAAAATGTATGAATTTAACTATCCTTGGGCTGTTGCAAACATGTAAGATAAGCAACGTTGAGTTCAAAAAGAAAACCATAGAGCTTGTTTAATTGTTCAGGTTTTATTGTTCAGATAAACTATAAATGAATACTGAATATTTAAGATTTTTGAAAATGAACAAATTTAATTCATAAATATGGAGGATGCCTCTAGACATCCAACCAGGGTACCTGATGTGATCAATCAACTGTTTTAATCGTACTTCACTAAACACGATGAATCTTTTTAAAAATCCAGTGAAACCTGACCCCATAATTATTTGTTAGTCTTAAAGAAACCTATCCCCTGAGATAATGAACCAATGGAGTCTGAATAAGTACTTGAAAAATGAGCAAACTCAACAGAAGTAAAAAAGAAAACTGACACCACAGTTCTTAAAAAATTGCTAGTTAAAAGTGAGAAGTATAGATGTTTTAAAAAAGGACAATTGTGGTTTTGTTTTTATCACAAGTGGTAAATGTCCAACTTCTTAAAATTTCCTTACAAAATTTTCTACAGTGTTTCAGTTCTAAAAAAAATTGTCTTAACAGTTATAGATTTATAATTATTACTATTCTTTAGTTAAGTGGCAAGATGCTATTTAGATCAACTTTATTTTCAATTAAGATATTATTTTTGATTGTCTTCAATCCTGAAAACTATTCCCATTCATATTCTTCTTCTCTCCTTGTCTCTCTCTATATAGGACTATGCTAGCCTGAATAGGTACAAGTAAGAAAGTGTTGAATAAAACTATCACTGAAGAGTAATAATCCTAGATTCCTAAAATAGCACTGTAAATTTTACCAATTCTAGATGCATTTTTAATTCCACGAACTCTTGGGAAATTCCATGGGAACTATATAGGAGCTCATTATCTAAATTTGATTTGAAAACTATCTTTAAAATCAAATGTCTAAACAGAAGCCAAAAATTATTCATACACCCTGAAGAAATAAAAATTAAATCTAAGGTGACTTCAATGTGAGCCAAATGGCATAATGAACCTATAAAACGCTTAGTGAAATGCAGTCAGGCTTGTAGATGTGTTTACCAAAAAGGAATGTTCTGCTTTCATATTTATTATGATCTTTCACTGATTTAAAACTCCTATATACTGAAACTTAACAAACATCTTTAATTTACATAAAGCACAGCATAAAAAACTAATATAAGAATGGATTAAAACAACAACAGTAGTTTATTGTGCCAACCTCAGCAATTAGGAAAGAGAAAGAGGTTATTGAGTCTAAGAAATATTTAAAAATATTATCAATATATATTTCCTTAAGAGTTAATAATACCGCAGTGTGATTCATAAATGCCATCTAACTTCGTTTCACTGTTTGAAATCAATGAACTGGATCTTCTGAGTAAGAGTTCAATAACATATTTAAGAGCCAAATAGGCATCATTTTTTTACTTCTATTAAGTTGAAAAGGAAAAAGGAAGGTCTAGTTTACTTACAGGGAGTTTGTTCTAAGTGAGATTTTACTTTTCAGACTGTTGGGCTAATGATTAACGTCACATACCGTACATCTTCGTCTAGAAACTGTAGTGTCTATTAAATGTAATTACCTTTCCCCATGGCTTTAAATTGACGGCAGATTCAAAATGAAGGTGGCTTCTATTAAATTTAATTACTTCCCCCTGAAGCTTACTTGGCAAAACTGACTAGTAATGAAAGTGGATTCTATAAAAAAGCTGCATGGTCAAGGTGTGGCTATTAAATTAGCAATGTTATTAATAAAAAAAAAAGTAAAAATACTTGGAATATTTTATCATCCATGTAGATTTTTGAGATAGTATGCCTGGTACATTAAGTTCTCGGTTTTCTATTCATTTCAACTTTCAACCAATAAATTACATATTGATTATCATGATAATTAAAATGACAATTTTCAAAAAGTTCATCTAATGTTTCCATGTACACAAAATAGGGACCCTTTCATCATTTTAATTCAATTGACATTTTAAATCAACATGATGCAATGAAAGAAGAATTAGAAAAACAAATTCTGTTCTTATTAACTATATAATTAGTTTTTTCTTCCTGAGCTGGTTACCTAATCTGAAAGACAGAACTAATAATATGTCTTCTCTACCTAAGATAAATATTAAGAAAATTAGAGGGGAAAGTGTTGTTTTGTAAATTTTTTTTTTTAAGATTTTATTTATTTGAGAGAGAGAGCACAAGCAGGGGGAGCAGCAGAGGGAGAGGGAGAAACAGGCTCCCCGCTGAGCAGGGAGCCCGATGTGGGGCTCGATCCCAGAACCCTGGGATCATGACCTGAGCCAAAGGCAGACGCTTAACTGACTAAGCACCCAAGCACCCCTCTGTCTTTTTTAAAAGGCCACCTTTTTGGATTAATATTCAAAAAAACAGTAACCTATCAATTTATCATACATTCATTCATCATTCAACATCCAATTTACTGTATAACAATGCACCAGCCATGTATTAGAGGTATAAATACGTAATATCTATGGAATTCTATAATCAAAGGAGCATAAAAACAAAAGTCAGTAAATACTTCACCACTATGGGAAGACCCTGTGAGGACTCCAGAGCAACTCTCCTGACCCCTGGGGAACATTCATATCCCTCGCCTCATCATTTGTTAGGAATGTAGCATACTATCGCTAGTATCTACCTGCTCATCCAGCCACAACATAGGCACACAGGCTTGCTCAGGCGTGAAACAGGCACCAGTTTGCAGAGCATCTCCACTTCAGGAGATGCAGGCCAAGCTCCCTGAGTGGTCTCTTGAGAGGGAAAAAAAAAAAAAAGCACTAATCTTGAGGTAGGAAGATAGTAACTTCCATCCTTCTCCCTGGGTGTGGGGGCATGCTTTCGGCATCAGAAAGTGGTAAGGGTTCTCTCAAGGAAATTCTGTTCTCTCATTAGCCCACTTTTGTCATACTGATATACTTTATATTATGTTAGGATACTTTTACATTTTTCAATGTTATTTATAGCTTAGTCATGAACTAGTTCTCAGAGGTTTCCTTTGTAGGTTCTGAATCGGTTTCTTTCACACACTTACTTTTGCACCTATTTTCTATTATAGTCACATAACAATTTTCCTTTCAATATGCTTTTATTTTTTTTTATTTTTTTTATTTTTTTAAAGATTTTATTTATTCATTTGAGACACAGAGATACAGAGAGAGAGAGAGAAAGCATGAGCAGGGAGAGAGGCAGAGGCAGAGGGAGAAGCAGGCTCCTCGCTGAGCCAGGAGCCCGATGTGGGGCTCGATCCCAGGACCCTGGGATCATGACCTGAGCCAAAGGCAGACGCTTAACCATCTGAGCCACCCAGGCACCCCTCAATATGCTTTTAAAATAGGATAGTGATGAGCACCGAAAACTGTGGAAACACAAACATGACAAAATAACCTAGGCTAGTAAGAGGATCATGGACGCTTCCTATAAGTCAAGTCTGAGGGAAAGTGAAGAAGTAGTAATGCAATGCGTTTGCCAAGTGAATAGCAACGGGAAGAGCAGTTAAACAAAAGAACAGTACAGGTAAAGACTCAGGAGGTACAAAGGAGCAGCCTTCATTTGGAGAACCTTGCTCTAGCACAGCAAGACACTGTGGTGAAAGATACGCAAACAGGCCAATTTTGCAACTGAAATTTGGTATGACGGAGAGATTATTCCACCCAACACCCTCAGGTCTGCTCCAGTAAATCTTCCTCTATACCCACAAAATTTCCAAAATTAAACGATATTTTGAGGACACGGCTTTCATCCCTTTATGTAGAGTATTATACCCAATGAGCTTGCTTTTATGGTTAATAATAAAGTTAATACGCTGGAAATTCTATATTATTATGTATTCTCTGAGCACAGGTAGGATTTCTGTCTTGTTTACTATTGTACCTTTAACTTCTAGCGAAGTGTTTTGAAAATAGTATTAAATAGCTGCATTATGTTCACTAATAGATTTCTGGATAATGCGGATGAAATGTTAAGTACCAAAAGTATAAATTTCATAGAACTCTAACAGATACCTCTGCAAGTTTTCTCTGTAACAAGTCACCACGAATGTTAACTATTTTGCAATTGTTATGTGTATCAAATCACTACACTATAGATCTTAAACTTACACAGAAGTTACATGTCAGTTATATCTCACTAAAGCTGTAAATTAAAAAAAAAAAAAAGATTTATGCAAATCACCAAAAACTAAGTGACTTAAAACTTTACCAATTTATATTACCTTACAGTTCTGGAGGTCAGTTCATCTCAGGTATCACTGGCCAAACTCAGTGTAGACAGGTATGCTTTTCTTTCTGGAGGCTCTAGGGGAGATTCCATTTTCTCTCCTTTTCCAGTTGCCAGCAACCAATTGTATCTCCTGGAGGGACAACCCCTTCCTCCACCTTCAAAGCCAGCACTGCAGCTCCCTAACCACGCTTCCATGGTCAGGATTTCCTCTAGTTCTCTTCTGCCTCCCTCGTCTGCTTTTAAGAATGTTTGTGATTACATTGGGCCCACCTGAGTAACCCAGGTTACTCTATTTGACAGTCAACTGATTAACAAAACTAATTGCATGTTACCTTAATTCCCCTTTGCCATGTAACCTAGCAAGTTTTAGTTTGCTATTTCCAGGTGCAGAGGTTGCAGGGAATTGGATCTGGACATTTTGGGAGACCCATTATTCTGTCTACCACAATCCAAAATGCTGAAAACATTTGTTTGATATACAATTTGATCCCTAGGTCTGTGAGCAGAAAAAGCAAGTGGAAGTCACATACCAAGGACAGAGAACTCTCCCAGTGCCTGAGTCCAGCTCACAGGCCAATCAGAGGTCACGTCTTTTGGGTGACCTCCCCCAACAGGTGTATATTATTAATGACTAAGTCCCGCTTTGATTCTTAATATCCATACTCAAAGAAAAAAATTACCAGTTTCTTGTTAGATAATTTTGGAACCACAATAAAGGTATAATATTAAAATGTAATCCTTCAATTTTAAGGGTCTGATAATCTGTATCTATCAGTGAGTGAAGACAATTTTTATTAAGTAGAGAAATACCCTGTTTTACCACAAGCTATAGAGAAAAGAGAGATAAAATTTAAACACCAGAAAGAACTTCAAAACAAATGCTTCTTAAATACCTCAACTAAAGAGTAAAATTCAGTTTCAGAAGTTATTTTGATGTTACTAATGCATGTTAAATGCAGTTGTCTGTGGTTAACAGGAACTCAACTAGCTTGTTACATTCTATACTTGGAAAAACCTTTGGGTAAAACAAGTGAGGTGAGTCAATTTAATTAGGCAAATTCAATCTAATTTAACAATCTGAAAAAGTTCTAAATTTAAATTATTATAAACTGAAAATGCTCCTTAAAAGTGGATTAGGTGAAAAGATAAAACATGCATCAATTAAGATTAAAAGCACAACCTTTTTCTCTCAGTGTTGACATAGTCTGCTGTATTCTGTGCTTTGGATTTTCATTAGATTAAAATTCTGGCTTTAAAAAAAAAATCCTGTTTTTAGGTTTTGGTATGTAACTTGAGAGATCAGATATTTCATGTTACTTTCCACAGTGAAAGAAGTAACATTCTGAAAAAGTAGTAAAAAGGTAAATACAAATAAAATTCCTGTTAAATTGACACCCCTCAAAACAAACAAAAACAAAAACTTGGTAGGGCAATTCCCAGCCCCCAAATTGGGAAATCCAGAATGCCAAAATCAGATGAGAACCAAATCCAATTTTTATCTCAAAGATTCCCCCTGACGGTATCTGCTAAATGCTGGAGACCTTAAGCTTCTGTTTTGAAGACTATTTTAAAGATTGCAGAGAATAGGAAATAAATCCCTAGGCCCACGTAACATGGGAACTCTAATAGGAGAAATCTGTGTAAAACCAGGACCTCAAAGTATATACTCTGAATAACAATTAATGAGAGATAAAGACTATTTTACTGAAAATAACAGCAAGAAAACGTGCCATTTTCAATTCTGGAACGAGGTGGAAAGGGACAAATCTCTGGAGAATCTGTAACCACAAGGTGGTTTCGTTTTCATATTGATTTGTTTTAGGAAATTATAGTACACAGTCTAAAACCTTGAGAGAGAATTTTTTAAAAATCACTGTTAGAAACAAACATGTATCCTTTTTGGGAAATTTAACTTCAGCTCAAGTTTCCAAAAATAATGAGCAGTTCACAGTCAAAAATCACAAAACATGAAAGAAAACAAGGCTCTCTGCATCAAAACCAGCAAAAACAGACAAAATTTCCAAAAACAATTTTGAAATAATTAAGCAGAAAACAAAATATTGTATATACATAACTACATATATGTAATTTATATGTAACATATATGTATTTGTTGAAATAAATATAAGGCTTGAAAGCAGAAAACTAGCATATTTAAAAACTTATTCAACATAACCCAAAAATGAAAAAATTTAAAAATAAAATTTATTTTTTTTAAGATTTTATTTATTTATTTGACAGAGAGAGAGAAAACACAAGCAGGGGGAACAGGAGAGGGAGAAGCAGGATCCCTGAACCCGCCATGGGGCTCGATCCCTGGACTCCAGGATCATGACCTGAGCTGAAGGCAGATGCTCAACTGACTAAACCACCCAGGTGCCCCTAAAACTGAAATTTAAAACTCAAGGTCTGCATTAGCAGATTAATCATACCTCAGGCAAATGTTAGAAACCTGGAGGAACAACTAAAATATGTAACACAGAAGACACAGTAAGACAGAATAATGTAAGTCTACAAAATAGTTTGCTAGAACCAGCTCTGATCAGCTTGCAAGAGATGTTTGTACATTATCTCTTTCCAAGTCTGTTTGTAAACATCACCTTTGGTAGCTCACAACTCACCATGATGGTAATAGTCACACCATGGAAATTTGAAAATGCTATAATCAGGTCTTTTTTTATTTTGAAAAGCCAATGTTAAACATTTACCAGCACATCACTAGGTCCATATAAAATCCCAAAGCATCTAATAGAATAGGGAAGATAGCAGTATCTAGAGATAATGGGGTGATCAGTTTTCAAAATTCTTAAAAGATACCAATTGAGTAAGCCCAAGAACTTAGAGATATTAATTATAAACTTGGAATTTTATATTCACTTAAGAATGAAGGTTAAAGATATAATCATCCAGGAAAAAAAAAATAGTAAGGGAATAAGGAAAGTCCAAAGCAGACTAAATTTAAGCAGAAAGTAAACAACTCCACGTTGAAATTTCACATATGTAAACAAAAATTGGTCTTCAATAAGGTGCTAAATGGATACTTCTGGTGAAGCTATTTAACTACTCCTTACTTATTTAATAGTGTCCCCCTATTCCCAAAGGTGAGACTGGCAAATATCTCCAATGACCTCCAATCAATGCAGGTGATTTGGGGTTTTTCTTTTCTAATTCAGCTATCGAGCTATTATGTAAAGGGTCTCCAATTCAAACTCCCACCAGCTCAGGCAGTAGGCTAAAAGCAGCAAAGATGTATCCAGTCCATCATTTTCTCTTTGGGTTAAGACATCAAAATCTAATTGATAGCCTCAATCAAATCAAAAATTTTGTTAGGCTGGCATTGGACTGCAGTTTTTGTAGTCAGTCATTAGTTTATCCTTGATTCTAAGACATAACCATTCTTTACTTCCTCCGCCTAGGAAGGCAGTAGGAGACTCAGTTCTGTCCTTCAGAAGGTTTTAGATTTGCTCTTTGCCATTCAGCACCCCACAGCCTCAGACTTCAGCAAACATCCTGATATATAGAAATGTCACATATTTCAGGCCCATCCAGTCACCACTTTCATCACTGTAACCCAGAGAGAATGCAAAATCTCTGCTGATTTCCTGTTCCTCCACAAAAACCTTCTGTTAGAGACCAAGCCTAGATTCTTGGTCCCCACCTACACCCAGAATCAGGAAGTGCCCCCAGAGGAAATATGGCTACAGGTCCTCAGAATCCATTCAACTCTCCTTCTAGGACTTTAATTTCTTCTTTGTTGAAAGACTCTACCCACCTCAGCCCCACCCCTCACCACAGATCTCTATTTTTTAAAGACTGGTAAACTTTATAAAATTTTGCTCTATTTTTCAGAAGCTTTCTACCGAGCATTTTAACCTTCTGCAGAGCCTCAGAATACAGAAAATGTCTTGTGGAGCAAAGGACCATACATTTGAGGACACTCAGTTCTCTGCTTTCTCACTCTAACCCCACGCAGTTGTTAAAAATTTTGTTGGTTTCTCTTTCCCCTACATAAATTCAGGCTGCGCCAGCAAAGATAAATTTTTCTCTCTGGCCAGGAAAGGCAACTGTGACTGCACTTTGGAATGAAATCTCCACTCTCTGGAATGTTAGTCCATCTAGTCTTCATTGTCTCGAATCGCTATGATGCTTTTAAAATTTGTGTGATTTTGATCTTTTGATATGATCTTTTCAAGTGTTTACAGCAGGAAAGCTGGGTTGCCATAACAGTACCATAAATAATCAGAAAGCAAAAGTACATTTAATTATTAACACTATTCTTTAGAATGTACATATATGTTATATATATACTTGTTTTTAAGATATCACAACAAACAAGTGAACAGATGAGCATATGTGAAATACCTAAGTCCCTAAAACAAACAGCAAACAAACCACACCACCAAATAACGAGCTAATAAAGCATAGTTGAGGTCATTGCTTCCTAGAATAAAGGAAGGTGCTACCTTAGAGTTTGAGTGCCTTTTTGGAAGTTGGAAGTATGAAAATGAATAAAGGGCAACCTAATTTAAAATGAAGGAAAGCCCTGAAGGAGGCGCTCTCGTGCAAATACACATACCACTCATTACTGCCTGCTTAATTAGCAGAAAGAAGGAAGATCACCCCCTGCCCCATAAGGCACTAGTCACACCTCACAACCAGTAAGAAACCTCCACAACCTCAAACTCTTAAAGTTCTTCTCCAGTGAACTTTTTGTTCAAAACAGTCCTCCTCAATTTCTCCTGAAACTGAATGCAAGCGGACCTTCCCATTGTTTCTTTGGACTTGCCATGCTTTGCCATTGTTTGCTTGTCCCAAATTGCAATTCCACTGTTATAAAGTCAGTTGTAAAATAACTTGCTCTTTTGTTTCTTTAGTCAATGGAAGACAAGGGCAGGATGTTTGGGGGTCTGGTATAAGATAGGTCTTTTTATGCAGGGGTTTGATAAGATTGAGAAATATTTTCTAGATAATGGTACAATTGAGGAACAGGCTGAGGTAAGGGAGTTTTGAGGAAGAGTTTTAGAGAACTCTCCAATAGTACACAATCTTTTGAACTCCTTTGAATAATCTATTGTTATGGGAAGGATCCTTGAGGAAGACTAGTGGTATTATCAGATAAATAGATTCTTAGGAAGTTCCTGAAACAAACAATAAAGTTACCTGTAACTTTATATTTTTATTCATGTTTCCTGTCAGACTCATATCATTATATTAATGGAGACAGTTGAATGCTAAAGTTATGTAAATGAAGACATTCTCCTGGTACTTAATGTTATTAAATGTGGTTGGTTTCATTTCCCAAGGAAGAGAAGCCAGTGGTGACATTCCAAAGAACCATTTTTATACGATGATTACACGAATATGAATTTAGAATTTAGGAATATGTCAATAAGAAAGGGAGCAATTTTTTTCAAGAAGTTTTACAACAGAGGGGAAAGCGATAATAGCAAAAAGGATTAGAAGTGTTAAAAGAGCTTTTTGTTGTTTATTTTGCTTTGGCATCCTCTCTCTCTTTAGAAATTGCATTTGCTCTTTCTATATTTTTTTCTTTTTTTTTTTATTTATTCTTATGTTAATCCCCATACATTACATCATTAGTTTTAGATGTAGTGTTCCATGATTCATTGTGCATAACACCCAGTGCTCCATGCAGAACGTGCCCTCCTCAATACCCATCACCAGGCTCACCCATCCTCCCACCCCCCTCCCCTCTAGAACCCTCAGTTTGTTTTTCACAGTCCATCGTCTCTCGCATTTGCTCTTTATTAAGGATATGCTACATATAAATTTTTACTCACTGAGGGCACTTGCCCTCAGGGAGGGCCTGTAAAGAGTGCCTTACCATTACCAGTGATCCTTCCCCCCTCTTTCATGTAGAGCAGACTTAGCATCTTGGGATCATTGACAAGATCTTCCTTAAAATAATAACAAGAAGTAAACACTGAATTTATAAGATGGCATCTCTTGAGGAGGGAAGTGGAGAACTCACTGAGAACACGGACTGCATAACTTTGGTGGCTTCATGAGTCTTCGCATGGTCCTGGATGAGAGTGGAAATGAAGATAAAAAACCCTTTGTTTTTCTCTGGTTTTAAAGTAAAACTTGCCAAAGATTTGGGTGTGGTTCTCAAAGGCAGAAAGGGTAGCATTTAGGTTTCAAATAGTAGCCAATTCCACTTTAGAACATCTCTGGTTGGGAGCCTCTCTGGAAGACGATTGCAATGGTAACAGATGGAGCTGAACACAAAGAGCTGAAATCTTGTGTTTCGATCAAGTTTAACAATGGGAAGTAAGATCATTTCCCCAGGAGAAAGAATTCCTATAATATATGTGCTGGTATCTGGAGGGAGAAAACTGAATCACAGTGCTCAAATAGCAGCATCTGATACTTCAGCTCTAAAACAGAATTAAAACACACCAGGGGTTGTACAAGACAAACTACACAGATATATGAAGAAAATGTTAAAATTTCTACTTATCTTTAATTTTTATTTTAAAAATGATAGCTCCTTTAAGGTATTTAAGTCTTGAATGCATTAATTGACATGGTAAGCTTTCTCGGGTCTATTTCATGTCTGTTGCATTTATAATGGAAGTTTGAGAGGAGAGCAGGATTTCCACATGAAGGAGCTATCCTCAGGAGTTTGGTGTATTGCTGAACAGTTCTTGTATATTTCCATAATTAGATGGATTTGCTACTTAATCATCCAGTTTTAACTAAACCAACCCATACAAAATGGACAAGTGAGTTAAACAAGATGTCTACAAAATATGGATTGATGATAGTCCCAGTGATTTAAGTACAGGAGGGCAACAAGGTTATAGCAGAGTTGGTAGTTTATTGCTCAAAACTCTCTTCATCTGCCTCGTTCTGAGGCAACACATTTGTGACATAACCATGTCTAAAAAGAAGTTGTTCAAAATAATTCAAAGTTATCAGGATTTGAAATTGAAAACTGCATTGAAAAGTAGACTTACACCCATGGGTACCAATAGCCTTATCTTAAGTGTACATTTCCCCTTGAGATATTAGTTACATTGAGATAATGTTAAGCCACTTTTATTAGGAAGACATCTTGCTAAATTATATTTTCGAAATACATAATACATTAGTATAAAAGTTCACAGATATGCTCTATACATCAATAAATATACATGTAATATAATGGAGGTATGTAATGTAAAAGTGTGGATATCACCTCAGAATATCTAGATTCCATTTACAAAAGCATAAAAGTTCTTATTTCCACACAAACATTTTCAGGCTGCAAATGGGTATTAAAACTTCTTATTTGAGAAAGATTCAATAAGGAAGGAGGAAAAATATCCTGGCAGTTTCTAAAGATAAAAAACGGATGTAAGGCCCCAAAGTAATTTCTTACAAAGTCATTAAAATTATCAGGATAGGTAAATGCAAAAAAAAAAAAAAAAAAAAAAAAATTAGGCAACTGCAACATCTTGAAATTTAGTTCATTTGCAAATCCTCCTCCGGTTGATATAGGTCTATTTTTGTAGTCACACTGTATGGTAGTGAGAAGAAAAGAAGGGTGGACTGATTAAATTCAAGATCTCTTAGGTGTAGGGCGCCTGGGTGGCTCAGTTGGTTAAGTGACTGCTTTTGGCTCAGGTCATGATCCTGGAGTCCCGGGATCGAGTCCCACATCGGGCTCCCTGCTCAGCGGGGAGCCTGCTTCTCCCTCTGACCCTCTCCCCTCTCATGTGCTCCCTCTCTCTCATTCTCTCTGTCTCAAATAAATAAATAAAATCTTAAAAAAAAAAAAAAAGATCTCTTAGGTGTGGAAACCTAATTACAATTTGGAATACATAGCCATGAGGTTCAGGGATGCTGTAAATCTCTAGGTTAGAGGTACAGACTGGTAGGGGATCAGAGTCCTAGCTTGAAGTATTTCCTTTGATTTGCATGCTACTAGATTCCAAATGCTTTGCAGTACTATCCTCAAAATAATTGATATTAATTACATTTCACCATTACTACCACCACCATCACCACCACCACTAACAATAAAAGAGGTATGGGATACTGTAAAGTTTCTAAAGCAAAAAACAAAACAAAACAAAAAAACCACACATAACATCTATCAGGTTTTAGACTAGGTCTCTCCAGTTTCAATCCTCATGATTTTCAACAATGTCCTCAGTGCCCAAATTATTCTGCCAAGACCCAAAGGACTTCAGGAAATCCTTCAGGCACTGTTATGATGGTGGGAGGCAGGAAGTTTATTATAATTAACTTGATTTTACTCTCTAGTCATTTTTATAAGCAAAATTCTCTTTTATATTAGATTCTAACTTCTCCATTACAAACGCTGAAATTAAGGACACTGTTTCTGATAGTGTATAGTAACTTAATTTTTTTAAGTGCTACTTCTCCTGTAGATACTACAATCTCCTTGCAGAAATTAAATGAATGGGTACAAAGATATTTGTTAGGCACAAATTTCTTAATATTTAGAAACAAAATGAGACAATGATAAGAAAATGAATAATGCATCCATTTCTAATGAGGTTTTTCAAGAAATATAAATATCTCAGAAGGAAAAAATGCCATTTAAATTGCTTATTTTTATCATAAAATAAACTGAACCTTACTAAAATTGCATTAATAAGTAAATATACCCTGTACTTTACACAGTACTTATCTAACATATTCTGATCACCACGCATAAAGAAATTATGACTTTTATCTTTGATTCTATCTCTGTATTGATAGAATTTTTGAGTTAAATTCAACTGGACAATAAACTTAAAAAAAAAAAAATGTGGCCAGTGTTTGAATATATCTTTTAAGTTTACTCAAATTAGGAAAGCTAAAATTCCTCATTTCACACAAACATTTTCTAGGCTGCAAAGGATATTAAAACTGCTTATTTTAGAAATATTCAATAACTGTTGAAAAATACTGGCATTTTTCAAAGATAAGAATTAAATCTTTGAAGCACCCTCTTATAAAGTCATTGAAAGTAACAAAACAGGTGACTTTATCATCCTCAAATTCAGTTCATCTGCAAATCTTCAATAAAATGTTTTTATATAAATCTTTACGTTCTCTTTAAAAGTAATATCAGAGAAACTATCTGCTTTTACTAGATTATCTTTTAAAATGGGAGACACAGAAAATCAGTAAATGAGGTTATATTACTAATTAGCATATTGTCTCCACTACCTATAGTCCACTACAAAAAACTGTGGCTTCCATTTTATCACATAGATGAAACAGTTATCTTTCAGGGTTTGAAATTTCTGTGATCTTTATGCTTAATAAGCTCAGTAAAAGGCATTCAAATTACATCACTTTTGTCTTGGAAGTTAAATTGGGAAATATTGCATTCTCTGAGATGATAAACTCTGCAGAAGATAAATTATCATGAGAAATAGTTTTAATTGATTTACCATAATAAAAGTTATGTGACTTTGAAGTGCAAATGACACATTAAAATGAATCTACAGTATGTTGATAATAAAGTGGCTTCTTTGTTAATGGAATTACTGACACTGCAGATGCTTTCAGGAGTGATGTCTTCTACTGTTAATCAAGAGACTACAATGTAAAAATGAATGTGCTGTTTATTTAAATCTCAGCCCACCTTTCTTCCTTCTTGCTTCAGAGTAGTTCGATACTCAGGTTTGAAAAATGGAGATCCTGGTCATCACAGTTAATATCATTTTGGCTGATCCACTTCTGCTTTTTCCTGAACATCTTGACTGCAATCCCAAGGTCTCCCTGTTTGGAAATCAGAAAGACTGTCAGAGGAGGCACATGATAAAGTTCATGATGGAGTTCAGGATTAGATGCTTCTATAAATATGTAGATTAGTAAATTTTTTTTCACATATAAACCTTAACAGTACATGTTCCAAAAGTTTCGAAACAACGAAGAACTGATTAAGTTCTTCTTTCCAGTTTATCTTTTAACTCAGGCAAAGCATCCTGTGAGAGGAAACCGAAACTACCACCCCAGGCAATAATGACTGCCCTGAAGCCAGCCAGACCCTGTATGATTGACTCCAAGACAATGACCAACATGCCCTTTACTGCTCCCTGCATGGACCCACTGACCTTTGTCCTACATTGTCCTTGTATAAACCTAGAAGTATTTTCAGCACTTTGGAGATAGGCTTTGGGACATTAGTCCACTGATGCTGACCTCACTGAAATATATTCCTTTCTCATTTCGCTACCACTGTCCCTCTGCCTTTGGATTTTGTCAGTGACAAGTGGATTGTCTGGGACTCTCAGAGCCAGACACTCTTGCACCCTTGGGCCCAGGTTACATTTCATAATCTATGACTCTTCTTCAATCATCTTCTATAAAGAAAATCCATTTTTAGCTTAAGTATCAGAATAGTTTGAACACTATTCTGGTTTGGTTTATTTGCCAGTCATTGTGTTAAGCATACAACTCATCAGTTACCAGTATATGATTCTACTTAATCAGTAACAGTATGTAGAAGTAAAGGTTAGGACTCTCAACCTCTGTTTTGTAACTGAAAAGAAAATTAAAATCCCCTGCTGTTCTCATCTTCCAAGAATTGTGATTTGGTTGGAGAGGTGTGGAATGAGATGAGACAGGAATACAGAAATACATTATGGTTGTTTCAATGGAAGGCTCACTGACTGTTATTGGAACAACATAGAATCTGTAAGATTAAACATTAGTTTACTTGCTCCAGGAAATTCTGAAGAAGAATCCTGCAGTGATATAGAGAAGGTTACTATCAACAGGAATTATAAATGTGAGAACCATAAAATCCAATAATGATGTATTCAATACCTACCTCTGACATTCATGTGATCTTATGTCTCCAGAATTAACACAAATTTTCTTATTTACCAAATTCTTTATGCTAAATTTAATAGAAAGTGTTCACTCGTCCTATATTATAAAAACTGATAGTAAATTATAAAATTCTGTTTTAAAGACTCAGTTGCAAAAAGAAGGAAAAACACAAGTTTTGTAAGTAACATTGTTACTTGAGATAAAAATTGACTATACTGGTATATATACACTATGTGTATAGATTCTAAGAGAAGCCAGGATAAAAATAGTAATGCTTATATGATAACAGTAAAATAGCTAGAAAGGGAAAACATTATAAAACATATTATTTTAAAAGTATTAAAGACTAAGTAACAGTAATTTTCTCAGAGCCATTTTCAAACCAGTAATAGAATTTCTAGGAATCGAAAATAAACAAATTTCAAAAGCTGGGAAAAGCAAATATTTGATATTTCAATTTGGAATTGTTTCTAAGGATATTATTGTGTGGTTTTTGTAATCCTGTTAATCTACTTTTTGATAATTCTATCATCTTGATAGAATTTATTCTTTGAAGACTTATTATTTAATCCCAAAAAACACTGAGCTGTGGTTAAAATTGCAGAGGCAAACATCAGAAGTTTTTGAACGTGCATTCATTTACCAATTTGCACCACTCATGCATTCTTTATCCTTTCAACCTGGAAAGCTTCTATCTGATTTTTTTAGTGGCTGTTTAAACAAAAATACATGTTTATCTCTTTAAAATTTTGCCAGGAAGCTGTCACTTTCCCATTTACTCAAGCGATGTTGTGACAGAATGTGTCAGCTTCTCACACAAATGAAAAGAGATATAGACCTGTATTTACTTTAGCTGAAAAATAAGTAGTCATCAATTCAGAGAAAAGTGTTTTCCCATCTGAAAAGATGAAGTAAATAGGAGTGGTTGAGAGAGTATTTCCTAATACATAAAAGGCAGATGTAAACCAAACATAGAATGCTGATCCATTTTTGGTTCTCATCCTGGAAGTGGATAATCTCATGGTATGTAGAAGTTGGTGCTTCACTATGTGTCTTTTGCAGTATGTGATTTTGTTTTAAAAATGATAAATGTTTATGCAGTTAACCTTCCCACAGTCTCTCCTATGCAATCTACAATATCCAGAAATTTAAATGGAGATAAGAAAAAGTCATCTTCAAGAAACAGTTTTCAGAATCGTATCAGATTCAAAACAAACATAATTGTTAGAGATTGGCCCTAAACTTTGCACTCTAATGATAACAGTGATCTCACTAGACACTGAAACATATGTTTCATTATATATATTTTTATGAAAATATTTTATTTTTATGAATATCATAGAATGAAATTTTATTAAAAATGATACTGAATGCACTGAAATTAGTAATACTGACACTGAACAAAGGAAGATGGGCAAGCATAGGCTTTTGCTCAAAAATGGTTAGAGTTGTATAGTTAAATTGAAAGCAACCACTTTTTAATAGATTAGAGGGAGCAACCCAGCCTCAGAGAAGAAAATGAAGTTAGGCATTTGGGGTATAATCATCTGTCTCTGACTGGATATTTGACCTCTGTAGATTTGTTAACTACAGGATACCTAAATTCTCTGGCTCTGTTTTCCCCTCTGTTAAAAGGAGCAAAATGAAACCTACTTAATAGGATTTCTGGGGTACCTGGGTGGCTCAGTTGGTTAAGCATCTGACTCTTGATTTCGACTCAGGTCATCATCTCAGGGTTGTGATATGGAGCCCTGCATCAGCTCCAGCTGGGCGTGGAGCCTGCTTAAGATTCTCTTTCTCCCTCTGCCCCTCCCCGCTTGTGAGCTCTCTCTCTCTAAAAAAAAAAAAAAAAAAAAAAAGAGGATTTGTTTGAGAATTTCTATGAATCTAGAAGTCATTTCTTATATTTAATATATATATGAAAATTTCAACTCTGCAGCCATTTAGATTTTCCTTTCAATTGACTATTCAGTGAGAGTTTAGAGGTATAACCTGAATATCTTAATTTCTCTCTTTATTTTAATCTAGGAAAGAAAAAAAGAAAGGGAAGGAAGGAAGGAAGGGAGAAGGAAGGAAAGAAAGAAGGAAGGAAGGAAGGAAAGGAGGGAGGGAGGGAGGGAGGAAGGAAGGGAGGGAGGGAGGGAGCAAGGAAGGAAAGAAGGAAGGAAGGGAGGGAGGGAGGGAGGGAGGGAGGGAGGAAGGAAGGAAGGAAGGAAGGAAGGAAGGAAGGAAGGAAGGAAGGAAGGAAGGAAGGAAAGAAAATAAGCAAGGCAGCCACCACTGTCCACAATGTCATATATGAATTTTAGGTATCACGAAAGTCATCTCAGGGATATCTGAGATTTCCACATGAATATTTTACTTTCATGTTTCCATTTTAGTATTAAACTAAAAATTAATGTTAGCATTAGAACACTGTTCACTGGACAATCACTTAAATCTAAGCATTAGTAAATAATTTTAGCATTCCTGTCTTTATGTTCATGATCTCATTAGCACCACATCATAGTATTTTTCATGTTGTTTGTTAATGAGAAAATGACAGGAATATTTAATACATAAATAGACACTCATTATTAAATGAACGTAGTGATATCTTGATCCATCACAATAAAGTTCTGTAATAGTTAAAATAGAAGTCTAAAATAATTCATTTAGAGTGAACACATGGAACCTATGTCCAGCATAGGCATGCCAAACTCCAAAGAATATGGCTATTGGAGTTACACCAGATTCATAGTTTGAATGAGGTTTCAATTTCAACCTCAAAAACTTGTTTTTCATTAAATTAATTTTATTTTTTCTAATTTTTATTATTCTGTACTTTTGGTTGCATTTAAATTGTTTATTTTGTTTCTATTTTCCTTTTTTTTTTTAAGGATTTTATTTATTTATTTGTCAGACAGAGAGAGAGAGAGCGCACAAGGAGGGGGAGCGGCAGACAGAGGGAGAAGCAGGCTCCTCGCTGCGCAGAGAGCTTGATGTGGGCCTCGATCCCAGGACCCTGGGATTATAACCTGAGCTGAAGGCAGACAATTAACTGATGAGCCACCCAGGCATCCTTGTTTGTCTTTTCATTACATTTTTATGCATACGGTTCTAGAATACTTCTAAAGAAAAAAAAAAAAAAACTTTGCCAACTCCCACATATTTTGTACCTCTTAGAGGCAACTAATTTCAACTATTACAGCTATTTATTTTGGTATTTACCTCCAAGTCTCTAAAAATATAAGTATATTGCCTATTTTTTATTTCAAATTTTAATTTTTCTCTATTATCTTCTACGGGTAAGGTGAGAATTTAGCTTTCTTTCATGTACTCCCACCTCACCACTTCTCATCCCTTGAGTTGTCAGATATATCAAATAAAACATAGCATAGCCAGCTAAATTTGAATTTAATGTACAAATAAGGTACAAAAACAATTTTTTTGGTATAAAAATGTTTTAAATCCTATTTACTTATACAAAAAAATTGTTTACCTGAAATTCAAATTTAAGTGAACATCCTGTATTTTACTTGGTACCCCTATCCCTCTTCAATCTTTCAATATAATTATGTAAGCATTTGATGGGAGTATCATTCACTGGGGACACAACTGTGATCCTGTAAACTATTCACAAATGAGCCTTATATTTGCCATGATCATCGTAACCTTTCTTGCACAACCTTTTGTTTTCTCTGGAATTTTCCTCTTGAACTTTTTAATTTGTGTAGATTTTAAACCCAGTTTATACACAAACTTTTCTTAACAGCCTAAATCTTCTTTTATTTCCCTCACATACCTCAAGTATTCCATCACTTTCTGTTTCCTAGAAATGTTTCTTCTCTGCCATTTTGGATGCATAGCATAAACACAGATGCTTCCTTCATTACCATTCTGGGGGCTAACTTTGTCATTTTCTTGAGATAGATCCCCTTTTTCCTAGATAAACTCTCATGTGTTTTGTTTTTGTTTTTGTTTTTTTTCCTGATTCACTCCATTTTATGGGAGAATCTGTTCCAGTAGCTTTCTGAGATAGGGTGTACGTTTTTGAGATCTTGCATGTCTGAAATGTTATTTTGCTAACCTTATATTTAACAGACCACCTTGCTATGGAACTAAAGGCTTGAAATATTTTCACTATGAATTATGAAGGTCCTCCTTCATAGTAGAGCCCAGAGAAGAATATACTCTTTAGAGACAAAGCTTGACTTGGTGAGATTTTTGTTTGCCATTGTTATTGTTTTTAACTGAGTGCATTTATAATCTCTGCACAGCTTAGGCAGCAGGAAGCTAAAACCTAACTCTTTGAGTTCTGAGAAGACAGAGACCAAGACAGGCAAACAGCTAGAAATTTATTAGGTATTTCATAGAAACAAAAAGGGTGAGCCCAAAATCTATGTATAAATCATACCTAAATACTTGACTGACCACCAAACTACACTACTGCAGAGGAATATTCTGGAAGGTAGAGTAAAAAGGAAGTAGGCTAAAATAAGCAGCAGAGCAGAACAAAAATTGAGAATCCTTTGAAAAGGAAAACAGAACTGGAGTCACTGTTAGATCTTACCTACAATGATCATTTTCAACCAAGACTTTATTATTTTTAACTTTTATTAATTTTATTTGAGAGAGAGAGAGAGAGAGATCATGAGCGGGGGATGGGGGTGGAGGGAGAAGCAGGCTCCCCACTGAGTGGGGAGCCCGATGTGAAACTTGATCCCAGGACCCTGGGACCATGACCTGAGCTGAAGGCAGACACTTAACCAACTGAGCCACCCAGGCGCCCTTCAACCAATACTTCATAGTCATCCAAAGAAATGGAAATAAGACCTATATTGAGAGTAAAAAGCAGTGTATAGAAACTGATTCAAATCCGTCAGCACAGATGTTGGACACAGCAAACCAAGACTTCAAAACAGCTTTTACAAGTATATTCAAGTAATCAAAGGAAAAGAAAAGCCATAAAGAGGAGAGAGACAGATGATCTAAAAAGAGATATAAAAACTATAAAAAATGGAAATGCTAATGCTGATCAATATAATAACTGAAATAAAATACTGACCAGATTGTTTTGACACAGATTAGAAAGGGCAGAAGAGGGGCGTCCGGGTGGCTCAGTTGGTTAAGTGACTGCCTTTGGCTCAGGTCATGATCCCAGGGTCCTGGGATTGAGCCCTACGTCATGTCCCTCTGTCGGACTCCCTGCTCAGTGGGGAGTCTGCTTCCCCCTCTCCCTCTGCACCCCCCGACTTGTGCGCACATGCTCTCTCTCTCTCTCAAATAAATAAATAATAATAATAATAAAAGAAATGGCAGAAGAAAGAATTCGTATTCTGAAGACAGATCAAAAGAAATTATTCAACCTGGAGAACAGAGGGAAAAGATTTAAGAAAACTGAAAGGCGTCTGAGACCCATGGGAAAATAGCAGGTGGAAAATAAGAAGTGAAATTTGACTCTCAAAGTGAGAGAAGACAGGGAGGCAGAAACAAAATGGAAAAAATAATGACAGAAAGTTTCTCTAGATAAATAAACCCCAAACAGAATAAAAACAAGAAAAATCAGTATAGCTGAAAGGGAGTAGTACGGAGAACATCGTGGAAGCAGCTAGAGATAAACACTTCAAAAACAGCAGAAAACCCTTTACTACAGGAGAAAACAATATAATTAATGGCTGATTCTCATTACAATTATAACATAACATGATATCCCACATATTAAAAAAAATAATCTGCCAATAAAAATTTGTGTATCCAGCAAATTTATTTTTTTAATGAAATGATATAAAGACATGTTCATATAAACCAAAACTTAAAAGAATTAATCACCAGCAGACCTGCACTGCAGGAATTGCTAAAGTTCTTCAAGCTGAAGAAAATCACCCCAGATGGCAAGATGAATACGAATGAAAAGCACTGAAATACTGAAATGTTGAAAATGTAAGTATGTGGGAAAATACACACACTCATTTTCATCTTTTTCCCCTAAACCCATGTAACTGTTTAAAACAAAAATTGTAGCATTATATCATCACCACCTATGAATATAATGCATATGAAAATATTAGCAATAGAATAAGGGTATAAAAGGAAATAAGTCACTGCAAGCACACTTCTGATATTGTAGCAGAAATAATTCAATAATAACTATAAGGAGATTGCAATAAGTTAAGAAGCATATTTTAATCCTCAAAACTATCATAAAAATTAATGTAATAGATTCAGGTAGAATGCCAAAAGGAATTAAGAAAGAATATTATAGTTTTTGACTCACACAAAATAAGAAAGAAGAGACAGAGAAGCAAAAACAAAAAGCAAAAACAAAAAACTGAAGGCAAACGGGAAAACAAATACCAAAATATCAGAGTTTAAAATAAATACAACTGTATCACTGATTACATTAAATGCAAATTGACCAGACCTTCCAATCAAAAGGCTCAGATTAAAATCAAAAGGCTGAGATGAGGTAAAAGACAACAATTAGATAAAAACACTAGACCAAAAAAAATCTGTAGTAATATACAAACCACCTTCAAATAACTGCCACATAAATTGCATAATATACACTCTTTTTAGGTGATATGGGATATTAACCAATATAGATCATATTTTAGTCCATAAATAATACAACCACCACAACAAAAAACAAATAAGGACAATCTATGCTTTCTACAGAATAAACACTTCAAATATATACACTTAAGTTGAAATTGTAAAAACAGAAAAGTACCTTGCCAAAAAAAAAAAAACCAGCTTAAAAAAATTGGAGTAGTTAAATTGATATCAGAAAAATAAAACTTAAATACAAGGAATATTATTAGAGACAATAATACAGAACACTTCATCATGATAAATTTATATATTCCCTAAAAATATAATAATTATATATATAGATATACATTATAACTGAGTTTTAAAATAAACAAAATAAAAACCAACAAAACTAAAAGGACGTATACATAATTACATTCAGGATTTTTTTTTAAGGTTTTATTTATTTATTTGAGAGAGAGAGAGACAGAGATAGCAAGAGAGAACACAGGCAGGGAGGAGAGGGAGAAGCAGGCTCTCCACAAAGCAGAGAGCCCGATGAGGGACTCCATCCCAGGACCCCAGGGATCTGACTTGAGCCGAAGGCAGACGCTTAACAGCTGAGCCACCCAGGCGCCCTACATTCAGGATTTTAACACACTTGGTTCAGTAACTGATAAAAAAAAACTAGACCAAAAAGAATCTGTACTAATATACAAACTATCTTCAACAAATTGCCACATGCATTGTATGATATACACTCTTTTTAAGTGATAGGGGATATTAACCAATATAGATATTATAGTCCATAAATAAGTTTTAATAAATTTAAAAGGATCAAAATCATATGGAGTATGTTCTCTGAGCAGAAGAGGATTAATTTTGAAATTAACAATTTAAAAAGACATAAATATTTGGAAATTAAGACACTTCCAAACAACTCATGAGTCAAATAAAAAATAAGAAGGAAAATTAGTATCTTGAACGATAATTAAAACCCAGAACATTTCTGAATTTGTGGTATAAAGCTGAAGTAATAGTTAGCGGGTAAGTCACAATTTTAAATGCTCTTTGTAGAAAAGAAAAATAGTCCCAAACCAAAACTCTATGCTTATACCTCAGAAGTCTAGAAAAAGAAGAGCACTTTAAGAGCAAAACAAGTATGGGGAAAGAAAAAGTAGAGTGAATATCAATTAAATAGAAAAGGTAAGGAATAAAGAATATCAATAAAGCCTAAAACTGCGTATTTGAAAATATCAACAAAATTAATATACTTCTAGCTATACTAAACCAAGAAATGAGACAGGCCCTGTTGTTTATAAGATACCTACTTTGTGATATTTTGGTATAGCTGCCCAAAGATATTCAACACTGCAGAAGCTATTCATTTTTAAATGAGTTCTACGCATTATTAAATATGAGAAACAGTGACATAGAATGAGGCTTCCTAACCAGTTGTGGGAGCGGCCCTAATGGGTCAAACACATTTTCACAGCGGTAACAAACACTCTTGCAGCTTAGTTCCGGCTAGCTGCTTAATGAGGGCAGCTATAAACTTTAGACTAGTACATTAGTTTTCTTCAGGATCTTCATATATTCATGTCCTCCCTAAATCTTCTACTCCAAGCTGTTCAAATTACCCTTCCAAAGAGAAAATATGAGTTGTCCAACTTAAAACACTTCATGGATAATAATGACTGTTGTAAAATGAGTGTTTTTGCAAATGCCTTGAAAGAATATAGATTCTGAGATGAAATCAAAGTAAAACAGCTCAGTGGAGAATACAAATTTCCTAATGTGATCTTATTCTGATATAGAAAATGAACTTGATTTGGGGAACACTGTTAGCTGGATATTTTCAATTTTTCTGCCTCCATTCAGAAAATTTTCTCAGGTGTTTTCAACCAATGGCCTCCTCAGAAACCTCCCAAAGATTGCTGGGGTGAGAGAGTAAAGATAAAGGAAACAGAAGCAGACAGGCTCTGATACTCCACAGATTTAAACAGGAAATCCAGTTTTATCTTATTTATGTCCTATTCTGAGATTCATTATAAGGTTATTTCCAAATACACATTCTAGGTCAAAACTTTTTGAAAAATATCACTTATATTTATCATCAAATATTTACCTGAATTGCTAATTTTTGAATATCTAAAAATTAGGAATAAAATTTTATTATTTTCCAATTTTGTTGATGCTAATATACAAGGAATCAAATAGCTAATTAGATGTTTCGAGATGTCTTTCTAGTTTTCATGTCTTTGTGGATTGACTTGATGTAAAAACAAGACTTCTGAAGACAGCTTTTGCAATTTCTTTTTCTACTTTATTGTATCATTCAACTTTATGCTCTGTTGGCTAGACCTCTTAATTTTTGTACCTCACCATATTTATAAATCTCCACTAATCTGAGTTTAATGAATATATTTAGAACACCTTATTGGACTGAAGATTAGAAGTATCAATTTCAAACCAGACAGCCAAAGGAGAGAGATAATCGTAAGTAAATAAAATATAAAATAAATAGATGCAAACAACGAAATTGCAATCTATTTTAACATGTTATGGATATAAAATGGCTTATTATTGAGTGGTAGAATGCTAGCATCCATTATCTTACAATTTTTAAATTGTTCTACATTATTCTTAGTACATTTGTATTAAGCAGTCATGAAGCACGTGTCTGAAAATTCTGTAAAAATCAGCAAAATTAAATTGCCAAGAGCATCAGAAAGATCAAACTGTGCATCTGCTTTTAATAAATACTGACCCTGGGCGCCTGGGTGGCTCAGTTGGTTAAGTGACTGCCTTCGGCTTAGGTCATGATCCTGGAGTCCCAGGATCGAGTCCCACGTCGGGCTCCCTGCTCAGCAGGGAGTCTGCCTCTCTCTCTGACCCTCCCCCCTCTCATTCTCTCTCTCAAATAAATAAATAAAATCTTTAAAAAAATAAATAAATAAATACTGGCCCTACTTCTGACGGTAATATTTTAATGTCTTAAATTTTCCTGAATACATATTTATGTATATACATTAATGAAGACATGACAATAGTTTATTCAAATTAAATAAAACATTATCAAGTTATCATTCTTTAATTTTCCATCACAGAAAAAGAATGTTCAGAGAAAGCTACTTAATAATCAATGTGGTTACTACATTTTCAAATGAATGGAAAATGAGGCCCAACAGAGGAAGTAAAGGAAATATGCAAATGGTTAAACAAGTAGAAAAAGATTGCCTTGATTTCTGGCTTATAATCTTAGACTATGATTATAAAATCCAGCTAGTTCAAAGATCTAAATGGCTATGTCATATAAATGAGTTGTATTGTGTCATGCTCACAGGATTTAAGATGCAGTTCATTCCCTTTACCACACATAGACATGCTCTTAGTCTACCAACCTATCCATTATACTCTCCAGCCTTTTAAGAGATCCAACTGCAGTGGTATACTTAGAATAGACAGATCTCAGATAGAGAGAACCCATGCCCTGGCCTCACAACTCACAATACCCAAGGATAATTTGTAAATCTAAACTCTTGAAACCAAATGCATTGTAGGTTAGCGGTAATATATTAGAGGTATTCAGAAAATCTAAGTGCTTGTGAAAACATATTGTTGTGCGCCAACCTCACAGAGGTTCCAATTTGCTCTCTAGGTCACCCCAAAGAAATTCTCCCTATGGATTTTGCCTTTAGAGAGACAAAGTGAATTGATTCTGTTGAAATATTCATTAAATTAAAAGGCTTCATTTACTATTCTAAAAGCAATTAATCAGGTTCCCTCATTCTCCGTAGTACAGTACTAGCTACCACTCCAGAAAAGGGCATTACTGCTCTAGGGAAAATGCAATGTATTGCAACAAAAATTGATAAGGTCTGTTAAGAAAGTTAGTTACAGACATAACAAAGTTAAATTTTTATAGGAATATAGAAAACTTCGAAACTGCCTGATTAATAAAATTGCTTGCAGATAACAATTGAAAATTTTTTGAAAGAAAAAGAAAACATGGCTACCATGGATACCTTTGAAGGGTTTAAAATGTATTCAATATACCTTAAGTCCAAGTGTAAGGAAAGATAATTTCTAAAAAAAATAAGAGTAAATACTAATTTTAATTAAGCAAGTCCCCCCGCAAATATTTATAACAGTGATAACAGCAAGTACTCTTGATCATTAGGAAGATGCCAATTTCTCTAAAATCTCTTTATGTTCACATATTTGTGATTAATTATTCTGGTAACAATGTGCAGAGCACATCAATCCTAGGTCACCAGCTGAACATAGCCCAGGTCAATGGTTACACTATGTTGTAAACCAATGATATATTCCTTTGACGACATTTCAGTGCAATATATAAATCACTGTATGGTTTCAACATCATATGTAATGAAAAATTAGTGCATTTTTGTTAAATTTAAGCAGAAACTCTAAACACAAAACTGTAATTTAATTTTTTTGAATAAAGAGGAGATGTATCTACAGAAATATGTGAATATATGTGTGTATGTATGTATATGTGCATACAAGTATTTACATATTTCTGTATGTCTCTCTCTATATCTATTAACAATAGAAGTAGACCAAAAGAAAGCAGAGATGATACAAAGACAGTTATCTTAAAGTACATGATATCTAAATTAATTCTCTTTGATACTACAATAAAGAAAATTTTGCTGAACTTATTTTTACTGAAAATAGCCGGAATGTTACAGATCAGACTACCACCACAGAGAATGGCTGAACAAATCACTCAACAACCTGTGTGCTGTCCTGTATTGTCTATTTTGCAAATATCTAAAAGGTATTTATTCTTCCTTGAAACTGGCAAACATACCTTGTAAATCTAATCAATTTCTTGGAGGTAAGTGAATTAAATGAACAACCAATACATTGCATATATTTAGAAACTTAAAAGCCTTTGATAAGGTTACTTCCAAAAGACTTCTTACAATGTGAGTTAACACAGAATTAATTACAAGGGAAAAATGAGATGGTGAAAGAACTGATTTTAAAAAGTAAACAAAGTCAGGCATTTCCTAGATAAAATCAGAGTCAGTCTATCAAGAGCTTTCTAAATCAAATGAAAAAGTGGGTGCATAAGTAAATGTTGGGAGGCAGTGGACCCAGAGTGGTAGAGTCGAGTCTTTCCACTCAGAATGCCTGCCTGGAAATCCAAGTTCCATCATGTACTAGCTGCACAATCCTGGGTCATCTATTAAACTTTCAAGACCTCAGTTTTCACAGATGTATAATAGGGCAATAGCAATATCTCTCTTGTGACTGAAACAGTATCTTTAATGTGCTAAGCACTGTGCTTGGCGTGCAATGAGCACAAACTAATACCACCTTTGTATCTTTCATAATATTACTCATGTTTTTTTTTTTTTTTTTTTTTAAATACCATATAAGATACTAAGCCAGAATAAGTCACCGGAGAGCTTTCTCACATTGTCTGTACAGGCAAAAATATATAGACTACAGTTTGGAAAATAATTACAACAGAAGAACCAAACTCTTTTTCTAACACAAAGATATTGTACTCAGCTCTCAATTAAAATAGCCCAAAGAATCAAGCCAACAGTCACTAACTGAACTATTGTTAATTAAATGCTGACCTACCTCTAATGAATGAGGTAGTATCAAGTTCATTATCTTACTTCACTTGATAGCAATCTGTGACATGAGCATTATGGTTCTCACCTTTCAAAAAACTGGGGCTCAAAGAGCTTAAGTTACTTGCAGAAGATCATAAATTCAGAAGTAGCAAATCTAAAATTTATATAGACTTTTCTTTTGCCTACATCACAATAATTCCAGCTATTATAACAGAGTGTTGGTAACAGAAGGTGGCCACTACTTAGGGCATCCTTTGAAATATTTGGTCACAACTCTTTATGAAAATACTATAAGCTCTGTGTTCCCTCTTGTTTCCCAATTTCTGCACATACACTCTCCAATGCCTGAAATGTTATTCTTCTCTCAGCAGGGCTGAGACAAGGATGAGGCTAGTGAGGCACTTGCCCAGGTGCAAAATTCAAGGGAGTTAAAAAAAAAATTGAGACAAATAACATTTTAATGATATATTTTTAACAATCAATAAGAATGCAGGGGAACCTGGGTGGCCCAGTCGTTAAGCGTCTGCCTTCAGCTCAGGTCATGATCCCAGGGTCCTGGGATCGAGCCCCGCATCGGGCTCCCTGCTCAGTGGGGAGTGTGCTTCTCCCTCTCCCTCTGCTGCTCCCCCTGCTTGTGCTTGCTCTCTCTCTGTGTCTCTCTCTGTCAAAAAAAAAAAAAAAAAAAAAAATCTTAAAAAAAAAATATAATAAGAATGCAAAGAATTCATGATGATATACTTAACCAAAATTTTGAATAGAGACAGATCAACCGGACCACGTAGGAGCCTGAGATAAAAGGGAAAAATAAATCGGTAATATTGTATAATTTCTCTTCCTTCACCAAGTCTAGCTTAAACATTACTTAGAGCCAAAAACATCAGATTGGTGTAGATGCTACATCTCCAAGTTCTCATTGAATCCTATGCTTACCTCTCCTCCAACCAGACCTACCCACTCTACAGTAGTGTACTAGTTATCTATTGCTGCATAACAACAACAACAAAATCAAACTTCAGTAGCTTAACACAACAAAAAATTATTCTCTCCTGGTTTCTGTGGGTTAGGAATTGGGGAATAGTTTAGCTGAGTTCTGACTCAGGGAAACTGGAGCTGTTAGCATGTGAAAGCTTGCCTGGGGCTAGAGGATCAGCTTCCGAAATGGCTGACTCACATAGCCATTGGCAGAAGGCCTCAGGTCCTGACTACATGGATTTCTTAAGGGAGTTGCTGGGGAGTTCTCTTGACGTGGCTTTTAGCTTCCTTAGAGTGAGCAAACCCAGAGAGCAAGAATGAAGCTGCTGGACCTTTTATCACCTAATCTCCAGTCTCACACCATCATTTCTACGTTATTCTTTTCTTTAGACATGAGTAGTAAGCAGCCCAAACTCAAGGTGGAGGAGAATTTGACTCCACTTCTTAAAGGCAGGAGGATCAAAGAATTTTTGAAAGTATTTTAAATGTACCATAAAGAGTTACCTATTACTGGACTATCCCTGACGCTAGACTATAAACTCTGTGGGAACAGAGACCATGATGAACTATTTGCCACTTGATCTCCAAGACTTCTCCCTAGACCATGCCTGACACATAGAATATTCTCAATAAATAACTTTTCAATCATTGATAGAATTAATGAAGACACTCATCAATGATAACAGGAAAAATAATTTGATATAAAAAGCCATTAAATGATAAATAAAGTGACATGAGAATAGGGAAGCTTCCAAAGGAAAACAAACATCATTGACTCTGATCTTGAGAGATAAAAGATAATAGGTATATCATAAAAGTTTTGACATCATAAATGAAAAGAGCTACCTAAAAAAAATATAAACTTGCACTAATTTTGCACATTGGAAAAAAAAATCCTTGAGCTTAAAAGGGATAAGTTGAGGGAGGAAAAGACAAATGAAGTACTGTTACTTTGCAATAAGTTTTAACACAAACAAAAAAAAAATCTGATTTCAGTGGAAGTAAATTCTTCAAGGGCATGACTGGGAATTATATATTATATATTACATATAATACATAATATATATGTATGTTCTATAACATACATATAACATATATATATAATATATATATGCCTGATACCTAAATATATGCTTTTTCTATTGTATCATATTGTTATACAATAGAATTAAAAGATAGAGACCCAGAGAGATTTTCCAAATGTATGAAAACACACTTGCAGAGATCAGAAATTAGATTTTATTTTTCCTCTTTTTTTCTTAAGTTTTTATGATAATTAGTGTATATTCAGAGTTGGCGTATATTATGGACATTTCGTTACAGTTTGTTTGGTTGTGCTATTTTTAACATTTATAGTCCATAATGTATATTTACTCAACAATGCTCATTTCAATTTTTTTAAATTATGACAGAAAATACCACAGATTCATACATACTTCATATTTGAAAACAATGTGCAAATAATTTTAATTTGGATAGCACTGCTTTAATAAGTCAATCTGTGCTCACAGTAAATGATTTTCAATTAATAGATCAACATTTTTCAAAGTGTGGCCTATAGACCTCCTACTACTCTCCTGGTGTGGCAGGGGAGGGGTGGTTGGAATTGGAGAAGGTATCCTTTCAGCAAGTCCTTGAGATCAAAAATATTTTCATAATAATTCTATGATGCTATTTTCCTTTTCACTATGTTGGTATTTGAGCTGATGGTGCCAAAACAGGGATGGCCTAAATTGCTTTCTCCTTAGTTTGAATCAAGGTAATGGCATCAGACTCTGAGAGTAGTTACTATTTTCTTCATCACCATGAACTTGTAGGAAAAAAAAAAAAATCCAGTTTCGCCTAAGAATGTGTTGGTAAACTAGGAAGTATTCTTAATCTCATTAAATTACCCCTTTAATTACATCTTTTGATATTCTGTTTAACAGGAAGAGAACTAATGCACCAAAGTTTTGAAGAAAAGCACCTGTTTGTCTCAGTTATGAGCTGAACTAGCCACTTTTATCAAAAACACTATTTTTAATTGAAAGAGGAACTGAGAAGGAATTCTATGGCTATTCAGACTTGGGCATTTGGTAGACAGTTTCTTGACAATAAACAAAAAGAGCCTGATAGTCACAAAAATCAAATAGTAGTATTAATTGCTGATAATAAAATTCAAATTTTCAAGTGAAAATACAAGTTTGAAAAACCTCTATCTGCCCTCTTGAGCTTAACAGATTCAGAAAAATTATGAGAATACAGCTGTGAATAATGAGTATTATTTCTTTATTATATTATGAGATGTTTCAACATTTAGGAGATCTGCATAACTCCATAAGCCAACATTTTCCAAAACAACAAAGCATAGTTAACAAATCATGCTTGGGAAAAAATGTGTTCAAAATGCAAAATAGACCCATAACTTCAAATGTAAGTAAATAAAGATCATTAACATGATTTGATATTCCACATAAGTTACTATTTATTAAATTTATAAGTAATTATAAGTATAAATAAAATATATAATAAGTAAGAATAGCCACAATTGTCTGAAAAGACCATTAAATTAAGTCTCCCTTCTCCAAATATAGATCTGTTGTGAGGTTGGATTATCTTCATATCCTTCAACCAACAACCAACTAACCAGATTTCAGTAAGTTGAAAGTAGGAGGTGTAAAAATCCAGTCGTCTTGTATTAAACCAGATTTTCAAGGGATTTGCCAAACAATGGAATTTTTCTTACTAACTTTTCTGAGAAAATTATTATTTGTATTAGTGTATATTATTTATGTTAATGTCTGGTGGGTTTATATTTGTGTTTAAATATTTTATATATATATATACACACACACACATATATTTTTTAAATTTGTTTTAATTTCTCCCTGGTAAATATTAATAAACATGAACCACATAAACCACAGTTCTTCAGGGTCTTGATAAATTTTAATAGTGTAAAGGGGTCCTCAGACCAAAGTTTGAGAACTGCTGCCATCACTTATTTAAAACAGGGACCAATTGATTTAAAACAAACAATAGAATGGAAGGGAAGAAATACACTTCACAAGACTTTGATAAAATTTATAATGATACTGTTAGCTAAAGCAAATTGTACTTTGAGCCATATACGAAAGCAAACCTAGGAGGTTACACAGAGTCAAGGTCAATGTACAGAAAGTAACTCAAGAATAAATACTTGAGGTTTGATGGAATTTATTCACGGACCCTTAAATGTCATCCCTGACTTTAACATTGCATTTCTCTCTCTAGTGTCCCCTTGCTGTATGAGAACATATTTGGGGTATTCTAAATACACACAGGAATACGCAGGTACTATTTTAGGTAGATTTAATAAATTGGTGTGAGAAAAATAATAATTTTATATTTCAGAATGAAGTTCGTCTTAACAATTCACATTGGCATAAATGATGTGGTACTTCCATTCTGAATTTTATTGTTACACGTGTAGTTTTGAGCTTGATTCCCCAAAACTTCAAACTGCTTCCTTTGCCCTAGAACACTGACTTAATAAAAATGTGATCACTGTATGGGTAACAATCTATTACTTTACCAGTGACTCTTTATATGAATGCATGGCACAAGAGAAACCAATCTGTATATTAGAGAGGGAATTAATTAACATAAAACAAATGAAATTTACTATTAGAGTGAAATATTCCAATATGTGGGTTTGCCAATCTATTTGAGAAAATGGAATTGATAATTTTGTTCAAGTTAAACCCTGAGCCTTTAGATAGCCTCTAATTTATATCAGAGTGCACTTAAAAGTATAAATAGTATATTTGTGAGATACATTGGGCAATACGAATGGCTTTGGAAACAAATTTATATAATACATTTTGATGTATTTCTGTCCCCCTCTCTTTCTGTCTTCATAAGGCAAAAATTACCTAGCTGAGTGACAAGAAAGTATCTCTCAACTGAAAAGTTTACCAACCTCATGAAATTCCTAATAAAATATATAAAACTATCTAAAGCATGCACTGAAATAAAATAAGTGTTTGAACACACTCTTTGCCAGTAGTGTGCCTACAGTAAAACATAAAACAAAATTGTCAATGTAAACAGTAAGACATCATGTGTCCTTAATGCATCTTTATGTTGAGTACTTAACTCAGAAATTAATCTTAATCTGATTTATCCTGATTTTGATATCATAAATTATGATATTTACTCTTTAATATACTCTGAAAAAATAGCATCTAGGTATATGTCAACATTTCAAATACTTTATTTGAGATTTTATAACATTAGTTTTATGATGCTATTTTATTTTTAATTATCTGAAGCGTTTATTCGATTATAGGTCCATTCCCAAATAACTGTTTTTATTTTCTTACCTTCCATAAACATCTCAACCTCAATGCGTAGGTACTTGAAGTATGTCCTACATATTTCTATTTATCTTGAAAGGAAAAGCAATAAACTGTGATCTGATACAAAGCATTTAGGTACCATAGTCCAAAGCAGTCTGAAGCCATATTTTAACATATTCCAACAGAAACCTGCTTTAGCTTGGCTTCTCACCCTCTCCTCCAGATACCATACTCATTCTTACTTCATGCTTCTGCTCATTTATCCTTTGCCTCCAATGAGCTCCCTCCCTTCTCCCATTTTCTATGTCAAGCTGCAAATCCTATTTAACGGTTTTCTTGGTTATTTCAAGGTGGAGTGATTATTCCTTTCTACATTCTTTATACTCCTTTGTGATTTAGTTGTCTATATGTATCCTATATATTAAGGATATTTGAATTCTTAAAGGTTAGAGATAAAACCTTACTGTTAAATCTTATCTTTGCTATACAGATAGCCATTAATGGCCACCTACCTGTATTCAAGCCTTCCACTAGTGCACCCCTCCCCCACAACCCTCCCCTCCCGACTCAGGACTTGGACATGTGACTTACTTTAACCAATGGAGAAGTAGCCAATACAACAGAGTAATTTCATCATATTAGATTCTTGCTACCTCCATAAGACCTTTCCTATCTTGCCTGCTGGAAGGACTGAGTGCAGAACCAAGTAACTCTATTCTATAGCAAGCCTACTGCCAGATGTTTCAGCTTCCAACTTGCAACCAGTGCACTCCCAGCCATGCAAGGGAGCCCTTCCAAGACCAAAAGATAGTTGAGCATAAATTATTGAACTGCTGTCTTGTGAGCCAAATAAATGCTTGTTTTGAGCCACTGAGTGTTGACATACTTTGTTACACAAAATTCTTATGCCATTAGAAAACTGATACACTATCCCTAGAACCCAAACAAAGCAGCCTCACAGTACTTTGCCCATGTTCAAAACTTAATGAGTAATTCTAGATAATGCTTAAAAATGACTCCAACACATTCATACCCTAGTTGGAAATAATGCGTGAAGGGAGCTGGCTTCTTTGCACACATTTTGCAATAGGCTTAAGTAAGGTGTTGTGTAATTTCATGTTTATTCCATTTACTCCTTGCCACAAATATGTGAGGTAGTTTCTAAAAAACATTTTACAGGTAATGAAATTGAAGCTTAGAGAGATAAGGTAGTACATAAAGTTTGAAAAGGGCTTAACTGATCCCACACCAATCTGACAGCCCAGCTTAGTTTGTTTATTATGTCAGAATTACATCACAGGCCCTTGGGGGGAGGAGATATCATATGAGAAAGTATGTAATCATTTTGTAAAATAATTTTTAGATACTTTGTAAATAGCATGTTTTATGATACTCCTCTTCTTTGGAATGCAGTTTGATGATATGCAAGGGAAGGAAACCTACTTGTAAGTACTTTCACACTTTTATCTTGCTTCTTACATCATCCCACAAATTTTTTTCTATTGTTCAACAGTTTTTGTTGTTTTTTTTGTTTTTGTTTTTGTTTTTTAACCAAGCACTTAGTGTATGTCTGGTACTGAGCTAGGTACTAAATATACAGTTGTGGACAAAACCAGTAGTATTTATCTTTTCAGTGATGGTAGTTTGAAATCAGGCACATGATAGTATTTACACATTGCAGTAACTGGCAAACACTACAAACTGGGGCTTTTCCTTTTCTTTCTTTTTCTTGAGAAATTGCTGTTAAATATTTACCAGAATACTTTTAGTAGCCTTGGCCCATATAAGAAAGGAAGTTTGTACTTACATTGCATTCAAAAGCCCACATACACTGAATATAAATAAATCCAGTTAAATAAAAAAGACTTCAGATAAAAAAAAAAAAACAGCAAAAATCTATATAATAGTTATAACAGACACAAGTTATACAGAAGGACACCCCTACAAAACATTAATGGGAATGGAAAATACATTAAGGAATGTGAAAATATATAACAGGCAAATGAGATATATAGGTAAACATCAAGCTAAATATACATTAAGCATAAGGTGTTATTAGAAATAAAGACAGTTACTTCATCCTGTTAGAGGACGAACTGACTATATAAAACAGGCCTGAACTTTTGTATACCTAATAACAAGCCCCATAAAATGTAAAGCAAATCCAAAACTCAAGAAAATTATGAAGAAATAATTTTAAGACCATAATTATGGTATCCATTAAATAGAAATTTCTCATTTATTTGCGTGTGTGTATATACATATATATATATGCTAAACTTGATAAATGAAGACTAAAAACATGAAAAAGCACATTAATGGTATATGAAAATCTAGCCAAAATGATTCTAGAATGCACCTTGATTAAATCAAGCACAAATGAAATGATTATAAAAAACAATCACATACCAGAGTAGATTAAGAAAAAAGATTTCACACACAAATAATATTAATAGTGGAAACAGTTCATAACTAGAAAAATTCTCTGAGATATTTTCTATGAGTAAATTTTAAACTTAATAGGAAATGAATGAATTTGAGAACACTATAAAAATTACTAAAATTAGCTTGAGAAAATCTTAAATGTTGAATCAAAAATATACTCACTTTACATGCACTTAAAGTCAAGGTTGTTTACAAGCTCATCTCAAAATTCACCAAAATTATTGAACTGCTGTCTTGTGAGCCAAATAAATGCTTGTTTTGAGCCACTGAGTGTTGACATACTTTGTTACACAAAATTCTTATGCCATTAGAAAACTGATACACTATCCCTAGAACCCAAACAAAGCAGCCTCACAACCTCATCTCAAAATTCACCAAAAGCTGATTCTATAACATACAGAGATGATTTGAAGGGTAAAAGCAGTCAATATAATAGAAGAAGAAACAAAGCATGTGAAAAGTATGTGTGTGTCTGGGGGTAGCAGGAGGCAGTGGGAAATTATTCTACCTGATATCAACAGTTTTTAACAGTTTTTACTATTATAAAACTACATAATAGCTGGAATACTAATATTACTGAGGAGTTACTAAATTCAAGGCATTTTTCTAAGAAACCATGTAACTTAACCTAAAAGTACATAACCCAAAGAGCTCTAATTCAAGGGCAAAAGATGGTACGCAATGTTACATATTAAAGCGCAGAACCAGGAATAAATATAATCAGTCTAGCTTGCATTCTTAACTATCGTGCTGTACTTTCTTGTGTCCTTATTAATTCAATGTAATTTTGATATAGGAATTGACGGATTGATAGAAGATACTAGGGACCTAAAAGTATAATCACTTATACATGTTAGGAAGGAAATGGTTAACAGCAGGACTGAGATCCACTGTCAGACTTAAGAGGGAGATGCCCCCACAAAAGGGAGAAAGAAGGCAGCCTGATCAAATTTTCTCATAAACATTTTAATGAAAGTTCTAGCAAGTGCATTCATGGTGTTAAATCCTGGGAGAGGAAATGCTATTGCGTAGGCTGTCTTATGGACAACCAATTTGGGATCTATGAATTTGAAGGCCTTAGCTACCTAGGAAATATAACTACTAGAATATAAAATGGAGATGTTTCATGACCAATACAGCACTCATCTTTGTAAGTGACGGACTGCAAAACTCTCTGTAAGACCTCATATAATCAGGGCCACAGTACCTTCTACATATCACCAGCTTGTTTTACTTGGATTTCTTTTTTTTTTTTTAAGATTTTATTTATTTACTTGAGAGAGAGAATGAGAGAGAGAGAGCATGAGAGGGGGGAGGGTCAGAGGCGGAAGCAGACTCCCCACTGAGCAGGGAGCCTGATGTGGGACTCGATCCCGGGACTCCAGGATCATGACCTGAGCTGAAGGCAGTTGCTTAACCAACTGAGCCACCCAGGTACTCCTTACTTGGATTTCTTGTGCTTAAGATTATTTGTAAAGTTTGATACTAGGTCAGATCTATAATTTGTACAAGCCTGCTTTGACACTGTGATCATTTGTGTTTGCTCACATGCAAACTTGTCAAATAGAAGACTTGGTATCACAGATCAGTGCAAAAATAATGCACTAGTCAGTAATAGTTAGTTATCCATGTGGCCTAAATAAATTTGAAATCTTGTTTCCAGCCATAGGCAAAAACAATTTCCATGCAGATTACAACACCTAAATATGAAGTGAAACTTTAAAACTTTTGTACAACAAACAGAAAAATATTTAATGATCTCAGGATAGGAAGAAATTCTTGAACAAGATATAAAAGGTACAAACCATTTAAAAATTGATAAATTTGGATGCTTTGAAATTAAAAAAAAATCTTAGTTACCAAATCACACAAAAAATTTAAAAAAGGATCAGAGACAGATATTCACAATGCACAAGAGATCTTTATCTGAATTTATACAGAACTCTTATGCATCATTTAAAGAAAGATAGGCATTTCACTGGAAAATAAAGTAGATGAATTGGCAGTGAAAGATATATAAAACAAAAAAATTAGTAAATATGTAAGATGTTCAGCCTCGTATTAATTAGGGAAATATATATTATCACAATAAAAATATATTATTTTAGTTTCATTAGATTGGTAAAAATTTAAAAGTCTGACAATATCGTGTTGATAAATATGTAGAATGATAGAAAACTTTATGCACTGTTGGTTTGTAGTTGTAAACTGATTTAAAAAACCACCTTAAAAAGTAATCTAGAAAAAGGAAAGTTTAAAATTTATGTACTCTAGGACTCAGCAATTACTAAGTATACATACTAAGAGTAACTCTTATATACAAAAAGACTTCTGTAAGAATATTCCTTGGAGCATTGCATTTAATATCAAAATGTGGTAATACCCTAAATGTCTACAAACACAAAATAAATGGATTGATAAATTGTGGCATATTCATACAATGAAATGCAATATGGAAAATGAAAATGAATGACTAATGTTGCATACATCAACATGATTTAATCTCACAGCTTTTTTTTGCCAAATTAAAGTTGCAGAAAGATACATACTGTACGTTAATATCATAGAAAAATATGTATATTTTGGGGCTCATAGATATGTGGTAAAAGTATAAAAATCTCCATGGAATTTATAATTTCAGAATCAAGTTTACATCTGAAGAGGGTAGAGAGGGAATAGAATTGGGTAAATTTTCACAGAAAACTTCTATTCTACTGATAGTATTTTATGTTTAATCTCTGCATATGGTATTTTGAGTCTTTTTTTTAAAGATTTTATTATTTATTTGACAGAGAGAGAGACAGAGAGCACAAGAGGGGGGAGCAGCAGGCAGAGGGAGAGGGAGAAGCAGGCTCCTCGCTGAGCAAGGACGCTGACACGGGGCTAGGTCCCCTACCAGGAGCCCTGGTATTTTGAGCCTTTGTCACCTTATTTTCTATACTTTTTATATGGTTTAAATATTTAATAGTTATAATAAAAATAACAAAGAAGACACTCTTAAACATTCAAGTTGACACTGAAGCTGTTGACTAGAGGGGAAGGAGACTTGAACTACTCTAGAGGTTTTGTTTTGTTTGAAGATTTATTTATTTGAGAGAGAGAGAGAGAGAGCATGTGCATAGGGGCAGGGTGGGGGTGTTGGGGGGAGGACAGAGGGAGAGAATCCCAAGCAGACTTCCTGCTTGAGCAAGGAGCCCAACATGGGGCTCAATCCCACAACCCATGAGATCATGACCTGAGCTGAAACTAAGAGTCAGGTGCTTAACTGACTGAGCCACCCAGGTGCCCCTAGAAGTTTTGTTTTAATGACCAAAAGGTTGTGAGAGTGCAGTTCTTGGCACTCAAAAGGGCTTCGTCCTCAGGAAAGTAAAGAATGACTGAGATAAATATCTTCTCTACACAATAAAGATACAACCAGAGAGCTTTTCTGGTTCAATCTAAAATCTGGATAAGAAAACAAAAATGTTTGGGACACCTGGGTAGCTCAGTTGGTTAAGCATCCAACTTCTGGTTTCAGCTCAGGTCATGATCTCATGGGTTGTGGGATCGAGCCCCGAGTCGGGCTCCTTGATCAAGCAGGGAGTCTGCTTGGGATTCTCTCCCTCTCCTCCTGCCCCTCCCTACTCTCTCTCTCTCTCCCTCAGATAAATAAATCTTTAAAAAAAAAAAATGTTTTTCAGGAAAACTGAAAACTCAGGACTCTATTTAAGGGAAATTGGGCATTTGAGTTTGAAATTTGGTGGCCACCTTGCTACTTGCAAGAACCACTGGTGGTAACCCTTTGACTCATTTGTGATGCACAGGTCCCATAGATAACGTACAACTGCTCTGGAATGACAGCCTTCAATGCAGGCAGCACTGCAGATGAGTGCAAAATCTGAAATTATGAAACACTTGAGAAAATAAAGTACCACTAGTGAGAGTCAAAATACATGACAAAAAAATGCCTAAGTGTTTCAAATATTATTTCATGGAAATAGTGGGAAATACATATAAGGAAATTATCCAGAATTCAAACAATAAGAGAGATAAATATATGAAAAATATATAAAAAAGATAAAAATATGGACAATAAACCCAAAAGAATACTATATTTTTGTTCCTTGCTATCTTCCTAGGACTTATAACAAGGCCTAGCACAGAGGTGGATTTCAATACTGAAAAAATGAATAAAGCAATGCAATGAATAAATCAGCTCGTAAGTATTTAATTCAGAAGAGATATCTAGGCTGGAAATATAAATGTGGATTCATTTAACTATAAATGATATTTAAAGTGCCAACATTTATAGTCAGAGTAAAGAATGAAGAACATGCAAAGAAGATTGAGATGAGAACAGGAAGAGCTGGGAAGAAACTCACAAGTGTGCCATTATTACGGATTTCTCTTTCCAGACGATAATGACAAATTACAGGCCTCACTGCCTCCTTCCAAGCACCACACTCTCCCACCTACCCCATACACATCCACACTTTCTTAGCAGGGAAGGGGGCACTAGTCTTCACCTATGATCGCTAATGTGGCAAATCTTGCAGTTCCCATGCTGTTATATAACTGCAATGCTGAGTTCCCTGATCCCACAAGGGGAGGAATTGATGTTTTCTCCAGTTCCGGCTCTACATTAACAGGATAGGGCTGAAGACAAAATTCTACCATACCACATCTTTTGTATCCTGGCCTCTAATCACACCAGTGGAAGGGCTGCTGGTTTTCCCCTAATCATGCAACTTGAAAACATGAAAGTCAATTGCCAGGGTGCTCCCATAGTCTGACAATATGGACCTGAAAGATGACTCTGAGATCCCCCAACAGTGTGATGGACAAGGGGAATCCAGTCTCCTTGGATTATCCCTACTGAATGTTATTCCACAAGGTCAGCCAGCAGAACTGTCTGAGAATTTGACCTTGTTTGCTCAGCAGATAAGCCATAGATTCTACCAAACTACCTGAAGGAAAACTACAAAAGCTGGTTTTGAAATTCTATATGTATATGTGGGTTAATCTCCATACAAATATTGGATAACACCCTAGTGTACTATCTTTCAGAAGTTCAACGAGGGGGTTCCGGAGGTGGTTTAGTCAGTTAAGCACCTGACTCTTGATTTCAGCTCTGGTCATGATCTCAGGGTCATGGAATCGAGCACCCCCCCCCCCCAGCATGAGCCCCCCTTCAAGTGTCCGCTCTATGCTCAGTGGGGAGTCTGCTCGAGATCCTCTCTCTCTCTCTGCCCCTCTCCCCCATGCTTTCTCTCTAAAATAAAGAAATTAAATATTTATTTTTAAAGAGTTTATTTATTTATTTTAGAGAAAGAGAGCACAATTGGGGGAGGGTCAGAGGGAGAAGAGAGAATCTCAAGCAGACTCCCCACTAAGTGCAGAGCCCTACTTGGGGCTTGATCTCATGACCCTAAGATCATGACCTGAGCCAAAATCAAGAGTCCCATGCCTAACCAACTGAGCCATCCAGGTGCCCCAATGAATAAATCTTTAGGGGAAAAAAAAAAGTTCAACAAGAATGAAGGGGGAAAATGTCAAATATGATCTTTCTTTTCTCCTTCCTTTTCTCCCTCCCTCCTTCCTTTTCTTCCCCCACCTCTATCTCTCTCTCGTCTCTTTGTCTCTCTTTCATCTCTCTCCTCCCACATAAACACACATAAGCACCCACAGACACACACTTTCCAATCATCAACTATTACTGAGTATGCACTATGTGCAAGGCATTCTGCAAAGTAACTCAGACATTCATTTTTTATATAAATAAGAATGTAATGGTGATTTAAATGTAGACACTGCCCTCAAGAAACTTAAAGTATACTAAATATTATTTCAATGCACATAAATAATTCTAGTTAGAATATAATTCCATTTAGAATGTTCTGTTATTTATTTATGAATTACTAACATTTACCAAATGGTTATTATTTATCAGGCAGTGTTCCAATTATTTTAATATTTATTATCTCATTTAATCCTACCTCAATTATTTAAGGTAGATAGGTACTATTATTCTACTATTTTGCCAGCTAAAGTGACTGGGACTTAGATGTGTGAGTTGTTTTTCCAAGACTGTTTATCTTCTAGATAGCGTACTTAGTTTACCCAAATAGGCTGACCCCATAGCTTTTGGGTATACTATGCTAAAAGACCAGCTTCAACGATCATGAGGTGCTTTTGCAGGAAGAAATGACATTTGAGTTTAGTTTCAAAAGATGGATTATCCTACCATATATGAATTAGTCTCAAATATTAACATTAATATTACTAGTACAAATAAGACCATTTATTAGTTAAAAGCTAGCTAGACATGAGCAGTGGAAGGAATGCAGGAGGCCAAGTCCCAAATCTGCTCCAGGGTAACTCCTAGATTCATTATAATTCATTGAGAAAGGCTACCAGGACTAACCTAATAGGGTCAAAAACTCCCCTTCCAACTTGTGGGAGTACTTCCTCAAATGACTGAAAGCAGTCTCCATTAGAGACCATCCCACTATACGTCACAGCTCCTCCGAGCCCAGAAAGACACAGAATATCTGATCCCAAAAGCACCTGGGGCTGGTCCACCATGGAATCTGCCCGCTCTCCCACCTTGAGAGTATACTTTTGTTTTAATAAACTGCTTTGTGCTTGCTACTTTCCTTCTGTCTATATTCCAGCACAGATCCCCATGTAAATCTTCTTGTGGGGAATCCAAGGACTGATACCTCCATTTACACAGCACAGACTCTCCCACCGGTAACATATTGAATTAGTTTTAAGATATTTTACAACTCTGTTTTTTCTTACACATACCCATATATGGCCATAAAGAACTTGAATTATAAATATAAATATGAACCTGTTTCTTTAAAAAAATGTGTATATGTTTAATTTTGTCCATTATTAAGACTTAAAAGCATTGAGTACTTAATAATAATAAACACAATCAGTACTCAGATTATTGTCCTCAAATGCCAAGAAACCAAAACTTCTTGAGCTGATTCTAGGTCTAAGACAGGGAATACATAAAATTTGTAAATACTGTTGCTCCAGAAAACATGGAACACTTTCAAAGACCAGTAGGTTATGCAGAAAAAAACAAACACACACACACAGAAGCCATATTATGGGACTCACTCTAGCCAAAGATAAAACAATTTAAGCAGAGGTGCACCTGGATGGCTCACTCAGTTAAGGGTTTGACACTTGATTTTGACTCAGGTCATGATCTCAGGATCAGCCACCTGTAGGGCTCTGCACTCAGCAGGGATTCTGCTTCTCTCCCTCAGTTACACCCTCCCTACCTGGCATGATCATGCGCCCTCTCTCTTTCTCTCACTCTCAAATAAATAAATTAAATAAATCTTTAAAATAAAAACAATTTAAGCAGAAAAAAACAGTGATAAATACAACTGATTGAAACACTGATTAATGAAACCTAAGAGTTTTAAAATATCTTTTTTTTTAAAAGACAAAGAGAAAACAAAAAAAGGCAAAAACAACTCATTGAACCCCACTGGACATAACTAGGGAATGAATTCCTTCTGCTAAGACAAAGCAAATAGAAGGAAAAGTTAAACATCTATCCTCTGTTTTCCAAGTGATGGGCATTTCAGAATAACCTAAAAGCACTAGTTGATAAGAGAAAATTCTCTTCTTCAGAGAAAGTATTGAAAAATAAACAAGTAAACATTTTGTGCCCTTTGATGAAATAATTAACTCAGTCAATAAGCATCAGTAATTACAACCAATAAAAGAAAGGTTTATAGCAGAGACTTCTACAATGGGAGTGTGAAAATTCATTTTATGGGTCAACTTGACTGGGCCACAGGGTACTTATTTGGACATTTGGTCAAACATTATTCTGGGGTATGTCTGTGAGAGAGTTTCTGAATGAGATTAACATCTGGATCCATAGACTGAGTAAAGCAAATTGCTCTCACTAATGTGGGTAGGCGTCATCCAAACAGTTGAAAGCATGAATATAATAAAAAAGCTGAACCTCCCAAGGGCAAGGAAAACTCCTTCTGCCTGAATGCCTGGGAGTTGGGACATCAGTTTTTGTTTTTTTGGTTGTTTGTTTTTGCCTTTGGATTCATACTGAAACATCAGCTCTTCCTGGGTCTCAAGGCAACCACAGGATTCAGACTGGAACTACACCATGGCTCTCCTGGGTCTCCATCTTGCTGACTATGGATCACGGGACTTGCCAGCCTCTATAATTTGGGAACCAATTTCTTATAATAAATCACTATATATATATACATATGTACAAATGTGTACAGTTGACCATTGAAAAACACAGATTTGAACTGTGCAGGTCCACTTACATGCAGATATTTCTTTTATAAATACAATATTGTAAATGTATTTGTCTTCCTTATACTTTTATTAATAAAATTTTCTTTTCTCGGGCGCCTGGGTGGCTCAGATGGTTAATGATCCCAGGGTCCTGGGATTGAGTCCCGCATCGGGCTCCCTGCTCCTTGGGAGCCTGCTTCTCCCTCTGCTTCTCTCTCTCTCTGTCTCTCATGAATAAATAAATAAAATCTTTAAAAATAAAATAAAATAAAATTTTCTTTTCTCTAGCTTAGTTTATTTGTAAGAATACAGTATATAATAATACATATAACATATAAAATATGTGTTAATCCATGGTTTATGCTATTAGTAAGGTTTCTGATTAATAGTAGGCTATCAGTAGTTAACTTTTGGGGGAGTCCAGAGTTATAAATGGATTTTACCTGCACAGGGGTTTGGCATTCCTAACCCCATGTTGCTGAGGGGTTAAATGTATATATTACTGGTTCTGTATCTCTGGAGAACCCTATTTGGTACTGACAGTGGTTCTACAGAAAAAGAATGTTAAGGATAAGTTTTCTGAATTCATTCTAGGGTTTCTGGAGCTCTAACGTGATAAAACTTAAGGATGCTAATGACTATATCCAGCAGTAAAGAGGACACTGATAGTCCATGGTGTAATCTCACAATACAGACTGACAAAACATCACCATTGCATATTCCTAATCAACCAACTATAAAAAGCACAGATCTAGGTGACTGTGTATCTAATACTTTCAAACATATGTGGCAAAATAATGAATATAGTAAGATTGGCTGGTTGCTCCTAATATTACTGGATAAGGTACAGACTCAACTTCTCAGCCGAAACATTGCACCCATGACCAGAAAGCTATTATGTGTGTCTTGAAGGAGATCTCTTTGGAATTCAAAGGCAGCATAATCCTCATTTGGGTGTGTTGCCCTCACCCATTTACCAAACCACCTAAAAAGCTACTAGTTTTGAGAGGGTCCCAGGACAAGAGAAAGCTCTGCAACAGGTCCAAGCTGCTGGGCCACCTGATGCAGCAGATCCAAAGGTATCGAAAGCACCAGTGGCAGGTGGGGATGATGTTTGAAGTAATGGTAAGAGTTATGGGGTGGTGATAAAAATCTAGGCTCAGCCTCAGATTTAAGGATATTCTTGTCCAAATATGGATAGTGTTGTCAATGGAGAACAAGAAGAATGAGGATGGAAGACTAGAAAGAAGAAACTACAGTAATAATAGAATGTTTAAAGCAGCTTTGGCAGTCGTAGATATTGTAATCTGTGGAAAAGGGAGGCTGAAAAGCTAAGGTGAGGATTTTATTTTTTTTTTTAAAGATTTTGCTTATTTGAGAGAGAGACAGAGCACACCCACACAAGTGGGAGGAGGGGCAGAGGGAAAGGGATTGAATCTCAGCAGACTCCACGCTGACTGTGGAGCCTGACACAGGGCTCGATCTCATGACCGAGCCAAAATCAAGAGTAGGACACTTAACTGAGTTAGCCACCCAGGTGCCCCAGTGAGGCTTATTTTAGAAGCCTCAATTGTTAGGTTGAATAATTTGATACCTACTGTCTTGTCAATAAGGAATTGCTTCTTGGGGTGCCTGGGTGGCTCAGTCATTAAGCCTCTGCCTTCAGCTCAGGTCATGATCCCAGAGTCCTGGGATCGAGCCCTGCATTGGGCTCCCTGCTCAGCAGGAAGCCTGCCTCTCCCTCTCCCACTGCCCCTGCTTATGTTCCCTCTCTCGCTGTGTCTCTCTCTGTCAAATAAATAAATAAAATAGTTTTAAAAAAATAAGGAATTGCTTCTTTATTTGTGTGGCAGAGAATGATGGCTGTTTTTCCTTTAACCATGCTCCTCTTCCTTTAGCAATGGAACCCCTGTAGTTTGGCTACCCAAAATAAAAATGTTTCCTAGCCTCTTCTGCAGGTGCGTGCCATCATCTGACTTAGTTACTAGGAATGATACCTTATCCTTATCTTCTTTGGGTAAATTCCAAAATGTGTCCTCAGAGAAGGAGGCCATGCCCTTCTTTGCCCTCCCCTCCTCCTCGCTGCCTCTACATGGATCAGAGGCTGACCTGAACTATCCATCTGGGACCATGAGATGAAGCCTATACTGTAAGGATGACAAAATAGTGATCTAGAAGCAGTCTGGAATCCTAAAAACTTTGTGGGCCAGGGCTCTGATCTGCTCTAGTCACTGTCCGGTTGGGTTGTGCGCCACTCACAGCTGAAACTAATCCAGAGACAAACTGTTTCTTTTGTTTGTGTGTTTGGCGTGTTAAACCAGGGAATGCCAGAGTTAAGATTTTTTATGCACAGACAGGACTGGATAAAAGGAGAGGCTTTTGAAAAAAACAGGTAAGATGTAATAAGGCTCCAAAACAAGACCACTGACAGTAATGTTCCCTGCCTGGGGGATAGGATGAATAGCTGTATGATTTTGAGCCTAGGTGTCTAGAATAATACTGAAGCCTCTAAGCTTGAGAAAAGCATGAGTTGTGCATGTGTGTGCTTGTGTGTGTATATGTGTGCATCTGACCTGATTAGGACGGCTATTAGAATCTCAAGAATTTTATTTATTTATTGTTCACCTGTTTCCTTGGAAAAAGCAATTGGATCATAAAAATGGTTGAATTACAACAGAACCAAATCTGTATCTTGGGAAGATTTACCCAAGTCCACCTACCTCGTAGGTAGAATAGCAAGAATATTTGAGCTCTTGGTTACTGTGCCCATTACCTAAGTAATTCTGAATATAACAGAGAACATTCTTATTTAAAGGATAAAACTAACATAGTACCACAACAGTTTAGCAGACTGCTTATTCTAAATCAGTGTTACTCAACATTGACAATTGGGTCCAATTTTTTTTTGTTGTGGGCATGTTTCTGCATGTGGTTGGATGCTTAGTAGCATCTAGGCCTCTGTCCACTGGGTGACTAACCCTCTTCCTTTTCCCTGCCCCACACTTGTGGAAACCCAGACACTACCAAATCTACTCTGAGGGATAAAATTACCCCCTGTACAGAACTATTGGTTGGAGGGTACAGTAAGAAGAACATGTTTTTTTTTATTTAGTTTGGTTTGGTTCTCTACTCTAGTCTTTCTTTTTGCCCTTGATCCTGTAATGTGATACATGAACTCAAACAAGATACCTATTTATAAAACAGGAATTGCAATCCGATACTTCATCTCTATCGGCATTATGGCCAGCAATGACAGGGACAGTAGAGATAATGTATACAAAGACTGAGCATGCCCTTAATGAAGAGTGGCTATCATCACTGTGCTCCATAAACAAGGGGAAAATATACCAAAGTAAAAATTTTCCTCCCACTTCATTTATTCTGAAACTTTTGAAGGATTTAGTTATGTTTCTTTTTTTTTTTTTTAAAGATTTTATTTATTTGCGAGAGAAAGAATGAGAGACAGAGAGCATGAGAGGGAGGAGGGTCAGAGGGAGAAGCAGACTCCCTGCTGAGCAGGGAGCCCGATGCGGGACTCGATTCCGGGACTCCAGGATCATGACCTGAGCTGAAGGCAGTCGCTCAACCAACTGAGCCACCCAGGCGCCCGATTTAGTTATGTTTCTAAGGCCTTCTTTTGACTCTGCAATTCCCCACACTCTGGTGGTAGATGGTGACCTCCTGTAGCAGACAAGTATGATTATCTAAAATCTTTTGCACACTGCTCTACACAGCATGATGGGCACCTGGGCCTCTTCATCACACGAGCTGCCCTGAAAGCAATGGCGTCAGTCTGCTTTTCATCTCTTTCCAATAACATCCACCACTATATGCATGATACATTGTTCATTTTTATAACTATTTTTTTCATTCTAAAATAGAATTCTACAGTTTCAAAGCAAAATAGGATTCCTGAGTCTCACGCAAAAGATGTGATCAGGGACCCAACTGTGCTTTCCCTTGGGTCTAACTTTGAGTCATTACTATGTTGTATGTTCATGAAGTAGTCGGCATCTTCTGCTCAGAGTAATTATTGTTTTCTTCGATTAGAGCTAAAGTTGATATGCGGAACACACCCAGTAAAAATTACACTGAGGCGTCTGGATTTCCCTAGAGAATTTTAAGAATATCTGCACTGCCATGTTCCAAAGAGGCTTTATAGTGCCTCTTCCTTTACGCTGACAATGCCATAAACAATTACTGTGGTCTGGCGGTCACTATTGAAAGATCTCTAGCCATGTTTCAAGGGGTTTATGGTCAGTCACTGAAATACATTTTCTCCCCCATCGGTGTGTATGGAATTTCATCACTCCAAGTGTTCTGCCTTCAGAATTTTGCTCAAGTAGAATAAGATTTCCATCTTTTTCTGGTGAGGTAGGTAATGTCTGCACACTGGTTTATTCACTCTCGCGGAGTACCAACCCAGTGAACTGCCTTGCTCAGGAACTTCCTCTGAGAGTATATATAGTAGCCTCCCTTATCCGTGGTTTCACCTTCCGCAGCTTCAGCTACCTGCAGTCCACTGCAGACAGGGAGCAAGGAGATCCTCCTTCTGATGGTACGTCAGAAGGTCAATGGTTGCCTAAAGCTAAATCACAGTGCCTACATCATTCTCCTCACTTCATCTCATCAGGTAGGCATTTTATCATCTCACATCCTCACAAAAAGAAGGTTGAGTACAGTACAATAAGATATTTTGAGAGAGAGAGATCATATTCACATAGCTTTTGTTACAGTATATTGTCACAGTTGTTCTATTTTATTATTAGTTATTGTTATTAATCACAGGTACGATGTATAGGAAAAAAAGATAGTATATACAGGGTTTGGTAATATCCCTGGTTTCAGGCATCCACTGAGGGTCTTGGAACATAACCCCTGGGGATAAGGGGGGGGGGGATTACTGTATGAGTGTTTTTTTTTCCCACAAATAATCTCTACCAGCCACAGTCCCAGCATAAAGAATCACCATCTGCTAACATCTGGGCAGGTGCTCTCGTGACCTTTCCAGTGCTACACAGATTTCCCTACGGTGACAACTGCATTCAGACAACAGTTAAATCTAGATTCAGTGATGCAACAGGGCCCAGATCAGCAGTCACTTATGAATTTTACATACAAATCCATGCATAAGAATAGTTCTACGAGGGGAGAAAAAGGAAGTGGACATTTTTATTCAGAGGCAATACTTTAGTGTCTGTCTAAAAGAATCTATTGAAAGAAAAAAAATATTTGACTTGCTCTTGCCCATTTTTTTTTCTTTAAACAAATAGATTTGGGGTTTGAACTGAACATATTTCCAACAAGCATGCCATCCTAGTTACCTTCGGAGTGATTCAAAGAAGAATTTTAGACAAACTGTCACATTTCTTTTTACACAACACTTAAAAGAAGTTAACTGAATCAGTGATTTAGATAGAGACAACCTATAGCAATACAAATGATTTTGGCAAAGCAAAGGTGAAAATGAATCACTCAAGAGCAGGTTGGTAGATAAAATACAAAACACCTTGTTGAACCTTAGTTTAAGATAAACAATACACTTCAAATTTTAACATAAAGATGTCCCCAATATTGTCTGGAGTATACTTACAATAAGATAATTTTTATCATCAGTTCAAATTTAACTGGAAATCCAGTATTTTTATTTGCTAAATTTGACAATCCTACTCCATGGAGGCAAGTTGAGAAAAATACATGAGAAAATCCTGCCAACCTAGAAGGCCAGTGTCACTGTATTTAAACATCTGAAGTTACTCCCTTTATTTTCAAGCTCCATAATATAAAATATTTAGAACAAATAAAAGGAGATGCTTCACTCAGCAGGCAGTCACCTTGTGAAATTCACTGTCATCATAGGTCACTGGGCTGGATAATTTTATGACCAATAATAACATTTGTTTGAATGCATGCTGAGAAAAGGTAATCAAATCTCACACTTTAGGGAATAAGTTGCTCATTGCAGAAATTGGGAGGGAATGACTTCCTGAACAATTGGCGAGGGGTATTATGAGGGTTATGGTCATTGTCAGAGAGGCTGCCTGCCCATGGATCAGGTAGGGGCTGACTAATCAATGAGTGTTGTCCCAAAAATGGATGCAAAATTCACTATTAATAATGAGGTTGATCATGATGGTAAAAATAATGATGCCCAGGCTTATTTAAAAGAGACCACTCACATATTTGTGAGGAAAAACATAGTTAATTTAAGGTTATTTTACATGATACAAACTAAATAAATCTATTAATTTGGGGAGTCTTTTTTTTTTTTCTTTTTTGAGTCAGGATTATAGACAGTAGAATTAAGTAGAAACTGTTCACTAGCTGCAGAGGAGATGCCCTCCCCGCTTCCACAGGATTTCTGATTTTCTTTATAGCCTCATCGCATCCACAAATTAATCTCAGTTTTACAGCATCAAGGTAGGAAAAGACTGTAATCCAAACTGAAGTCATATAAGAAAGATGATTTCACAAAATTATGAAAAAGCGAGGTTTGCCTATTCTTTCCGGCTAAAAGCACCTCCTTTTACCTCCTAATGAGTCTCCCCTTGCCATGCTCCCTTGGTTTCTTTTGTCACAAAGAAAACAGTATGATAAATAAGTTCATTCTAAAGTAAAATTAATTTCATTGAGTGGAGTCCTGTAAGGAAAGTCCTATGGAAAGGAGGTGGGGAAAGGCAATGATTTACCCAAAACAATGTCTAATGGTAGAATTTCAGCAGCTACAGGTGAAATTCCTTAATGTTCTTCATTTCATATATAAAACCTCCTATTTCACTTACTTGTAAGGCTATTATTACATTTTGAGGCCCCTGACTGTTGGATTCCCAAGTTGGATTGTGTTGCCTGAGTCTGATAAGTGAGAGAGGGCAAAGAAAAAAAAAAAAAAAAAAAACGCAATGCAAGAATGATCTGCCCCAACCACTTCTCTGATTCTGAGAGGGCATAGATAAGGCAAACAAAGCAAAAACAAATACATGACTTTTGACTTTGATTTTTGTTACCAATTAACATTTATCATTGAATTGTAATTAAATAGAAATACATCATTTAAACTGCAAGCTGATTTTCACAGTCATTTACTTAGCTTAAGAGAAAAAAAAATATGTGGGGTAAATAGCAATAAATAGGTTTAATATATACTTCTTCCAAGATCCCAATCCATAAAAAATAACTTGAAGAAAAAAAGGAACAACATGCATTTTAATAAATAGAATGATTACCTCCAGATACAATTAAGCAACTGTCCATTGACTACGTCAAAATGACGTAGCATTTATTTTTTTGTTCTAAAATACATCTAGTTAGTCATATATTAACAATTTTTAGTTACTGGAAGCCAGCTAAAATGCAAAGAATTGTATAAAACTAAAATCTGAGATAAAAGGGATAAACAAGGAAGACGTTAATTATAAAGAAGTAAATAATTTCCTATTTTTAGAATGAAACTTGTCCCTTTTAAACACAGACATAGACATAATTGATATAATCAAAGAAATTGAAACCATGGTTGAAATGTTGGTGAGACAAGAGAAGTATTTGGATTAAAAATGAAAAGTTAAAAAAATGAAGAGTTCCCTGTTAAAATATTTGTGAGTACCATAACAAATGAGATGTTTAAATGCAAACTGTTATTATTTTTTTAGCAAATATAACTGGTATGATTTTTTTCTTCATGTTTCAGTAGTACACCTCAAATGACTGAATCTGCTAAACTGAATTTCTCAGTTTAGTCTCTCTGTCAACCATTAAATCAGTTAGCTCTCTATATCTAATTTACCAATATATTAAATCTGGAGGACAAATTTTATCCTGATAGATTTCTCTGGAAGTTAGCCATGTCTTTTATACAGTATAGTTTTCTCTTTCCTCTTTTAGTTAAATCATTTTGAAACAACCTACATGTTTAGAATCTTGCAACCAAAATGCTTAAATTAATTAATTTTCTATTTTAGGAACAAAAATACTTCTTCATTAGAACTCTCTCTGTTTGGGGTGCCTGGGTGGCTCAGTTGGTTAAGCGACTGCCTTCGGCTCAGGTCATGATCCTGGAGTCCCGGGATCGAGTCCCGCATCGAGTCCCGCATCGGGCTCCCTGCTCGGCAGGGAGTCTGCTTCTCCCTCTGACCCTCCTCCCTCTCATGCTCTCTGTCTCTCATTCTCTCTGTCTCAAATAAATAAATAAAATCTTTAAAAAAAAAAAAAAGAACTCTCTGTTTAAAAAAAAACTCTCTCTGTTTGCATGGTAATAATTAATAATGAATTGGGAAGGAATGCATACGAGAAGATAGTAGATTTTTTGTCATGTTTTGTTATCAGGCTTAAGAAAATTGATTCCTTTTAAGATATAGGCATCTACCTAAAAGTCACTACATTTATATAAAATAAATGCATGAATAATACCAAATACTTTAGTATATATTACAAATTATATCAAATAGCTTCAATTCCAAAACTTTTCCCTTTTTTTTTCTTTTCATTTCCTTAGGTTACAGTTAGCAAAATCCTTTCTTTCATCTTGCTGAAAAATTGGAGGCAAGTTGGATTTGTTCTCCAAAGGCCACATAATTTTTCACTGAAGTAAACAAGCCTAATTTTAGAAGCATATATTGTGGTCATTAAAGTGCTCCATATGTAGCTATATTATAAAATATCTAGAGAGAGTGGATTTTGTTTAGTGTCTACAAGTGCTTCATTTTATAGATATTTTCCAACCAACACACACAAACATACTTCAACCTTATGGCTGGTAACAGTATCTTGCCATCTGTGTGTTTGTATTTTAAGCAGAACATGCTATGAAAATGTAGTAAAAATATACAACAAAAAAGAAACCTGAAGCCAGTTTTAAGTAGACTACTTCTTGGCTTGGAAAATTAAGAGTGCCAAACATCATCTGTGCTTTTCTAAAATAGTATGTTAAAGAAATACAGATGAACACTTGTTTTTTTGAACAAAGCCAAATGAGTAAAAATAGATGAAATGGCTGAAGAGTTTCCTTTTTAGGGAAAAGGCCATTTTTTTTTAAATGTGGTCATATATATTTCCTAATATTTTCTTTATCTTAAAATATTAAGTCGGAGCTATTATCTCTGTTTAGTTTTTTAAAAAATCTTACTGGGTGGATGTAACGACTATTTCGTACTTTGTGGTTGTGTTCACTATTTACAGATTCTCCACCACTGTCTCTATTAAGTTCCAGAGTCTGTCTAACATGATTTTCCTACATCAAAGAATGAGAATGCTTACTATTAATAACTCAGGTGGTATCAGACATTTTCTATATTTTCTTGAGGATTATTTTGTCAGTGGCTAAGATCAAATTTCTCAATAGAAATGAAATATTTGGTAAATTATGTACACATTTTTATATCATTTAATATACCTAGGTCATTAGAAGAATCACAAAATTTAAGTGAAGTCTCCATTATATTTCTACATATTTAATACATTAAAATCCCAGGTTCAGATTTTTTATGACATTCCAAAAACTTAATTTTTAAAAATTTCAATTCTATTTATATACTGTGGGTAATTTAATGTTTCCTAATACTACTCACATCTTACTTTACATTTATTCATTAATTTATAAAAATTGGCCATCACAGGTTAAAATATAAGTATTGCCCACACTTCAAATAACAAAAAGCAATCTAATGCCTACAACATTACTAGAAGATGCTAATATTTACAACATATACCAATGACCAACAAAGCAGAATATAATAAAATTCCACTTGTCCTGGTTTCAAATGCAACAAACAAATGAGCAAGCAAACGACAGATTCAAAACCAGGTCTACAAGATAGAGAACACAAACTGGATTTAATTTTCCACCTGAAAAAAAAAAATCAACAAAATATATAAAACAATGATTTTGAACACACTATTGGACAATGAACCCTGAGAGAGAGGAAACAAACTAACTGAGCCCTACGACTTCTTCAGCTTAGTGCCTTGAAAGAATTTCCACGCTAAGGAGCAGTAAAGGGAAACCCAAATGGAGCCATGGGACTGTTACAAATTGAGATCTTAGGAGATCAAGGGAGCCAGAGTGTGCAGGACAGAGAATCAGAGCGGAGAGCAAGGCCCAAAGAGAACTGTGGATGCAGGGCGTTCCCCTTGAGTATTCAAGCAAATACTATCCAGTCCCTGTGTGTAACTAAACTGTCTAAGGCCAAGGGAATAATCACCTGAATCCTCTAATCTTAGAGGAAACAGTTCACAGCAGTCACACAAGGCTAGGAATCCTATCTTTTCTCACTAGGTGATTGGGAAACTTGATTCACAAAGCATTGACAGTACTCCCTATCATTTTGTCTCAGTAGTGAGAAACACCTGTCCTTAGACTAAACACTGCTCTTGTCCCACCTAACGAATCTTAAAAGTAGGACACAAAATGATCAACCTGTTTCCAAGTAACTTAATTATGACCAAGAACAATGCTAAAGAATATAAACTGAAACACAAAAATATTCAGTATATAAAAATATCCACCACCTGACAGATGAAATTTACAATGCATACGTGGTTTCCAACCAAATATAACCAGAAACACAAAGAAGTAGAAAAACACAAGCCATAAGGAGGAGACCAATGAATCATAATCAATTCAGAACTGACACAGATAACAGACTTAATAAGGGCATAAAACAGACATTATGAACTCCATATGTTCAAAAGTTAAGATGGAAAGTTTTAAAAGACACAAATCATACTTCTAGAGAGGAAAACCAAAATGTTTACATTTGAATAAGACTGATGGCAGATTTGACATAGCAAAATAAAGTGTAGTAAACTTGAAGACACAGCAAGAGAAAGTATCCAAACTGAAACAGAGAGGAAAAAAAAAATTAAAGATAACAAAAAGAGCATCAATGAGTTGTGGAAGAACCTTAAAAGCAGTCTACTGTGCAAATAATTGGAATACCAAAAAGAGGGGAGAGAGGGAACAGAAAAGTTTTTTAAAAAAATAACATTTAGATTTTCCAACTTTCAGAAAAAAATAAACGCATAGATCCAAGAAGCTCAACAAACCCCAAGCACAAGAAACATGAAAAAAAAAAAAATCAATGCATATCATAATAAAATTGTTCCAAACCACTGAAAAAAGAAGATATTCAAAGCAATCAGAGAACAAAAAATGCATATTACATCAAGAGTAACAAAGGTAAGGGTGACAGCAGGTTTCTCATTGTAAACCATGTAAATGAGATGAAAGTAGAGCAGTGGACAGCCGTGGAGAAAGTATCTGAAAATCCCTCATTATGTGCAAACTAAAAACAAAGAAATACGGCGCCTGGGTGGCTCAGTCATTAAGCGTCTGCCTTCGGCTCAGGTAATGATCCCAGGGTCCTGGGATCGAATCCCACATCAGGCTCCCTGCTCGGCAGGAAGCCTGCTTCTCGCTCTCCCACTCCCCCTGCTTGTGTTCCTGCTCTCGCTATCTCTCTCTCTGTCAAATAACTAAATAAAATCTTTAAAAAATAAAAAAATAAAACAATAAAACCCACTTATAAATAACACACTAGCAAAAGAAGAAATAGAAAAAGAAATCAAAGAGTATTCTGAACTGAATAAAAATGAAAAAAATATATCAAAATTGTGGGATGATGCTACTAAAGTAGTACTGAGGGGCAAATTTACAGCACTAAATGTTTTTGTGAGAAAAGAAAATCTCTCAATCCAATCATCTCAGTTTCACCTTGAGAAACAAGAAAAAGAACAAATTAAATCTAAAATAAGCTGACAACAGAAAAATAAAGCTTAGAATGAAAACCCATGAAGTAGAAAATAGAAAAACCAGGGGGAAAACATCAATGAAATCAAAGCTGGTTATTGTAGAAGACAATTAAATTCATAAACCTCTAGTCAGATTGATCCTAAAAAAAAGAGAGAGAGAGAGAGAAAGCCACAAATTATCAATATAAGAAATAGTGAGGTGACCCCGTTATTGAAAGCATAGTAAGAAAATATCATCAACAACTCTGTGAACTTACATGAAAAGAAAAAATCCTTGAAACACAAACACTACCAAAGCTCTCTCAAGAATAATTACATGACAGATCCTTTAACTATTGAAAAATTTGCTATATAGCTAAAATCCTTTCCACAAAGAAAACTCTATAATGAGAAGTCTTCACTGGTAAATTCTATAAACATTTAAGAAAGAAATATTGCCAATTCTATACAAAATACTTTTATACACTGGTGGGAATGTAAAACGGTATAACCACTGCAGAAACAGTTTGATAGTTTCTTAAAAATTACCATAGAATCTAGCCAGTCCATTCCCACCATTCCTTTTTTTTTTTTTTTTATTCAAGAGAATGAAAACAAATGTTCATATAAAGACTGGTATGCAAATCTTCATAGCAGTGATCAAAATGCAATGACCAAAAACTGGAAGCAATCCAAATCTTCATCAACAGGTAAATGAATAAACAAATGATGTTATATCCCACAGAAGAATATTATTTCAACCTTAAAATGAACTACTGATATGTCATCATACAAGGATGAATTTCAAAATGATCATGCAAAATAAGTCAGACAAAGGTAGATACTATATGATTCCATTTATATAAAATTCTAGAAAATGCAAACTAATCTATTTTGACAGAAAGCCCATCAGTGAATGTCTGAGGAATAGGAGTGGGGTAAGGTGGAGATGAGGGGGGTGGGAGGTGGGGAAGAGATTACAGAAGGGCAACAGAAAATTTGGGGAGATTATAGAGAGAAAATAATTACATTTACATGAAAAGAGTTTATAAGCATCCTGATGCCTCCATCCTTAAACTAGATCCTTAAGCTCATCTTCAATTACTATTCATATTTCTTTAAAATATTCTTTATGTAAACATGAGTATGTGTTTTTAAGTTCATTAAAGATCAATGATGGTGAAGATACAAAAAAGAGTTAAGTTGATACTGACATACAAAGATGAGTAAGAATGCATGCATGCACCCATACCAGTTACTGGAGCATGGCTTAAATGCATGCATCCATAATAATGACCTTGGGTCGTAAGAGCAGGCCCTATTCCTATAAGGCATCTAGCTTGGCATCCATCTACTGGAGACTCAGCTAATTATTCTATACATATTTTTTTTTTTCCATTTAATACTCATAGCAGAAATAGCAGAAGTTTAATGAAATAAGCCACATTGTTAAGATCACAGAGTCCTAAGTAGCAGACAGAAGATTTGAACCTAGCTCACTCTGAATCCAGAGGCATCTAATAACCACTCCATTCTACCACCTTTCAGAATAAATGCAGCATTACTGCCTTGCATTCACCTTCGATAAACACACAAAACAAAATATTTAGAGAATCAATTACTTTTCTTTTAAGAAACATAAAAATAATGACTTAAAACTATGGCTGCGTGTCAGTATTTCTGAAAATAAAATGAGATCATTATTACTGTATAGAGATGGAATAAAGGCGGATGAAAACCAACAGTTCAGCCATAATGATTTCATTAGGACAAATCTGTGGAGAGATGAAAGGGGCAGATCACTAACAGATTGCTAGTGAAATGGAGAGTGTGTTGAAGTCGTCGAATGTGATAACACTTACAGAAATGAAAGTTGAAATGCTTTAGAGGATGGGGAAAAAAAAAGAAAGCAATATTTTCTGTCTTAGCACATCAGCAAAAGGGAAAAAGCATATTTTGTCAATTCAGCCAAGTCATTGATCTCTTTTGAATGCTGAGTCTAATGAGGCAAGTAAGGGAAATGCATAAAGGTGCTTTTACATGTGTGCTTTGCTGGGTTCAGATTATTGTGCAGAACTAAACTGCGTTTCACAAAGGAAGGCTTATTTAGAAGGCTACATCTTTTATGGCAATAAAAATAGGAAATTCAACATCAAAATAATGAAAAAAGAGTTTTTAAAATTGCCAACACTCAGCTTCTCCCAAAGCCTTAGCTTTATAATTAAACAAACAACAAAACAAACAAAACAACAACAAAAAAAACCCTCAAACATTTATTTCACTTGTGCTGCTTTCTGTAATACCAAATTTCTGTGCATTCGGGGGATTGTTTTCAGTTATTTCATAACAATACCACTTCTGCAAATGGGAGGTCATTTCTTATGCTCTACATCAATCATTCTTTCAAAAAGCACTGGACTCTGTCACAATTAATTGAATTCAGGTCAATTATTGCAAAAAACCTAATAGCAGCACACACATACACTTCTGAAATACAAACCAGATTTTAGTTATATCTAAAGATAATTGCTAATATAATATTTAGAAGTAGTACATTTTCATCCCAAATATAAATAGCTCCCTTTCACCATTTTAACTGAAGGTCCCAGCTCATTGCTAGGCATTTAGCAAGCACTGGATAAAAAATACTGGATTTGTAAAATATAGGAAATCTTAAAAATGTGAAAAAGTATAAATAAGAAAATTAAAATTATCCATAACACACAATGCCGTCACTTAAACAGAACCTCCTTCTTATATTGGTGTGTATCTTTCCAATCTTTCATGTTATATATAGAAATGTTTTTATATTACAAATAGTTTACCTCTATGAATCAGAGGTAGCCAGAGAAATGTTTTTCTCTAACCTTAAATATTCTTTAAAAACAAGATGGTAATGGATATATGTTATAGTCAAGTTTCCCTATTATAGATATAAACTCAGTATATGTAGTTGTTTATTTTCCCATGCAATTCTAAATTGTTTTCTTAACATCCTAGGGTTAACGGTTTGAATTTCTTTAGGATTCTTGATACATATTTCCTAATGACTCTAGAAAAAAAGATTTTAGGTCAATTCATTCTTCTAGAAAATGTCCCTTTCTTTCAAATTTTTTGCTCGCTAAAAAAAGTTTCCAAATCTCTATGAGCAGTGCATCCTTCTAATGCATTATTTCTTTTAAACTTAAGTAGTAAAAACAACAAAGAATCTTCCCCTTGAGGTTGTCAATAATATTTTGAGAAATCCTTAAATTTCTGTTAAGATCTTTCTCCTTTTATGCTTTTAGAGAAATTTGACTTTTTTTTTTTTTCTTTAGCAACCTCTTTCTAGGTGTTTTCTCTTCTGGTATAACAAAAGACAAAGATCTGATTCATCATGATTTCTACCACTCAGTGACATGAGCTAGCTTGACCATTAAAAATATTTTTCTGGGAGCATTAAATAAAGTTAGATACTTTGTATGACGGTAACCTAAACCAAACTTCCATGAGTGATTATATCATGAAGAATAACCCAAAAAATTTCTGGACTCTGTTGATTTTGAGTTATTTTGTAAATACTCTTTAAAAAAATTATTTTTTAAAGATTTAATTTATTTATTTGAGAGAGTGAGAACACTAGAGAGAGAGAGCAAGCACGAGTGGGGGCAGAGGGAGAGGGAGAAGCAGGCTCCCTGGAAGTTTGATGCAGGGCTTGATCCCAGGACCCTGGGATAACGATCTGAGCCAAAGGTAGACACTTAACCAACTGAGCCATCCAGGCGCCCTAAAATAAATTATTTTAAGAACTATTTTAAGAAAGCAAAGCACTAGAGATCATGAAAGGGTGATTTTCTCCCACATATATTTCTGCCATGTGTGGAAAGCTGTTGAGAAGGAAAAAGAAAGAAAAAAATATATAAGGTGGTTGATCCTGCTTCCTTTTTATGCACACACACACAAAATCTACAATTAGTCAATAATTTACTCTACTTGGACCAGGTACATTTACGTCAATGCCAATCAACATTATCAACAGACCACCTATATATACAACTCTAGGAGCATCCTGATTTCTAGCTTAAAAAGAAATTTCAGGAAAGCTTATGAGGGTAAATAAGGATGTTATTTAATGTCCAATAGACAGTTGAGGAAAAAAACACCTGGAGAGGTTAAGTCATCTTATTAGTATCACATAGTATCAGATTACATGGCATTTAGCTCTGGAACCCAAATTTTCTAAGATTCAATGTTCTTACCATTATTTTACATCTACTTGGTTAGCAAAAACTAATAGTACAATTGGAAATACCTTCATTATGGAAAATATATATAGTAAATATATTCAGGGAGTGTATATGGGAAGCATATATATATTTATTGTTTACTGTGATTTTTTTTTGCAAACTGAGGTTTCAGTGAACCAGTGGTGCCCAGTACTGAGCCTGTGCATGGCACAAATCTCTTTTCATTTTAAAATCCACATTTCTGTGTTCACTATCCTAAATCAGGATCCTATGGAAGCTTACTCAAAATCAAGCCATCATGAGCATTTTGACTCAATCTCCAGTCCTCTATTTTGGCTTTTTGTTTTGTTTTATATTCTCTATCTATTCCTTTGTTTTCTCTTCACTGTCCACTTCTTTTTCTCTTCTCCATTTTTTCTTATTCCAATACTAAACACATTTGTAACTTTTTTTGTACCAACAGTCCAGAGGACAAATTATTTTATTATTGAAGACTCTGAAAACCCTACTTAATCTGCAGAATATTTTCTAGTTCATGACCCAGTAAATAACTTGAACATCATACAGGAAGAAAAGCTTGGAGTGCTGTCCTAAGGTAAGGTTCTCGGTCCCTCCTAAGTGGGGCACATTTTTATGATAGGCTTCTAAGATTCACTTCCCCTCACTAGCACTCCATAATTTCCAATTCCTTGACATCCTTGCCAAAGTAGAGATTCAAGGTTCTTGTAAAAGGTAGAGGGTTGTATGCACATACCTGTTTAGTTTTTTTTTAATATTATCCTTAGTATTATAATCTTCTAAAGTACAAAATCTAAAATTCAAAGTAAGAGTCACACATAATGCTATACCATATATATCTCTTTTTTTGTAATTAATGGTATTTTTTTGGTACTTCAGCTCCCACATCTGCACTGCTATGCCTCTAATGTGATTTCTATATCTCATATTCAAGTGTTTTTGTAATGCATCATCTTTATGGGCTGTTTTCTTTTAAAAGGTTTAACCCTTCTATCCTGTATATATACAGAACCTCTCTCTGTCATGAATAAAAGTTTTCAACAATGTTGTAAGATGTGTGTTTCATCCAACTTAGTGAAGGCCAGAAATATGTGTGTTGTGTTTAGTTATTAAGCTGATTTGAGATTCCCAAAAGCAGGGTCAGCATTTTATTTATGATTCTATTCTCAGGTCCTAATACAGGGCTGGCTCCTAACATGAAAAGTTTCTATTTCTTGAATGAATAATCTTTAAGTTCATGATTCATGTCTTTATTCTATATTATTAATTAAAACTTGTCTATACAGATTGTAAAAGTTCTAAGATATATTGATATTATTCCTAATGTTGTATAAGAAACAGTTGAAAAAAAGTAATGGTTTTTGCACATTTGCAGCATATTCTCAAAATCACGAAGTTTAACTTTTATTCTTCTCGTAAACAACCAGAGTACTTAGTAATTTTATAAACTAATATAACTTAGAATTAAAGTAGCTATTATTTAGAGTACAAGCATCACAAAAAGTATAAAAATCATACAAAATAAAAGAAACTAGTGTATTTTTCTGCATAATAAGGAAAAATAGGTCAGTTTCCCAATTAACAAACTGTCACAAAATAAAGAAGATTTAGAGCCAAATATTGCTTGTTTATATAGTAGTTATTCTTCAGAATCATTTTATCTGTTTCTTTAATTTAAACTTTCACTGCCTGCCTACTGAAATACACATAGCAGTATTCAAAGCAAGTTATCTTCCAGAAGGGGGTGTTGTGAATTGTTTTAAAATTTACTACAAATACGTGGGGCACTGGGGTGGCTCAGTCATTAAGCATCTGCCTTGCTCAGGTCATGATCCCAGGGTCCTGGGATCGAACCCCGCATCGGGCTCCCTGCTCGGTGGGGAGCCTGCTTCTCCTTCTCCTACTCCCCCTGCTTGTGTTCCCACTCTTGCTGTCTCTCTCTCTCTCTCTGTCAAATAAATAAAATCTTTAAAAAAATAAAGTAAAATAAAATAAACTTTACTACAAATACGTTTCTAGCATAAGTTCTGGCATTGAGTGGAGGAGAGAGCAGACAGCAGCTCACCCTGGGCTCCACTTGTCTCCCCCAGCATGAGCCCCTTCTGCATTGACCTGGGCATATGCAAGGCACAATGAATGGCCCATCACAAGTCCCATTATTAGAGGACACTACACGCTGATCTGTGTCACTTGTCAAAAATATATTCTCCTTTCTTCCACAACTCTTCTCTTTCTTCAGTGCAAATTTAGTTTTTGCTTGAGGTTTTCTTCTCAGGACTCACCTTGTTAGTTACAATGCCACAAGTCTCAAGGCACTCTTACATATGGAATACAAGTGGCATGAATATTCATGACAATAAATATTCCCTGTATGTAGTTTATGCTCTGCCAGTAATTTCTGCTCTCTTGATATTTCTATAGAATGCTTTTTTGTTTTGTAATGATTCTGTTTCTCCTGTTGCAGACAACTGATTCCTTAGGCTTTTTTGTTTGTTTGCTCTCTATCTGTGTTGGTCATTCAGGAAGGCTGCAGCTTAGTGACTTTAATAGCCCTGTGTTTTACCAAATCTATGCAGATTGGATTTTCTGAAAATGTGATCTTATTAAAAGGAGGTGGCACATAAAATACTAGTGAATCTATTCCAGTTGATTTCTTTTTTTACTGGGAAAATTGCTACCTTACAGTTTCTGGTTCTTTCTCTCTCTCTGATTCTTCTTACATTATCATTATGTCAATTATTATATGACAAGACATGTGAATAGCTTAAATCTAGAAGTGTGCAGAATTTATTGGCTGTTATATTTTAATATTAATAGACACAACTCTGATAATAATCAATTTCAAAGTATTGTGCTTACTATCCTTTCTCACAAAAAGGGACTGCATATGAAGAATGAATTTTACTTAGTAAACAAACACATAACATTATTTTTGATGTACTTTGAAATAATGTCATGTTATTATATTAGTTTTTCCCTTAATTAGCACGTAAGAATGATAGTATATGAAATAAAAAAATAATGTATCATGAATGTTATTGCTTTCTCCTAAAAATAGATTGAATAAATTAATAACATGTTAGGGACATTTTATGCTTATGTGTTTAAATGAGTTTGGATCTAATTACATAAATGATTCTTTCCTATATCCTTTTACATAATTTGTCTTATCTATAGTTTTTAAAAGCAAATCAAAATTGTAACACTGCCATGTCATTAACAAGGTCAAACACATAATTAACATTTGTATAGTATATATCACTATGTAATGAAGTTGTGTTAACACCACTTAAAAAAAGGATATAGACTGGATGGACTTGAAGTTGACAGATGGGAGCGCAGCATTTAAAAGCTTACAATCTGCAAATGAAAGATTTTACAAAATGCCAATCTAATAGCTCAATAATATGGTAGCAAATATTGCAATTAAGTGCATATGCAGAGAATCAATTATTCTAATCATCAACTTTCAAACATTAAGGTAAAAATGGCATGCACAAGATGAGAAGGTTTACTTTGCACCAATTGTTGTTTTTATGTTACCTTTATAATTTGGACTTCCTGATCCTTCCATACCAGCACAGGTGTTTTCCCTACATTAACAAAAATATTAATTAAATTTACAGACTGCTTTTTAAAAGATAACAAGAGAGAAAATATCTAAATTTTTTAGCCTTAAATTTTGAATCCATCGATCATTGAGCAGACTAAATTTACAAGCAGAAGACAGCTTAAAATTAGGTAAGAAATAAGAAGAGGGTGGGGCGCCTGGTTGGCTCAGTGAGTTAAGTATCCAACTCTTGATTTCAGCTCAGGTCATGATCTCAGGGTTGTGAGATTGAGCCCCTCAATTCTCTCTCTGCCCCTTTCCCCTGCCACCCCACTTTCTCCCTCAAAGAAAAAAGAAAAGAGAAGAGAAGAGAAGAGAAAAAAAGAAAAGAAAAAGAGAAAAAAGAAAAGAAAAATAGGAAGGGTGAATTAATATATTGTCCAAAATTATGTAGCATAATAATTCTGCCTAAAATATGTGGTTGAAATGTCCAATATCATCCTATATCCCTTTCCTTAGTAAATGACATAATTATTCACTTAGATATCTGTATTCTATATTTGGTTACTTTTTATACTTCATCTGCCTCCTAGGAGCAAGCCCTACCACTCAATTTACAGTTCTTCTGAGTATTTCTCTTGCCCACTTGTTTTGTTTTGTATTGTTTTACATTCATTTTATAACTGCCCTCATACAGTTTTCTACTATTTCACACTTGCATTAATAAGAAGGCTTAAAATTGGGGTTTTGGATCACCAAGTTTCCTGTAATCTAATTCTTTCACCTCCTAGAAAATAGAGGTATTTTCTATCTTGCCAAACCCTTAAACACCTTTCACAGATTTGTAGTTACTTGCCCTGACAAGAAACCTCAACTTACACATCACATTGAGACCCCACTTCCTTTCAGGTCTTCTCATGGCTCTATGGCTCATACCCCAACTCTGATAATCTCTCATAGCCGCCTCGAGAGCTATGATTCAAATTAGAACATCCCCTTCCTTTTCCAGAGCCCCATGATCTAAGGATAATTGACTGGCTGATGGGCTCTGGAAAGAAATCAATCAACCTTTCCAAAAATATCTATTACCCATCTAGTATGTTTAAGATACTAGGTAAAAAATACAGAAGACAAAATCGTTCTGAAGTTAGTTGCATCTACTACGTGCTTACTTTCTGTCAGATCTGTGTTTACAGCAGTATATATTCAGTATCGCATTATGTTCTAACATTATTTTTTTGCTTCTAAGATAATTTATTCAGATAAGTGTAAAAGTCAATATGGAAATAGGAATTATACTTTTCATTGTGGTTAGAACACTTAATCTGAGATCTAACTTCTTAAAAATTTTAAGTGTACATTATATTTGACTATAGATAAGATGTTGTACACCTCAGATCTCTAGAGCTTATTCATTTTACTTAACTAAAGCTTTGTGCCTGTTGATTAGTAACTCCCTATTTCCCCCTCCCTGTTAACTATCATCCTAGTCTTTGATTTTATGAATTTGACTATTTTGGATACCTCATATGAATGCAATCATGCATTATTTGTCTCTCTCTGCCTGGCTTATTTCATTTAGCTTAATGTCCTCCAAATCCATCCATGTCACTGAATATTGCAGAATTTCATTTTTTTAAAGGCTGAATAGCAATCTCTGGTATGTTATACCACATTTTCTTTCTATTCGTCTATCAATGAATATTTAGATTATTTCACATCTTGGCTACTATGAATACTGCTATAATAAACACGGGAATCCTAATGTTACTTTGAAATCCTGATTTCAGTTCTTTTGGATATATACCCAGAAGTGGGATTGCCGGATTATACGCAAGCTCTATTTTTAGTCTGTTTTTTTTTTAACAACTTCTATAGTGTTTTCCATAATGACTGCACTATTTTGCATTCCCACCAACGATGAGCAAAGGATCTAATTTCCAACACTTTTTTTAAACAGTTGTCATTAGCCTCTTTTTATAAATAAACAAACTGAGTATTAGTGGCTTTAAATAAATTATGTTATTCAACTACAATAAGGCAAAGCCACTTGAAAGCCCACATTCTGAACCACTGCAGTTTATGAATACAGAGCCCATATAGGTCTTTTAGTTTGCTGCCTGGCCCACGGTTGCTGCTCCAGAAAGGTTTTTGAATGAATAACTTTGAAAATGCAGAGCACTAATGCTGTCTCCCTATAGCTCCTTCCTTCATGGAGTTTACAATCTAGCTACTAAGACAGGATATTTATTGAATACCCACTAGGTGTTAGACACTATTTGCAGCACCACTAATACAGCAGTAGAGCAATATAGAGAGAGAGAAATTATATATACAGATGGGGGGAGGGGAAGAAATCCCACCCTCATGGAGAAAATAGGTAAATTATATCAAATATTAGAAAGTGGTGCTTCTCATATGGGTAAAAATAAAGCAGGTAAGGAGAGGTAATGAAATAAAAGAATTAAGCAGCAAATACTATAGAAATTCAAACTACTTCTGTGGCTACGGTTTTTTAAATGAAATAATAAAAAAGAACCTTCATTTTTCCAGTTTATATTTTAGAAACATTTATGAATGTAAGTTCATTTTCTGAGTATATCAGATACAATTCTCTATTTAGGTTTAAAAACAGAGATTATCTACGCATATTCACTGGGTCGTTTTTGATTATTTTATTTTTGTCCCAAATGTGTGCAATCTATTCCATGAGTAATTAACATTTGATATTGAGCATATATTCAAACATTTTTTGATTCCGAGTGATTTTACATGTAGCTTAGATTTAGTTAAGAATTCTTTCCAGGAAAACAGCATATATGCAAGAAATACTTAGAATGTAGAGTCCTGAAAATTTTTAGAGTAATGAAGAAAAAAAAAAAAAAAAGAACATAGAAATCCAGCTCCAGATATTTGTTCTTCCTTAATTTGGAATCTCATTTATTTAGAGGCTACAAGGTAGAAAATATGACCTTAAGGTATATAGAACATTTAGAACTTGTGATTTCAGGGGATGAATAAGTCCAAAATTCTATCTCCTTGAAATTTGTTTCCAGAATGTTAACTGCAAAGCAAGTTATATATAGCAGTAAATGCATGCTTAATTTGTGCAGAAATCATGGTGTGATGAATACAATTAAGAGCCTCGGAGGGAATAATTATATTACTGCATAAAGCTGGTGGTTCTCAAATTGCTTGGTGCCTGGACTTTAAATTGGCCTGATTTCCTGTTGTGAAAGTCATCCATCGCAGCAACACATCTACAGCAGGACCGGCGGAGTTTCAAAGTCACACAGAAAGCATATTCTTTCTGATCAATTGCCATATATTCTTGTTTAAAGGAAAAGAATTGGCAACATGCTACCGAAGTTTATTAAACTGATAAATTAAAATGCATTAGATCCAATACATTGTTATGTCTGTTATTCAGAAGAGAATTTTTGTAACAAGTTTGACTAAACTGTTTATAATAGCAGCTTTTTAAAGCAAGTGCATGGGCAAACAAACGTATATAAATTTGAACTGAACTGTTTAAAGTTAATAATGTTTTCATTATTTCATTTCATGATACCTGGATTATCAGTGCCTTGAAATAATAAACGGCAGCTTAGGATAACCCTTCCCAGGACATAATCAATCATAGTAAAACCTGAATGTAACTGTCTAGTCCTCTATGAAAACTCTGTGTTATATTAGAATTACCCATTGCTTAATGTTATCAAATAACTAATTAGCTTTATGTGACTGAAGAAGCTTATGTGATCTCAAATAATTCTGCATTTCTTATTAGTCAAACAACAAATCATTTTTATAACACTAAATTTTTTTAATCGCTTTACATGAGGTTGTTTATATCTGAGACTTAAAATAGTATTTCTTATCCATGATAACCGAACAATAAGGAAAAGACAACACGGCAAAGGAACCCAGTTATTTAACCAGTGATCAGTTTGGAATTTCTGTCTTGAAAAGATTTAAGTGAAACTAGTAAGAAAGAGGCTGGCAAGAGGTTAAAGAGGGAAGGGAAGCATTTCAACCCCCAAAAAACAATAGTTAAGGAATCCAGAGAAAACATGGAAAACCCTCAGGAAACTTCTAGTTCAGGGATGCCCTCATTCCCGTAGGCCCATTACAGACATTATTAACCAACCATCCAGAGCACTTTGGACTGTTCATTGCATAGAGAGGTGGCCTTAGAATCACACATAGTGGGCGCCTGGGTGGCTCAGTTGGTTAAGCGACTGCCTTCGGCTCAGGTCACGATCCTGGAGTCCCTGGATCGAGTCCCGCATCGGGCTCCATGCTCGGCAGGGAGTCTGCTTCTCCCTCTGACCCTCCCCCCTCCAATGTGCTCTCTCTCATTCTCTCTCTCTCAAATGAATGAATAAAATCTTAAAAAAAAAAAAAAGAATCACACATAGTTTCAGAAAACAATTGCCTATCTATTGGCGCTTGTAATTGCAATTCATGACCTACCAGAACTCATGAGGAGACCGAGGCCTGGAAAAGCTGTATGATTTATCAAGCACTCTACTGCAGAGCTGCAGCTAGAAACCCATCTTTCATTGCTAGCATGCTGCTAATTCTCTTGCCAATGTTTTGGCATCCTTGCCAATAAGTGAGGTTGTTCACTCTGTATATGTATTTCCCAACTTTTCTCTCATTGGCTTCTTCATCTCTAAAAAATGTAAATTCCTCATATCCTATTTCTTTTTTCTATTCATCCATTTATTCCTGCATTCAAGAGGCATTGCAAATGCTGATACACACAATGCTAGATGCTGGGGTAATCACAAGAGTAAGACACGGACACTGTTTTGGAGAGCCAAGAGGGAAAAAAGAAAAAAAAAAACAAAAAAAAACATGGCTACAGACCCTATCCTTATTCTACATCTAATAGATTTGGTTTGTATGCAAAGTACAGAGATTATGCAGCTGGAAAACGTGGAGCCATTTCTATCCAATAAAAAGCAGGGAGGTGAATATACGGGTAGCCACAAGACTGTTGATTCAAGTAATCTAATTGGGGCTCTCTTCAGTGACTTTGAAAACCCTAGAGAGTTTGCAAGTAGAACTGTTGATTTAACAGAAAACAAACTATTCAGGGAATGTCCCACATGTGAAATAATATTTTCTTTCTTCTTTTTCAGATATATTTCAATTTCACCTCATTTTCATCTACTGTGTAACCACACAAATACGCGAACACACACACACACATAATCTATAATTCTGAAGTGAAAACACTACTTATTTATTTATTTATTTATTTATTTATTTATTTATTTTGGTGGGATTCATTTTAAATTCTAACAAGTTTGTACTTACACTAGACTGCCACATGTATTTTATCACCGATGTCACATCTTCCCAAAACTGCCTTCCTGATTTGGTGGCATATCTCTTGACCAAGAAATTACATAGTTAAAGTGGAGATTTAATCACTGAACCTGGTCTCATTGATGAGATTTCTCTAACGCCCTAAATTAAGAATCACTTAAAATAAAAGAGGAGCCCTAAAGCTCAGCACATCTTTGATTTTATAAGTAACATATACATGATATTCAGCATAAGGTAACTTTATCTCTTTTACTTTTTTTTTTATTCTTATGTTAATCCCCATACATTACAACATTAGTTTTAGATGAAGTGTTCCATGATTCATTGTTTGTGCACAACACCCAGTGCTCCATGCAGAATGTGCCCTCCTCAATACCCACCACCAGGCTAACCCATTCTTTTACTTTTATGTTATTATTTTACCATTACAAAATTATATTATTATTTTTAAGCTATCTAGATACTGGCAAACTAAAAGAAAATTGTTCTAGTGGACATAAATAAATAAACTGATAAACAAATGAACAAATGAATCCTATTGCTCAGCAGATAACCTAAAAGTGACAGGAATTTGGCAGACCTCTAAAATGGAATACAGCAAATCTACATTTGTGTTTAAAATATTTTTATTTATTTATCTGACAGAGAGAGACACAGTGAGAGAGGGAACACAAACAGGGAGAGTGGGAGAGGGAGAAGCAGGCTTCCCGCGGAGCAGGAAGCCCGATGGGGGCTCGATCCCAGGACCCTGGGATCATGACCTGAGCCGAAGGCAGACGCTTAACCGACTGAGCCACCCAGGCGCCCCTACATTTGTGTTTAAAAAGTCATAATTTTTCTTATATGTTAGCATTTGGTGGTTGTCCCTATATTTGTAATTACATCAAATATAGTATATTTCTGGACATGAAAAGCCCATTCCACATCTTTGAATCAGCTCCAGCAATTTTTTAATGCCTTAAAGATAACAGGCCATTAGGATTTATTGAATTAAATACATATTTTAATACACAACTGCCTGAACTTCAAATTATCAAATGCCAGATACATGCTTTTAGGAAATTCTATCTTACGCTTTCATTACCCAATACTGAATTATATTGTAGAAATAAGTTCAGATTATTCCTTGAAGGACAGGACATTATAACCAAGCTCAGACATCTAGATGTCCAAATACGTATTCCTGTGGAATATGGTAAGTTCTGCACAGCAAAATATAAAGATCTGAAAAACATAGGTATGTTTTACAAATACTTGTATCTTTTTATACACTTTATCCTTGTCCAAACAAACAGAAATACACATCTAAAAAATAAAGATGATGAGACCATTTCAGATAAACAAGCACATTATTCTACCCGGTGTCAATATTAACTACTGCCCTGTCTGTTTGATCTCTGATTTAGTCAATGTTTTCCAGTGCCTAAGTGTTCTTCCCTATGGAGACTATTTTACATTAGGAGGAAGCACTAGAATTCCAAAGACTGCAAGTCCTACACTTTTCTAAAATACAGGTAATGCAAAAAGAAGAGCTTTCCACCTATGATCTCTGCATCCACAGTAAGTTATACTGAAAACATGGCTGTGTATAACCCTTACTTTCCTACAAAGACAAAACATATATCCTTACAACCCTTATAATGGGTAAATGTCTTCACAGATGTCATCACCGACAAGTAGGAATACAGAGTACGAAGTCCAGTCTGGTTTTGCGGTTGTCGATTAATAAAAGAGAAAATCATTACAAATATTACTTTTTATAATATACACAGCATTCAGGTAAGGACACTGTGTTCCCCTCTACAAAGCTCTGCCTGCCTTAATTCTTTCTGGATCGCATTCACAAGACCCAGATGCTGAGCCGAGAAAATGTTCTTTCCAGCAACAGCATCTGGTTCCTTGGCAGTCTCTCCCTGCCCTTGTGTTGACTACACTGCAGTTGTCTTCAGGCTGTGAAATGGTTAGGATGTGGATGTGATATCTTATTCACTTGGATGCTGTGACTTTTAGCTTTCTTATGGTGTCCCCGCACGGATATTTTTTACACTTACCATCTTTTATGAATAAAATGTATCAAGAAAAAGTTTGGCAAATGATGCAACATCCAGTAACAAAATACTGAAATTATTTGTCTACCTTAGGTGAGCCAATCAGATGATGACACAAATCTAACATTTATTGTAGTCTAAGAGCAAAATTATTTGCCCTGTTCCTTGTTCTGCTCTTGACATAAATATCTGTAATTTTGACTCTTCAGATTGCCTTTGGTGAATTATATAAAAGTGATAATGGTAATGATGTTGCTAAGAATGATAACTATGATTTATAGAACATGCCTATAAGCCAGGACTATACAAAGTTCTCCTATTTTTAATTTCACTTAATTCTTAGAACATTCTACCATGTCTATCACATTCTTCACTTAAAAATAGGGAAAATGTTATAAGACCTGTAGTATCTGATCAGGAGACTGTTCAGGAAGAAAGACAGCTATTTTCACAGGGAACATTGTATTAATTGTCCCTGGAGCTAGGGTTCAGTGACTTTTAAACGTTTTCCATATGACAATTACGCTGGTCACAGTTTGATGCCAGTCTACCTTTCTCACCTTATTGCCAACCCTCCCGTGTGCCCTAGGCTCCAGTCTCATGACAACGATCATGCCCAAGCTTTTCAGCTGCCACTCCACTAATTGGCATGCCCCCTCTTCACTCTCCCACTTGGTTTGCATTTCTCTAAAAGCCAACTCACTGCTGAACTGAACCTCAAATAAAGCGGGGTAATTGCTGCATGTGAGGAAGGTGTGGAAAAAGTCTCTTCTCTACAGGCTTAAGATGGGATAATAACAGTAATAATACAACCAGATATTCAGCATTTACTGCATGCCAAACATTTCAGAGAACTTTACATGTATTAACTCATTCCATCCTCACAACACCCTAAGGGATGGAGATTCTTATGAGCCATATATTATAAGTGAGTCGAAAAAGATAGTTATGTTTTAAATAGATAGATAGGATAGTTATGTCACTGCTAATGAGACACAGCTAGTGAACCCAATCACCAGGCATCAGGAGCCCACCCTCATAACATCTACACCATGTGACTTCCCACTCATCCTAGACTCCCCCAGGAGAAGTGTTTACACTTTGGCTATAGGTAATGGTAAGTTGCTTTGTTTCTGTTTTTGTTTTTGCCTCATCAATTCTCCATAGAAAAATCTATGAGATTTGTTCCAGATGCTCTCTATTTTTAAACATCATATTTTCTCTAATACTGTGCTTTGAATATATATATTTTTAATTTTTTTAAAGATTTTTTTTTTTTTTTTTTTATTCATGAGAGACAGAGCGAGAGAGAAAGGCAGAGGGAGAAGTAGGCTCCCAAGGAGCAGGGAGCCCGATGCGGGACTCGATCCCAGGACCCTGAGATCATGACCTGAGCCGAAGGCAGACACTTAACCATCTGAGCCACTCAGGCGCCCTTGAATATATTTTCAATGATAAAAAATGTACCAAACAGAAGTGAAATTCTCTGTCTCTCTCTATACACACACCCACACATGTGTGCGTGCATGCGTGCACATATGTACAAGTATATACATAAACATACATACATACACTCTTTAGGTATTTCTATTGTTTTGTTTTGTTATCTATATGTATCTATTTGTGCAGATAAGTAAATAGATGATTGATAGAGACGAAAAAAGTATTCCACTTCTATTTAGAACACATATTTATGTGTTCTCAATGAATTCCTTTGTGGTAGAAGCTATTGAATATTATTTATGTTACTGTATTGTAGATAAAAGATTTTGTATGTATATATAGCAACATCTGTGTATAAATAATGTTTTCCAGAAACCATTTTAAATGGTACCTCCATATGTAGCAAATAAATGGGAAGAAGAATTATGTTAAACTACAAGTAGAAAGAAATTAAAATGGAAACCACTATGCCACCAATAAACATGATTTAAAAGAAGAAAAGTGTCTGAGGTGAGCTCACATGCAACCCTGACCATATTTACTAACTGTGTAATCCAAGCCAGAAAGTGTGAAAATGGAAATGATGATGTAAATATTTTTCATATGTAAAAAATTGTGTAAGAAAGGGGATATTTCAAATTTCCATGCAATGACCAGAAAGGGGGACCGTACAACTGCATTTCTTTCAATAAGAACTGTGACATTTTGGGGCACCTGGGTTGTTCAGTCAGTTAAGCATCTGACTTAGTTTCTAGTCATGATCTCAGAGTCCTGGGATCAAGCCCTGCAATGGGCTCCCTGCTCAGTGGGGTGTCTGCTTGGGATTCTCTCTCTCTCCCTCTGGCCCTCCCCCCCACTTGTGTGCTTGCGTGCATGCTCTCTCTCTCAAATAAATAAAATCTTTAATAAAAAAAAAAAAAAAGAGGGACGCCTGGGTGGCTCAGTCATTAAGCATCTGCCTTCAGCTCAGGTCATGATCCCGGGGTCCTGGGATCGAGTCCCACATCGGGCTCCTTGCTCAGAGGGAAGCCTGCTTCTCCCTCTGCCTGCTGCTCCCCCACTTGTGCTCACTCGCTCTCTCTCTCTATCTCTCTGACAAATAAATAAAATCTTAAAAAAAAAAAAAAAGAACTGTGATAGTTCAAGTAAGTGGTGGGAACAATGAAGAGAGAGGTAGGAGATTAGGCAGACCCCTCTCAATGCTGGGGAAGAGGGGAGCATTCTCCCGCTGGTTGGTACTTGTTTGTGTGTCATAAAATGACTGTCTTTGTCAACATAATTATCACTATTATTCTCTCCTAAATATTTAATTCTCAAGATTAATTTTCTTTTACTTTAAACTATGTTAGAATTATTAATGACATAGCGACACAGAGGAGACACAATACATGTCCCTATGACCAGAAACAACTATTTTCAAGAAATGACCAGGAACTGAGAAAAGAAAAAGTTCCCTGTGACACCTACAATATGTCTAAAATGATATATGAACTGTTGCAGAAGCTATTCAATATTATTTATGCCATTGCACTCCAGATAAAAGATTATTTTGCTATGCCAGCTATTTTATTTCCTAAAAAATAAGCCAAATTAACATTTCCTTTTGAAATATTAAACTGATTGAGCATTTTTTTCTTGGGTAGACTCCGCTGAATAATTGCCTCAGATATCCACTTAATTTTGAGTAGCTTTCACAGCCTTACTTTCATGAGTTGTCTTAAATCTCAAAGAAGTGAATACCAATGACAACTGGCAAAACATATTTACAACACTTGACACAGAGCTAATACCTTCAATTTACAAAGAGCCCATACAAATTTAAAAGGAAAGGATGATTGCATCAATACAAAAATCAACCAAACATAGGAACATGTAGGTTCACAAAAAAGAATAAATGGCCCATAAATTTATGAAAAACTATTTATGTAGTGTGTGTACATAAAATTTATAAATATATATATGCATATATACATATATATATGCATATATATATTCCATTCATTACACTTATTAGGAATAGCAAAACAAAACAATGAAAATACCTAAAGGATCTATCAAGAGATACCTAGGTCCTTTTAACTAAATTATTATATTCTGTATAACGGAATACTCTGCAAGCATTACATAAAACAAGGAATAATATGAAAGAAATCTCCAAAAAATGTATTAAGTGAAAAATGCATAGATTAAGAAGTATCTCTATTGTGCTCGCTTTTGCATTTAGAAAAAGAGATGAAACATAGACCTATGCATACATATACATAAGGGTGTGTGAATATGTTTTTGTAGAAGATATTACAGTACTCTAATTTGTGATATAAACAGAGACTGTAAATAATTTGTACCTAAGAATTTATCTTCACAAGGGAGAAGACCCCAGATCTCTTTCAGAAAATAGTACAAAAGGATCAGATACTCTGAAAAGAAAAAGTTTTGAAAGCTCTGAGAGTTATCATTAAGTCAAAAAGCCTTGCATCTTCCAACATAAAACATATTCCACCTAATTTGTGTTTAGTTGGCATTATAAAGAAAACGATAGCTAACAGTTGCTACAGACTGAATGTCTGTATTCCCCCAAAATTCATATGTTGAAACCCAATCCCTGATGTATGGTATTTGGAGGTAGGACCTTTGGGGCATCAACAGGTCACGAGGGCTCTGCCCTCATGAATGAGATTAGAACCTTTATAATGAGACTCCAGATAGGGGTCATGTGAGGACACAGCAGGAAGAGGCCTTCCTATAAATCAGGCAGTAGGGCCTCACCACGCAACAAAGCTGCCAATGAAGTGATCTTGAACTTCCCATTTTCTAGAACTGTGAGAAATGCATTTTGGTTGTATATAAGTCACCTCATCTGTGGTATTCTCTTATAGCAGCCTGAATAGACCAAGATAACAGTACAAAGGAATACATGATATTTGGGTCTAGACAAAAGATTTCTGAGTTGGAAGCCTGGGGACACATGCAAAATTTGTCATCAACAAGCAAGAGACTTTAAGTAAGAAGTAATGTGTCTAGTTCTCAGTTTGTTTCTTCACTGTACATGAAATCGAATAAACTAATCAGCAAGTTCTTTTTGTAATCACTGTGAGTTGATTTAGTAAAGTCAAGATAAGAGGGATTTGGATCCCCTTTGAAAGTAGACAACAATTCAGACAGACAAAGATGAGCAAAGAGAATGATCTCGGTAAAAGGAAGAATTTTTACACAAGATCAGGGTTGATAATTTTGAGGGCATACTCTTAGGAATAGAGGTTGCTGCTTATAAAAGAGGCTTTAGAGATAAATAAGCAAGAATAGTGAAATGGAGGTAGATTAAGGAGGATCTGGACTCTAACTTGACCTTAGAATAGTAATATTAAAAAAACTGTATAACTAAAAGAAACCTTAGTAGCATTAACCCTTCATTAATGAACAATAGGTAAAGAGAAGTTAAATAATGTAAAGATTTATCAGACTATAAGTAATTTGTACCTAAGAATTTATCTTCACAAGAGGGAAGACCCCTGACTTATTCAGCATTGTATCTCTAGTCCATCCATAGTATGATGCTTTTTTTTTTTTAAGATTTTATTTATTTATCTGAGAGAGAGAGAGAGAGCAAGAGTGGGCAGAGAGGCAGAGGGAGAAGCTGGCTTTCCGTTGAGCAGGGAGCCTGATGCGGGGCTCGATCCAAGGACCCTGGGATCACGACCTGAGCCGAAAGCAGAAGCTTAACCACCTGAGCCACCCGGCGCCCCCGTAACAGGATGCTCGCACAAAGCGGTCACTAAGTGGTTGCTGAATGACTTCCTTCATGCAGCAACTATTTACTGCATGTCTGCTATGTGCCACGCATTGTTCTAGGATCTGGGGATTATACTATAGGCAAAGCAGACAAAGCCTGTGCCACTTAAGAGTTCATATTCTAGCAAGGAGGATGAGAAAACAAACAAATAAATGAATACAAATTTGGTCAAGATACTTGGAAAGGGCTTGAGGAAAATTAAAGGAGCTTAAGAGAGACAGAGAAGTTCTTGTGGATGGAATCAATTTTTCATTAAATGGTCAAGGAAAGCCTCATGGATAAGGTTACTTTAGATCAAAGAACTGAAGAAAGTGAAATGCCTGGAGTAAGTATGATCTAGGCAGAGGAAAGTGCAGAAGGATTTGGCAAGTTCGAGGAATAGTCATGAAGCTACTAAGACTAGAGCCAAGTGAATGAGAAGGACAAGAATGAAAGGGAAGTTCACAGAATTACTGCAGCCCACATCACTCAGGACCTGGGAGGTCACTGTAAAGACTTTGGATTTTGAATTATTGATCCAGGGTTATAGAAATAGCTAATGGAATAACTCAAAACCAGCACTCTTGATTTTCTCTGCATTAACATTACATTAAGCTAAATAAAGAGAAATGTGATGAAAATCACATTTTAGAAATATTAGTTTGTCAGAGTATTGAATGTTTTTGGAAAAATGGATTATAATGACTATGTTCAGATTTCAGCTGCTCTTCCTTCTTCTCTCAAGAATGAACCATTCCTCTACCCATCTGTTGCATGTGTCCCTACACATCACTCTCTAGAAGAATCCTAGCATGACTTAATTTCTTATCTCCCATTCCCCCAAAACCAAGAGGAACAGAACTGCTTCAAGGAGGCATAAATGTAATCTCCTGAATATAATATTAAAAATTGGGGCTCTATTAAAATATAAAAATATTAATAAATTTTAATACAAGATTAAAAAAAACTTAATGTAAATTTTGATCTTTTGGGAAGTCATACGATAACAATGCAAAAATTATGTCAAGATTTTAAACCAACGGAGTGTACATGTTTTCTCGGAGGCTCTATAGTTTTCATGGCCAGTTTAGTAATCATGCGAAGTACTTAGTTAGAAGGAATGATTATTATATCATCCTAAGGATGTTAATAATACAAACAGCAAATTACAGCAATCTCTGCAATTATTTGTACGGTCCCTATTAAAAATTTACATGCCTTGGTCTGATTACGCTCAGAATAAAAACTCTTTTCCTACCACCAAAGGAAAATGCATTGAAAGCTAAAATTAGTCTTTCCAAATTAAACAGAAATACTTAGAGTATCCCATGACCTGCAAGCCATATTTCATATCCAACATGCTTTACCATCTAGGTGCACAATAAGAGAAACAATTCAGCTGCTATGAGAGAAACAGATGGTGAAAGGTACCTGCTGACCAAACAGGAGCAGCAAGGTGGAATCAGGGTGGGTCAGCTCATCTGGAAAGGTTGCTCGCAATTGTCATTACACACATCAATTGTTTCTGATACGACTGTCTGTCATGCAGTGCCCAGGGCCGTATGGCTTTCTTTGAAACATTTAACATAAAACTGCTGAAATATAATTTTGGCCTCACATTCTGAAATGAGTTGCTAAATCCCCACAATAAGAAATTAATGTTGCCAGCATTATATTATTTTAATTAAGCATCCCTCCCTTCTGTAAAGATACAGAAGCATTGTTTGATATATTTCCAATTTGTCTGCTAATTTATAAAAGTAAAATGATACTACATTATTGTTATAAAGTTAATCAAGACTTTAATGGGACAGTTATGTTACTATCAAGGATTTTTTATTATTTTTTCTTACTATAATGTATGTGTTCAATGAGCTGATTATGCAGTGTGACAATGATTTCACTAATTACAAAGTTATTACTGTATCTCTAATGGGAAGAAATTCCAGCTTCCTAAGTTGCAGAGATGTAATTCCCAGGGAAAATTAGCAAACAAAAATATATTTTAAAAACCCATTAAAAATATTAATTTAGGTTATGTATCTCTATACACCATTTTGTTCCCAGTTTTTTTGTTTGTCATACAATGTATATATATATATTTTTTTGTAAATACACCGATTTCAAGGGATTTAGGCAATTGTAACTATAAAGAAACAGTTTCCTAGAAAATGTAACAATTAGTATTGGGCTGCTATACCCAAAACTATATAAAACATTTAAGAGATAACATGGAAAATATGTTGTGCCTGTATTTCAGTAAATATATATACAAATTTCCATCAAAACAATAAGTTGACAAGCTTTATATTTTAGCGTTTGAATTTTACATGCCACATATTTCATCAAATGGCTATAAAATGCATTTTTTCAGGAAATCTTATTAAAGGAAAAAGCATTTGACAACAGACTGTGGTACGTGGAGTTTTTCTTATTGTAATGCTCCAGAATGTTCACAAAATCACAGTAACTTCACATGGTTCAGTATTATGACAAAGGCATGTTGTGTCATTATGTGCTTGTTGTCACCAACACAGACAACCACCACTACAACAAAGACAAATTGCTTTGCCCATACGAGCTGTCAATAATATAGCAGGGTGTTAATGTGCAGTTTGAGAAGCATCAAAATGTTTAAAAAAATATATCTGCCTCACGTGTCTCATTACCTAAAACGCTGACCTTTGATATCACTTTTTTGGTTTCAATCACAGCAGTCTCCTGTGGAAAACAAAATAGGAATCAAACTCCGAATCCATAGAGCTTCAGGAAAAGTCATGGAATTCAAAAATAACCTCCTAAATCCATTTTAAAAATCTCATAAAATTATCAAAAATCATCATAATTTATACCGATTGTCGAAACTCAGTAATTGAATTTTTTTTTTTAAGAGAAAGAAGGGAGGAAAGAGGGGAAGGCATAGAAATGACAAAAATATCCCCTAATATGAAAACTTAGAGATAAACCAATTTCACGAAATCAATTTCCCAGGAGTAATAAAGATTTCAGAAATTGGCTAAAATTGAAAGATTTGAAGATTTATTCAATAAAAATAAAATATAATTAAAACAGATACAGCATAAGAAACGATTCATGCTAATTTAAAGAAAAATACATACTTATACAATATTTGTTTCAAATAGGATATTTTCTATTTTTCATCTTCCCAACCTTACCAAACTGAAAACACAATTTCCAAAAGTACAAGGCTTTTGTCTGCTTTATGTAGAGTCTGGTATTTAGAAAACACACAAGAAATATTTTTTGAATGATGGGTCTTATTTCAAGAAGCATAATCTAAATGTAATACTGGAAAATATGTAATTTCCTCAATATTTTTCCTTGTGAACGTATTATTATTATTAATTAAACATTAATTCTTTTTTGTAAAGACTGATTGATTGATTGATTGATTTTAAAGAGCAAGAGAGAGAGCAGACATGCACACACGCGCATGGGGAGGTATAGGGGCAGACAGAATCTCAGCGGAATCTCAAGCAGACTCTGCTCTGAGCACAGAGCCCAGGCAGGGCTCAATCTCAGGACCTAGAGATCATGACCTGACCCAAAATCATGAGTCCCACACTTAACTGATGGAGCCACCCAGGCACCCCAAACATGAAACCTTTTATTAAAAAGCCTTTTATTAATAATATGGTGTTATGTAAAAGAGATGAACGATGCACTATATTTGTTTAAAATGTTACTATACACCTGCTGCTGGGAAACATTCTAATTATAGATCACACAAAAATTTTCTAATTCTATATTATACCACCAAGTCCGAAGTCCATGTTACATAACCATGTTTTGTCTGCTGTCCTAATTCTCCCAGAAATGGTCTGGTCTCTATTTGAGTTACTGCTGGTCTTCCCTTAAAGCAATACATCAGCACATCAGTTAGTCTATGCCTGACAAAGACAAACTATATTACTTTTTAAATATTTAGGCATCAATGATTACACACCTGCAAGGCACTACTTCTTTGGTGTTATATCTAAGTCTCAAATTATCAAAAATAACTACAAAATTGTTCCATAAAAAGTAACAGTTTATGTGAATTATCACTACAAGTTTCATGGCTATATCAATTAGATCCTCTTCACCATTATTTATTTTTTATCTACTTTTTGTTTCATGAGTTTACATGAAACGTGAGGTAAGATGCTTATTATAACATCCTATTCTTGTCATTTACTTTTATGTTTTTATATTTGATATTTGCATAAATATAATTAAGCCAATTTTACCCCCTCTGAGGTAAAAATAAATACACTTTATCTTTAAAAAGTTTTTCCATCTGTTTTCAATTTTACTTTTGGCTTCATTTTTATTACGTGCTAATATTAGTGTTAAGAGTATAACACACTTGTTAAACATCTAAAAAATTGATGAGATAGTACTTTAGATAGTAAATCAATGCAACAAAACTAGAAATCACAAAAAATAGTGGAATCAAATGAAAACCCTGTTACTTGAAAATGAAAAAAAGAATTAAGGATACTCCTAGATTAAAAAAATCAAAGCCTTAATAAAAGGATATTTAGCAAATAACCAATCCTATCCCTATGTATTAACACTTATCAAATATAAGCAAAATATTGCTCAGAGGAAAATTTGTGATAAATTATCAGAAATTATAAACACTTAACAGAACTATTTAGGATCATAAAAGCTTGGAGTTCTAAATTCAAATGTATATTTTAAATTATAAATGAGGTAATATTTAAATATAAAAAATAAGAGTTCTGGGTATTGTGATATTTTGGTAATATTTTGGATATTGTTTTAAGTGCATTTCATTGTCATGTATCTATAAAAAATTGTAGGTGGTATCAGCAAGATGTTGGGGTAGGAGATACCAGCCTTTGTACCCCCATTTAAAACAACTATCAGGGGTGCCTGGGTGGCTCAGATGGTTAAGCGTCTGCCTTCGGCTCAGGTCATGATCCCAGGGTCCTGGGATCGAGTCCCGCATCGGGCTCTCTGCTCAGCGGGGAGCCTGCCTCTCTCTCTCTCTGTCTCTTATGAACAAATAAATAAAATCTTAAAAAAATAAAAATAAATAAAACAACTATCAGACAGCAGTCCATGAATTAAAATAGCCCTAGGAGGGCTTAAGAATCCACTTTGAACCGGCTGCAGCAACACAATGGAGCAAAAACAGACAACTGCTTAGAAAGGGCTGCTGGAGAGACTGGCAGAGCTGAGGTGTCTGGAGTCGGCTAAAAACAAAGAAAAAGGGCAGGGCTTATCAGTATCATCCACATCGCAGGTGCCACCCTGGTCCCCAGTAGCCTACTGTCTGGAGGACTCTGGCAGCCTTTACCTCTGAGGACCTCAACAGCCCTCATGGCAGCTAGCAGCTGTGGGTTCCCCGTATTCTTCAGCCTGGAGGACCACATCATGTTCACCAGTATGAACCCCACAAGCTCCTTCTGGAGAGGACACCAGGACCTTGCCCCACCGAGACAATCAATCGTCATCACCACTGACCCCTAAAGTGGCTGCCATTGCAACACCACTCCCCTCATCCAAAGAAGAAGCTGCTGTGGTAACATCCAACGACCAGGGCCACCTCCTCCCAAACCCGCGCTCGCCTCAGACTGTTGTACAGCCACTTCAAGCACTCCCACATCTCAGACTCCGAAGCCCCCACCACTGTGGGCTAGCTCTCATCCTAGACCCTGGCTCCATGGACGTTTTGTACAACACCTGCACCTAGACACCGAAGCCGCTGCCACGGTGAGACTGCCCCCGCCTCTGACCCTGGGGCGACTGGGCGAGCCTGCAATCTGGATCCCAGCCACATGGCTGATCCAAGGGCACTCAGACTCGGACGTTAGTTCTGTGGCCACTCCCCAGGTGCCTGCGCATTAGGTCCTGGGACCTTTGCCACTGCAAGTGCGCCTGCAAAATGGACGCAGGTTTAAGAGAGAACGCTTCAGGGGCGCCTGGGTGGCTCAGTCGGTTAAGCGTCTGCCTTCGGCTCAGGTCATGATCCCAGGGTCCTGGGATTGTGCCCCACATCGGGCTCCCTGCTCTGCAGGAAGCCTGCTTCTCCCTCTCCCACTCCCCCTGCTTGTGTTCCCTCTCTCGCTGTGTTTCTCTCAAGTAAATAAAATCTTTAAAAAAATAAATAAATAAATAAGAGAGAACGCTCCAGCCATGACCGCTTCCATGGAATAAAAAAACATCAGGGGGCGCCTGGGTGGCTCAGTCAGTTAAGCATCTGCCTTCGGCTCAGGTCATGATCCCAGGGTCCTGGGATCGAGCCCTGCATCGGGCTCCCTGCTCAGCAGGAAGCCTGCTTCTCACTCTCTCTCTGCGTGCCGCTCCCCCCCGCTTGTGCTCTCTCACTCTCTCTCTCTCAAATAAATAAATAAAATCTTAAAAAAAAAAAAAAAAGACATCAGGAGGACTGCAGCAGCCTTTGCCACTGAACACCTAACCGCACTAGCCACTGCTGCAGATCCCACCAGTCCTGGCCACCAAGGCCACTGCAATCTTCATTGATGCTGAGCTCAGCTGCTGTACCCTTCTCAGAAGCAGAACTGCTGTACCTCACCCAGCTGGTCCCTCATGCTCACCTGTAAATAAACAGTCTATAAGGCTTGAGAGTGGTGACTGCTTCATCAAATATACAGGTATTAAAGAAAAATTACCAGAAACATGAAATATCAAGGAAACATGACACCATGAAAGGACCACAATAATTTTCCACTAACGGACCCCAAAGAAATGGAGATCCATGAATTGCTTAACCAAGTATCAAAATAATTGTTTTAAAGAAGTTCAGGGAGCTACTGGAGAACATAAATAACTCGATAACATCAGGAAAACAATACATGAACAAAGTAAGAATTTCAACAGAGTGGTACAAATTATAAAGAAGGACAAAAAAATTCTGAAACTAAAGAATATAATGAATGAAAAGAAAAATGTAAAAGTATCAATAACAGACTTGATCAAGCTAAAGAAAGAAACTGTAAACTCAAAGACAGATCATTTGAAATTACACATTTAGAGGAGCAAAGAAGAAAAAAGAATGAAAAAGAGTTGGATACCATCAAGTGAGCAATATATGTATTAAGGAAGTCCCAGAAGGAGAAGAGAGAGAGAAGGAGCAGAAAGTATATTTAAAGAAATAATGGCTAAAAACTTCCCAAATCTGCGGAGAGGTATGGACATTAAATTACATGAAACTCATAAAATCTCCAAACAGATTCAACCCAAAGAGGACTTCACCAAGACACATAATAATGAAATTGTCAAAAATCAAAGACAAAGAGAAAATTCTGAAGGCAGCAAGAGAAAAGAAACTCATCACAATACAAGGGAACCCCCAATAGAATATCAGCAGATATCTCAGCATTACAAGAAAAAGAAAATGACAGACTCATGTCTTTCATGATGATAAATGCAAAATTCCTCAACAAAACACTAGCAAACTAATTTCAATAGCACATTAAAATGATTGTACATCATGATCAAATGGATTTATCATTTATCCCTGGGATGCAAGGGTGGTTTAACATGTGAATCAATAAATGTGATATACCACTTTAACAAAATGAAGAATAAAAATCATATGACTGGGTGCCTGGGTGGCTCAGCCAGTTAAGTGACTGCCTTCAGCTCAGGTCATGATCCTGGAGTCCCTGGATCGAGTCCCACATCGGGCTCCCTGCTTGGCAGGGAGTCTACTTCTCTCTCTGACCCTCCCCCCTCTCATGTGCTCTCTCTCTCATTCTCTCTCTCTCAAATAAATAAAATCTTAAAAAAAAATTAATATGACTACCTCAATGGGTACAGAAAGAAACATCTGAGGGGCCCCTGGGTGGCTCAGTCGGTTAAGTGTCTGCCTTTGGCTCAGTTCATGATCCTGGGATCCTGGATTCTAGCCCCGCATAGGGCTCCCTGCTCAGCGGGGAGTCTGCCCCTCCCTCCCCCTATGCCGCTCTACCCCTCCTTGCTTGTGCACTCTCTGTTAAATAAATAAAATCTTTGAAAAAAAATTGACAAAATTTAACATCCCTTTATGATGAATACTCTCAACAAATTAGATATAGAAGGTGTATGTGTGTATATATATATATACACACACACACACACATATATGACAAGCCTACAATTAACATCCTACTCAATGGTGAAAAGCATAAAGCTTTTCCTTTAAGATTAGGAACACAACAGAGTACCCACTCTTATCACTTCTCTTTAATCATACTACTGGAAGTCCCAGCTGGAGGAGTTAAACAAGAATAAGTCATAAAAGGCATCTTAAATGAAAAGGAAAAAGTGAAATTGTCTGTTTGCAGATGACTTGATCTAATATACAGAAAACCCTAAAAATTCCACCAAAATATTATTAACACTAATAAACATATTCAATAAAATTGTAGGATACAAAATCAACATATAAAATCGAGTTGCATTTCTATATACTAATGGCAAACAATCTGAAAGAGTAATATTTAGGAATAATTTAACCAAGGAGGTGAAAGATCTGCACACTAAAAACTATAAAATTTATTAAAGAAACTGAAGAAGATACAATTAAATAGAAGACATCTCGTGGATTAGAAAAATTAATACTGTTAAAATGTCCATACCGTCCGATGTGATCTACATATTTAATGCAATCCCTATTTAAATTTCAATGGCATTTTTATATGCCATAGAAAAGAACCTGAAAGCATAAAGCCATAAAAGTCCAGGAAGAAAACATAAGACAGAATTCCTTGACACTAGTCTTGGCAATGAGTTTTTGGATTTGGCACCAAAACATAGACAAGAAAAGCAAAAATAAATGGGACTACAACAAACCAAAAATTTTCTGCACAGCAGAAGTAACCATCAACAAAATGAAAAGGCAACCTACAGGATGGAAGAAAACATTTGCAAATCACATGTCTGATAAGGGGTTAATATCTAAAATACACAAGGAACTCATATAACTCAATTGCAAAAATCAAATAAGCTTGGGTCAAGTACAAGAATAGGTATTTTTCCAAAGAAGACATACTAATGGCTAACAGGTATTTGCAGAGATGATCAGCATCACTAATAATCAGTGGAATGCAAATCAAAACTACAGGAGATATCACCTCACACCTGTTAGAATGGCTATTATCAAAAAGTCAAACAATAATAAGTGTTGGCAAGGATGCAGAGAAGAGGGAATTCTTGTTCATGGCTGGTAGAAACATAGATTGGTACAGCCATTATGGAAAACAGTATAGAGTTTCCTCAAAAACATTAAAAATAGAACTACCATATGATTCAGAAATCCCACTTCTGGGTAAATATCCAAAGGAAATAAAATCACTGTCTGGAAGAGGTATCTGCACGTCTGAGTTCACTGCAGCATTATTCACAGTAGCCAAGATATGGAAATAACCTAGGTATCCATCAACAGATGAATGAATAAAAAATTGCAGTAAATATATATGTATATATATATAGAATATATACTGTACTTTATGTATGTATTCTATTACATTATGTTCTATATAGAGAGAGAAGAGAATATTATTCAGCCTTTAAAAAGAAGGCAATCCTGCCATTTGCAACAACATGACGAATCTGGAGGCCATTATGCTAGGTGAAATAAGCCAGACACAAAAAAGCAAATACTGCATGACCTCACTTATATGTAGAATCTTTAAAAAAAAAAAAAAAATGACTCATAGTAACAGAGTGTGGTAACATAGTTACTAGGGCTGAGGGGGTGGGGATGAAAGGGAGATGTGAATCACTGGGTACAAACTTCAATCATGGTGACTATAATAATAATGTGATGTATACTTGAAATTTGCTGAGAGTAGATCTCAAGTATTCTCACCATAAAAAAAAAGGGTAATTATGTGAGGTGATAGATATGTTAATTAACTTGTTTGTAGTAATAATTTCACAATGTATACATATATCAAAATGTCATACAATTTTTATTTATAAAAATCAATGAAATGAGTAGGTGAGAACTTAGAAAAAGTAGAGAGTAATAAGAAATATCAATGAATGAAATTACAAACTTGTTAGATGTCCTATTTGCAGTTTCCCTGATATAATAGAGACAAAATTTTAAACTAAAAAAAGAATTTATAGACAGCGATACATAATATACACTAGTGTTCTATATGACATGAATACTTGAACTCTGTTTAGACTTTTATATTATAATCTTATGATTTATTAAAGAAAATGGGATCAAAAAGATGTATTAAGAAAATTGATCACATGATTATGGAATTTGGCAAGTCCAAAATCAAGCCCAGCCTGGTGGCCCAGCAGGCTGGAGACCCAGCAGAGCTGATGTTCCAGTTTGAGTCTGAAGACAGTCCCAGGAAGGGCTGATGTTGCAGTCTGCTGGAGAATCCTCTCTTCTTAGGGGAGGCCAGTACTTTTTTTTTATTCAGGCCTTTAACCAACTGGATGAGAACCACCAACATTCTAAGGGCAATCTGCTTTACTCAAAGTCCACCAAATTAAGTGTTAATCTCATCCAAAACACTCCCACAGAAATAATGTTTGACTGAATATCTAGGCACCCTGTGGCCCCTTGGCCCAGCTAAGTTTACTCATAAAATTAACTATCACAAGTATCGTCTTACTGGTCAAGGATAACACATCCCTCCAACACTTGAATATTAGGAGATCAGAAATAAGGTTTCTCTCGTGTGGTCATCTTGTGAAAGGTCAGAGTGGAGAGAAGAAAATCCAGTCTAAAGGAACACACTAATATCAGGTCATAGAATCACAGTCTGTGGTGTGGAAAATAGAGAATGCTTTTAAATGTTGTTTGAAAAATGGAATATGTGTAGAAAAATTTGTCAAAATCCTAAACTGTGTCCAAATGCAAGATGCATTTTTGTGGAGGAGGATAGATGGTCAGAGGCACACACCAAAGATGTCCTAGCAGGGTTACAATGAAGAGTAGAAATTCAGAAGAATTCAGTCACTGGGGAACCAGAGAGGATGACAGTTCTGAGGAAGACAAGGGCAGATCCAACAGCAAGTTGTCATCACTGATGTCATAAATTACTAAGCCAAATCTCCTTATCTTGCTTTTTCAGGAGAGAATGGATTATAGGGGTAAGACCGGACTCCGCTAACATGTGACGATTATGTGACCAATTTTGAACAGTCAGAGCGTGCTGAACTGAGAGCCTATCAGGTCATAAGTGAGTATTCTCATCACACATTAATGCACAAGAGTTTCTGTACTATGGCTTTAAACAATTAAGATAACTGGGTCATAAATCAATAAGATGGTGATCCATTATGTTCTTTGTCTTTAAGCTGTGGTTACCTTCAGTGATTAGACTTTATATTTTGATCTGAGATAATCTGCTTCCTTTTACCCATCTTCTTATCATGGATTTTTTTTTTCTTTTAGAAGTTCTGATTCCCCATAGTTACTCGGTTAGAGATTGTCACAAGTGCCATTTTCTTCTTTCTGTTTTGCTCATTCTCATAGACAACACTGACACTGTGCTATTTTCTCAAAGATGTTATTTTAATGGACATTACACTGGTGAATTTGGCAACAACAAGGCAAACAGCAGAGTTGGGAGAGATGTGGCTGTTTCTATTGCATCTTTTGGCAGAGATACAGACCTTAGATTTACTATTCCCAAATGCCTCATCTGACTCATTTTTATTATTTTTACAACACAGGAAGATGCTTTTGGTATCCATAAGCCAAACTTCAACTTGCCATAACCCCTATCCCAAAAGCCTGTGTGCTTCAGTTTATCCTGATCCTTGAAGCTACTGAAAATACTTTAATAAAACCATAATAGAAAAAGGCTTTAAAATACAAGTGGTATACTGCAAATGCTTCCTTTTTCTTGCTCTTGCTCCAATCTGTGCTTTAGGGATGTTTTCAGTGCCAAATCCGGTGCCTTTGGAGTGGGTCCCCAAAGATTTCTGAGCTTTCTATACTAGCTCTTTGAATAAATGAGACAGTTAGAATTGGCAGGACTTAGTCTTCATCTTCGAAGCCTCAGGGAATGAGAGTACCAGTCTCTTCCTGGTGTTAGCTTTTGAAGTCCTTTCTTTGTTTTGTTTAAATATTGAAGCCAGAAGAAGTGAGTTTGATTCCTTATACTACAATTTTCCCTCTCTGCAATTTTTAAAAAATAACTTGGACTCTTTAAATATATGTTTCTTCATCCATTAGAAAATATTTCTTGCCTGGTTGTTGTGATGGCTAACTACAGTAATATAGGTTGGAAAATACAAAGAAGAACAGAAATGTTAAGTACTCCCAATGTCAATTTCATCATGAATTATATAATTTATATGTAACAGAAAAATAAACTTAGTATTCCTGAACAGTTGTCATTAAATAATTCATTTCTGATTAACTGATTCAATAATTACCTAGTTTTATTTTACATGTTTGATGTCATGTGCAAAAACAAATTCAAAGGAAATAGTCATTAAAGAACTCTGGTTCATACAGGTTATTTCAAAAGATTTCATTGGGGGGCACCTGGGTGGCTCAGATGGTTAAGTGTCTGCCTTCGGCTCAGGTCATGATCCCAGGGTCCTGGGATCGAGCCCCACATTGGGCTCCTGGCTCAGTGGGGAGCCTGCTTCTCCCTCTCCCTCTGTCTCTCCCCCTGCTCATTCTCTCTCTCTCTGTGTGTGTCTCAAATGAATAAATAAAATCTTAAAAAAAAGAATTTAAAAAAAAAGATTTCATTGGGTACACTGTATATATTTGAAAAGAATGAAGCATGGTCAATCAGGAGTTATTGTACCCTCTAACACAGAAATGTTTTTCAATAAACCAGATTTGTGTCTATAGCATATTCCCCCAGAAAGGAAGGAAAAAACAAAGCTATGTGTGATTTATTTGTATGTAATATTTGTGCATATCAAGAAAATATCACAAATCAAAGAACACTTATTGATGAGCAATTTCTCACTTAGAGGAGAAACCAGAAGCATGTGACCAAGATTTTTTTTGTTATTTAATATTCATTTATTCATATATTTAACATCTATTTCATGCTAATTCCAAAATGGAATTGACTTATCAGCCTTCAAAAATCTCTAATATTGTTGGAATATATGCATTACATTTTTATATATTATTTCATTTATTGTAACTTAGTCACTGTTCATTGAATTTTTAAGATAATAAAATAGAGGTTCAGTGACTCACTCCCTCACACAGTACACACAGTTGGCTAAGGAAAAAGCTGGAAAGTAAAGTCAGTTCTCTAGAATCCAAAGTATACCTTCCTTCTATCATATACCATCAGACATGGACACTTTAGAGAAAACGATCACAGTGTTGTCCTTTCGGTATTTAACTTGTGGGTTTAGTCAGCACTAATTTGGGGATGAAAACTAGGAAGCTCAATCTCTGATAAGGATAGTTTTAAAGGAAAATATTTGTTATATGGCACCTAAGTAATTGGTGAAAATCCAAGTAATTAACATTCTGCAGGAAAATTAAAAGCATGAGCCACAGAAAATCATTTCTGAAAATACCAAAAGCTGAGGCCACTCTTGCCCTATAATTCTCTAATGCAATATGGTCTTCACTACAGTTGCATGAAGGCAGCAAATAGTACATCTTACTCAATTTTATCCCACTAAGATACTAACATAGTTCTTCACACACAGCAGAAGCTTAAAAAATGTATTTACGAAATTAAATTCCAACACAGCCAAATCTCAGTCAAATCCAGCCCTATTCTGAACTTGAAGTTACTTACCTAAAACATTCAGAAGAGGGAAAAAAATACTTCAAAAATCCCATTAAAATATCTGAAGCTGTTGCATTTCCATACCCTAATAATGAGTTAGCAGGAAGAGAAATTAAGAAAACAACCGCATTTACAATTGCACTGAAAAGAATACCAAGGAATAAATTTAACCAATGTGAAAGATCTGTATTCTGAAAACTATGACACTGCTAAAAGAAATTTAAAATAATACAAATAAATGGAAAGATATACTGTGCTCATGAATTAAAAGAATTAAAATTGTTAAAATCAATTTTACGACCAAATCAATCTACAGATTCAGTGCAATCCCTATCAAAATACCAACGGCATTTTTCACAGAACTATAACAAATAATCCTAAAATTTGTATGGAATCACAAAATACCCTAAATACCAAAGTAATCTTGAGAAAGAAGAATAAAGCTGAATGTACCACACTCCCTGATTTCAAACTATACTACAGAACTATGGTAATCCAAACAGCATGGTACCAGCATAAAAACTGACACCTAGATCAATGGAACAGAAAAGAGAATCCAAAAATAAACCTCTGCCTATACAGTCAATCTCTGACAAGGAGGCAAGAATATACAAAGAGGAAAAGACAGTCTCTTCAATAAATGGTGGTAGGAAAACTGGACAGCTACATGATAAAGAATGAAATTGGGCCACTTTCTTATACCACATAGAAAAATAAACTCCAAGTGGATTAAAGACTTAAAAGTAAGACTGGAAAACAAAAAAACTAGGAAAAAACTACACAATAAGCTCTCGGATATCAGTCTGAATATTTTTTCGATCTGTCTCCTTAGGTAAGAGCAACAAAAGCAAAAATAAACAAATGAAACTACACCAAACTGAAAAGCTTTTACACAGCAAAGGAAACCATCAACCAAACAAAAAGCAACCTACTTAATGAGAGAAAGCATTTACAAATTATATAACCTGTAAGGGGCTAATATTTAAGATATAGAAAAAACTGATACAATTCCATATCAAAAATTAAAAAATGGGCAAAGGATCTGAACAGACATTTCTCAAAAGAAGACACAACAGACACATGAAAAGATTCTCAAAATCACTAATCATTAGGAACATGCAAATCAAAACCAGGAGATATTTCACACCTGTCACAATGGCTAAAATCAACAACATAAGAAATAACAAGTGTTGGCAAGAATATGGAGAAAAGGGGACCATCATGATCTGTTGGTGGGAATGCAAAATGGTGCAGCCACTGTGGAAAACAGTATGAATTTCTTCAAAAAATTAAAAATAGAAATACCATATGATCCAGCAATTCCAATTCTGGGTATTTACCTGAAGAAAACAAAAGCACTAATTCAAACATATATGTCCACCCCTATATTCACTGCTCCAGCATTATTTGTAATAGCAAAGACATGAAAACAAAGTGCCCATTGATTGATGAATGGATAAAGAAGAGGTGGTAAATATATACAATGGAATATTATTCAGCCATAAAAAGAATGAAATCTTGCCATTTGCAGTGACATGGATGGAGCTAGAGAGTATTATGCTAAGTGAAATAATTTGTCAGAGAAAAACAAATACCATATGATTTCACTCATATGTGGAATTAAGAACAAAACAAATGAGCAAAAGGGAAAAAAAAGAGAGGTGGGCAAACCAAGAAACAGACTCTTAACTATAGAGAACAAACTGATGATTACCAGCGGGGAGGTAGGTGGGGGAATGGGTCAAATATGTGATGGGAATTAGGGAGCGCACTTGTGATGAGCACAGGTGATGTGGAGAAGTGATGTACTGAATCACTATATGGTACATCTGAAACTAATATTACACTGTATGTTAAATAAAAACTTAAAAAAAATAAAAGTTATAAACTTCAAGTTATAAAATAAGTAAGGCATGGGGATGAAAGGTACAGTATAGAAAAGAGAGTTAATAACATAACAACTTTGTATGCTGACCGATGGTAGCCAGATTTATCATGGTTATCACTTTGTAATGTATATAAATACTGAATCACTATGTTGTATACCTGAAACTATTATAATATTGTATGTCAAGTACACTTCAATAAAATAAAAACTATACATATACACTATATATGCAAATATCTATCATGACATAAATAACTTTAAACAATTTATCAGAAAATGAAAGCCAATGTAACAAAAAAATGAAGACTTCTTTTATTCTGAAAAACAAACAAAAAAGGGGACTGAATTTCAAGAAAGATTATCATGGAGTCAGAAAAATACAAATGGTTATTTATATTTATAAAGCTAAGTACTCTGAATCACTGTCATTTGAATTCATAGTTCTTAAGAATATTAAAACTTCTGGTTCAAAATGAGTAACTGCTACTCTAATGTGTCTCTTTAGAAAGTGCTAAGCATGCAATGTATTTCAGTCACATATTTTTGGCTGCTTTCACTATAGGCACTGTACTAGGTATTGAGGAAAATGTCATTTTAGATTTTGTACAAGGCTGAACAAGAAGATATTACAAAACTGTATAGGATGCATCATGTTAAGCATAAAATAATTAACTTCAAGGCATTACACAGTCGATTATCTCTGTTAAATGTGGGCTTAGGGAAGCCATCAAGAGGAGGTGACATTTGAATGGGATTCTGCAGAATGGATATGACAGGGCCTAGAGGTAATGGAGAAGGGAATTTCAAAAACAGGGAACATTACATGATAAGGAAAATAGATTGAAAATGCAGGCACATTTAAGCAAGGATATACCCCTGGGCATAGAGTTTGTGTGAGAGGTAAGAAAGTTCAAAACAAAGTAATCTTTGTATGGCATGGGAAGGAGCTTGGATTTTATTCTCAATGTAATAAGGGATTCACAGGAAGGATTTCAACAGGGAAAATGGTATTATTAGAGTTGCATTTCAGAAAGAAAACTGGCAGAGACAAGCTAGTTGCTTGCCAAATATGGTGAAGCTTTTCATCTCTGCAGTCTGGGTCCCGATGAATAGTTTTTTCCACTGTGTACACTGGACTTACTGTGAGCAAGAGTTAAACTTTTATTGCATTAAGCCACTGGAATTTGGGGATTTATCTGTTACAGTAGCTAGTACTACTTCCCTAGGTAAGAGACATTGGCACTTGGAAGTTGGGTTGCAACAAAAATCTGAACATATGACACTGCTTCATTGCTCAGTAGTTTTTAGAAGAAAAGGAACAGCTTATGTGAGAACTGTTCAGCTTAGAAATAAAAGAGTAAAACAATGATGGAATATGGATTTTCACAGCTTTGTAAGGTTAGGAAAAAAGTGTACTTCTAGATCCCAAACAGTAATAGATGAAGCTGAAGTCTATGATACCATAGACTGGGTGTCTTATAAACAACAGAAATTTATTTTTCACAGTTCTGGAGACTGGAAAGTCTAAGGCCAAGGTTCCAGTATCTGGTTTGAGTCTGCTTCCTGGTTCATAGATGGTTGTCTTCTCACTGTCTCTCCACAAGATGGAAGGAGTAAGAGATCTCTCCAGGGTCTCTTTTATAAGGACACTGATCCCAGGTGCCTGAGTGGCTCAGTTGGTTAAGCGACTGCCTTCAGCTCAGGTCATGATCCCCCAGTCCCAGGACCGAGTTCCGCATCAGGCTCCTTGCTAGGCGGGGATTCTGCTTCTCCCTCTGACCCTCTCCCCTCTCATGCTCTCCCCTCTCATCCACTCATGCTCTCTCTCACTCTCTCTCTCTCTCTCAAATAAATAAATAAAATCTTTAAAAATTAATTAAAAATAAAGACACTGATCCCATTCATGAGGGCTCCAACCTAATGACTTAATCATGACACTGGGGTTATAATTTCAACACATGAATTTGGTGGGGGGGGGGAGGGGGATGCAAATATTCAGCCTGTAGCTTTCTATCTCCAGTTCCCCCAAATTCCTGTTCTTACCGCATGCAAAATATATTTGTTACGTCTCAACAACCCCAACAGCCTTAACTCATTCTAGCATCAACTCCAACTTCTAAAATCAAAGTCTCATCTAAATATCAATTAAATCCGAAATGGCTGAGATTCAAGGTATCCTGAAGCCAATTGCTCTCCAGCTGTGAGTTTGTGAAACCAAACCGGTTATGTGTTTTGAAACCACAACAGGTAGGCACAGAACGGACATTCTCAGTCCAAAAGCAGTAAGGAGTAACAGGCCCCAAGTAAGTCCAAACCACCTGGCAAACTCCCTGAGATCCTCAGGCTTAAGAATAATTCTCTTTGGCTTGATGCTCTCTGCCTTTCCTCCAGGACCACTGGAATGGAGGTCCTGCCATCCAAACATACTGAAATGAGCAGTCTCACTTTCTGGACACACCTGGCTAGGTGCCCTGCCTTGCAGTTTTGTCGGGCAGGGACTGGGCACCAAGACTCTAGTGGCCCTGCCCCCGATGCTTTGGGCAGAGGTTATCTGGCTTCTCGAAAGTGAGTCACTGGTCCCTTCTTTTGAAACTGAACAGGCAGCCCTGAAGATCTCTGAGACAGTTTTGGGGTCATTCTTCCCCAGCAGAGAAATAAAACCTGGCTTCTGTTGACATGGTTGATTAGGCCCATGATTCATGTCTATATTCACCTCCTTATCAAATGATTGCCTGGCTAAACCCTTAGTTTTCTCTTCTGAACATGCTTTCTCATTTTTTGCAATAGAGACAGAATTTTCCAAATCTTTTAATTAATTTATTTATTGTATTTATTAGCTGCTTAACAATTACGTTTTAAATCACCTCTCTCTTCTCATATTTAATATAAGCAGTCAGGAGAAACCAAGCTGCACCTTCAACACATTGCTTAGAAATCTCTTCAGCTAAATATCCAATTTCATCACTTGCAAACTCTATTCTCCACAAAACACTAGAACACAAGCAAAATCCAGCACGTTTTTCGCCACTCTATCACAAGGAAGGTCCTTCCACCAATTTTCAGTAACATATTCCTCATTTCCATCTGAGACCTCATCAGAATGGCCTGTACCATCCACATTTCTACCAACATTCTGTTCAGAATTATTTAGGTATTCTTTAAGAAGACTTAGGCTTTCTCTACAGCTCTCCTTTTTTTCCTTCTGAGCCCTCACCAAAATCACCCATAATGATCCATTTATGGCAATGCAGGCTTTTTGTAGCAGGCAGCTCAAAATTCTTCCAGTCTCTACCCATCACCCAGTTCCAAAGCTACTTCCATATTTTTAGGTATTTGTTAGAGCAACACCCCTACTTCTTGGTATTGGTTTCTATTTTAGTACATTCAGTCCACTGTAATAGACTGGGGGACTTAAAAACCACAGAAATGTTATTTCTGTCCTGGAGGCAGGAAGCCCAAGACCAACGTGGCAGCAGATTTGGTGTCTGGTCAGAGTCCACTTCCTGGTTCATAGATGGCTGTCTTCTCACCAGGTCCTCACCTGCTGAAAGGAACAAGGGAGCTCCTGGGGCCTCTTTTATCAGGGCAATAATCCCATTCATGAGGGCTCTATCCTTATGACCTAATCAACTCCAAAAGGTATTATCTCCTAATACCATCACATGGGGGGGGGGGGCGCTAGCGGTTAGCACTTCATGAATTTCTGGAGGAAACAAACATTCAGTCTATATATAGTAAGCCAAGAAAGATTTTTAAGAGAAAAGAAAAATGGGAGTAAAGTTCAGATTAAGGATTTAGTCTTCTTAAGCCTACTATCTCAGATAGCTTCAAGGTCACCACTATTAAGCTGAGACAGAGGTAGGGGACTAAGAATGAAAAGAAATAATCAGACTTGAGAATTAAATTTAGGAAATAACTTTGGATGTGTTTTCTGGGACATGAAACTATCTGAAAGTAGATAGATCAAACCTACTAAGTATTTGAGAAAAATGTATTATCAACAAACTAAACTCACACTAAAATATTTTTGACCATTTAATTTTAAACTTGCACTGGCAAGAAGTGTCTACAGAAATGGCTGAAACACTGTAAGAGTTCTCAAAGAATGTCTCTCAACGTGTATCTTAGTCAAATAATGGACATGGAAGAACATACTGAAGTGAGATCAAACAATGGATAAAAGAGCTTTTCCCACAAACTATAATCAGAGTGTAATCAAAGGTCTCCCCTTATCTTCAGGGTAGGAGATGCAACAGTATCCACCAAAACAATTTCAAAATTACTATGCAATTACTATGCACCATGACTTGAGGATCTCCCATTTTATTCTTTCCAAATGAAAGCTTTATTATGTTGAAGGGGTGTGTGTGTGTGTGTGTGTGTGTGTGTGTGTGTGTGTTGAGGGATGGGAAGAATAGATATAACTTCATTTTATTGCCTAGAATGAGTGACTATCAAGTGTCAAAAACAGGATTAAAATCTGTCCATCATCTGAATATTGTGGACTCTATGGTAAATGCAATGATTGAAAGGGACTTATAAGCCATCTCCCTTAGAAAAGCTGAATTATGTTTGAACAATGGAAAGAGGATGAGATGGATATTTATTTGCCTAAAGGGTGGACTGCTGAAGAAACTGGCAAGTTGTTCATTACTGCATTTCATCCTGGATACACAGCTAGACTGTATTTCCTTGCCCTCCTCATAGCTATGTGTGAACATACCTCATACCACTGGATGGTATGCAAAATTAAGGTACACTGCGTTAGACTTGGATCATAAAAACATACATCATTTTCCTATTTTTCTTCCCTTTCTGCTGGCTGGATGCAAAGGATCCAGCAGAGGATCCTGGGATCCAAAGAGATCACAGAGCCACAGTCTGAGAATGGCAAACCCCATCAGCCTGGCTCCCTGAGTGACTGCATGGAGGAGTGACATCACCATCCCCACCACCACCCAGTGGACTTCACATGAGTGATAACTAAACTTCTACTGCATAAAGCCACTGATATTTTTTGTCATTATAGCAATTAGCATTGCACCATAGATAGTCTGAAGAACTACAAGGCTGAAGTCAAGGAAAACTAGCTATCTACTAAAGTAATCCAGGCAAGGAAGAATGAGGGCTTGATATTAAATAGTAATACTGGATGAACACGTAGAAAACATGATGGATTTGAATGAAATATGTTTAGAAGGCAATGATTAATTATGACATGAGAGGATGGGAAAAGATAAGAAATAAAAACTACAATTCTGAGTTGTATAAAGGCCACTAACTAATATAAAGAAAGAAGAAGCATTGAGAGGAAAATACATTTTGTTTTACATTTTAAGTGTCCATGGGACATTCACTAGGCAGATATATAAGTGAATTTTGAGCACAAAAAAATAGGTGGGTGAGAAAAGAAAAAAGAAAAAACAGAATCAGTAGTGATAAGCATAGCATATAGGTGGGAGTAAAATAATGGCACACAATTCATCTCATAACACCAACACAATATAAATACAGTAATGTAAATAGAAATAATTAAGTACACATTTATATGTTATATATTACATAATATGAATATAATAAAAATAGAAATAACATAATAACATGGAAATAACAGAAATAGAAATAACTCAGAGAAACAGAAAAATGTGGCCCATATTCAAGGGGATGGGGAAATCAACAGACATAGATCTCAAAAATACCCAGATGTGGAAATTATCAGACAATGACTTTGAAATAGTTACAATAAATAGGTTTAAGATTTTTCTTTAATTAGACATTAAATTAAAATGTCTAATTTAATTTAATTTCTAAATTAGACATGATGAATGAGCAGAGGGAAATATCAGTAAAGAAATGGAAACTGTTTTTCTTTTTTTAAAGGACTAAACAGAAATTCTAGGAATCTAAAATTTATATATCTAAAATAAACATCCAAGGGATGAGTTTTACTGCAGATTAGAGTCAGAAGAAAGAGTCAATGGCCATGAAGAGATATTCAATCTGAACAGCATACAGGAAAAAAAAAAATCAAGAAAACGAAAAGACTGTCAGTAATCTGTGGAAAGATATCAACCAGTTTAACAAAGTTTAACTGGAGCCCAATGGAAAAGAAAGAGATAATGGAGAATTAAAATTATTTGAAGATATAATGTCCAAAATTTTCCCAAATTTGTTGAAACACAGTATTCTACAAATGTAAGAATCTCAGCACAGCCAAAACAGGAAATTAATCAGCAGGAAGAAGTGAAAAACACCAGAAACAGAAAAGGTTTGGATAAGTAAAAAGACTACCTTTTATAATTTCTTTCAATTCTTTAGAACACACTTACTGTATAAAAATACTGTAAATAAAAATTTAAAAAAAATGCTGTATATTTTATGATGCATTGAAAAGTAAACTATTTGAAAAAAATAGCACAAAGGACAGAAAGATAATAAATAGAATTATGCAGTTGTAAACATGTCACATTTACATGAAGTAGAACAATACTGTCTCTAAGTAGACTATGATAATGATACATATTGCAATTCCTATAAAAAATGATGGGAAAACATATAGGTCAAAAGCCAACAGAGGCTTAAAATGGAATACCAAAAAAACAAAAATGATTAGCCCAAATTGGGTATGAATGGAGGGAAAAAGGAACATATATCAGATGGGAAAACTGAAAATAAATAGCAAGATGGTAGGCTTAAAGCAGACTGTATCAATGAAAACATTGAATGTGGTGGGCTAAACACACCTCAATTATCCAGAGATTGTGGCCAGATACATACCCATAAAATAAGGATATGCTTTTATAAAAGACACACTTTAAATAGAGATACATTTATGTCAAACAATAACAAATGAAAAAAGATAAGCCATATAAACAATACATACATATACACAAAGACAAATAGACATAAAGTCAATATTTCAGTCATAAAAGGGATACTGTATCAGGAAGGCACACAAATCATAAAGTCCTATGCACAGAGATTCAACACATGAATAAAAATTGGGAAAACTAAAGGCAAAAATAGATAAGTACACAATCACCACTGGAGATTTAATGTTCCACTCTCAGTAACTGATAGAACTAGAAAACTCTACCAACATTGCTTAGCTGATACTTACAGAAGACAACACCCAATGACTACAGAATAAATGGGATTTCCCATACACATGGAACATTCACCGTAACAGACAATAAATAGGGCCACAAAATGAGTCACAATATATTTTGAAAATATCTGAAATCTTAGAAATTTTTTCTCACCATAAATTAAAAATTATAGTAAGATATCTAGAAAATCATGAAAATATTAGAAACTAAGCAATACATTTCCAAATTACCTGAGTCAAAGGAGAGAATATAAATTAAATTAGAAAGTATTTCTAACCCAATGATAGCAAAAGCATTCCATATAAAATTGTGGAATGTAGCCAAAGCAGTGCTGGGAAAAAAAAAAAAAATTTGTAGAGGACAGTCTTCTTAGGGGAAACTTATAAAATCAATAATGTGAGTTTGTACCTTAGGAAGAGAATTATAAGCAAAATAAATCCAAATTAGGTAGAAGGGAAAAAAACAAGACAGATATGAGCAGGAAGCTATGAAGCCAGTATTTCACTCCACTTAGGATGCAGAAAGGGGTCACAAGAGAATTCTTCTCCCAACTTAGTAAGAATAAACCAGATAGGGGCGCCTGGGTGGCTCAGTCGGTTGAGCGACTGCCTTCGGCTCAGGTCATGATCCTGGAGTCCCGGGATCGAGTCCCGCATCGGGCTCCCTGCTTGGCTCCTCCTTCTCATGCTCTCTGTCTCTCATTCTCTCTGTCTCAAATAAATAAATAAAAATCTTAAAAAAAAAAAAAAAAAAAAAAGAATAAACCAGATAGTCTCAAAAAAAAAAAAAAAAGAAAGAAAGAAAAGAAAGGAAGAAAGTGATAGTGGTCTGTTTTTTTGTTTTGCTTTGTTTTTTGGGTTTTTGTTTTTTTGGCCCGATAAAATGCCAAGATAGAGGGGCACCTGGGTGGCTCACTCTGTGAAGTCTCTGACTTTGGCTCAGGTCATGATCCCAGGGTCCTAGGATCCAGCCTCCCATTGGGCTCCCGGCTCATCAGGGAGTCAGCCTGTCCCTCTGCCCCTCCCCTGCCCCTTATACCCTCTCTCAAATAAATCTAAAAAATAAAGTGCCAAGATAGCAAAGAAACCTAATGAAATAAAAGAAAAAGAAAAAGAAATGACAACTACCCTCTAGAAGAGAAACAATCACTGCTCTGATTACTGCAGAATGAGAGGAAGACCTGGGTAAGAAGACATAGGTAAGAAAAAAGCTGAACTTTAAATTCCTGATACGATGGGACACAGCGCAACGTGAAGCTGTTCTCACCTGCTGACTCCTCCAGAGGGCTTCACTGAGTACTTCTAAAAAATGTGGGAAAGGGAATGTTAAATTAATTAAATAAGGAAGCCATTAAACTGGGACGGTTCTAACTCTCAGGCCACTTACCTAAGCAAACCGAACTCTAAGCCTCCGGATTTCGAAACCGAAACCTTAGGAGAGCCAATCAGCAGCACCCAAGATTGAAGTTGTAACCAATCAAATAACTCCCTGCGCTTCCACGTCTTCTGCGTGTCTTTTCTCCGACCGCCTGTGGATGGAGCCCTTTTAACCGCTTCCGGTTTGGCGCTGCCCTAGTCCAATCAGCGTTTGCTCAAATATCTTTCAAGTTTTGGCTGTACTTCATTTGACCTTTTTAACAGCCGGTGGACCTGATAGAGGTGGACGCAGGGTACAGGCAGAGGCAGGAGACGGAGGAGAAACGGAAATTTTCCAGCCACTCTGGATGTTACCTAAGCAGTCCACACTCGCCGTCTGTGTCTGGTGGAGAGGTTGGAGTGTGGAGAAAAAGTCGCCTGAGACCCGGGCATTAGGGCCTTCCTGAATTCCGAGTATGAAGAGGGAAAACTGAAAAGTAGCCAAAGGAACACTAAGGGTCTGGCACTGGGGGAAAAGGCAGCAGCCAGTAGAACTACATTAGGGGCCGGTGAGCTGAGAGGAAACCACTGATGGGCAGACAACCTGGTGTGCCAAAGGCTGAGAGCCGAGGAGAACTGAAAGAAACGTTCTCGGCACACAGATCCCTGCTTGAGGGAAGATTTATCTTCATATAACTTAGGCATGCAGCAGAGTGAATCTAACAAGCAACCACAAAGCCCAAAACCACTACTTACTACATTGCCTCAACCCCCATGCACACAGCCTAGTAGAAGAAACTTACCTTTTCTGAGCATCAATATTACGTACCTCTGTTTCATATCTGGCATTTAAATAAAAATGATCACACGTGAAAATTTAGAAAATATGACCCACTATCAAGAGAAGATATGGTCAAAAGTTTCTTACGCATCTATTGGGTGATCATATGTTCTTGTGTCCTTATTCTATTAAAGTTGTGTATTGCATTAATTGATCTTCAAATGTTAGAACGATTTTGAGTTCCTGAGATAAACCCTACCTGGTGATAGTGTATAATCCTTTTTATATGTTTCTGGCTTGGGTTTCAGAGGATTTTTGTGTCTCTCTTCATGAGTGTTAATGGTCTGTAGACATGTGTGATGGCTTTGTTTAGCCTTATATTTAGGTATTAATATTGACCTCATAATTAATTAGTAAGTATTCCCTCCTCTCTTCTTAAAGAGTGTTTGAATGACTAGTATCAGTTCCTTTTTAAATGTTTGATAGAATTTCTAGGAAAGCCTGGGCTTTTATTTTTGTGATATTTAATCACTAATTTAATTTCTCGTTATAGATTTATTCAGATTTTCTATTTCTTCTTGACTCAGTTTGGCAATTTGATTCTTTCTAGTCATTTGTCCATTCCATCTAAGCTATTTAATTTGTTGGGAAAAGGTTGTTTATATAACTTCCTTCTAATTATTTTCATTTCTGTAGGGTTAATAGTGATGATCCCTCCTTCAGTCTTAATTTTCATAACTCGTATTTTCCGTTTAGATATTTCCAGTGAATTTTTCATTGTAATTTTTTTTTTCATTTTTCAACACCGGAATTTCCACTGGCTTCTTTTCTATAATTTCTACCTCTTTATTGTTATCTACTCTTTAAGGAGTCATTCTCATACTTCGTTTTAATTCTTTAAGTATGGTTTCCTTTAGTTCCTTCAACATATTTGTAATGGTTTCTTTGAAGTCTTTGTGAAGTTCAATATCTGGACTTTACAATTTATATCGTTTTTTTGTCTTATGTATGTGTCACATATTCCTGTTTCTTTGTATATCTCATAATACTGAAAACTGAACATTTTAGATAATATATTGTAGCAACTCTGGATTCTGGTGCTCTTCCCTATTGAATCTGCAGGTAGTTTGCTTCTTTGATTGTATTTTTATCCATTTATCTGAACTAGTTGTTTCACGTTTGCCTGTTGTGCAGTGTGTAGCCAGTGATCTCTCTTTTCATATTATTTGTTCATTTGTGTGTTTTTCTATATTATTATTAAGCTTGAGATCCTCATGGTCACATGTAGATTAGTATAACTTAATATCAGTCAGTGATTGACCAAAGATAGTGCTTATAGACCTTGATTCAGTAAGGTGTCTACTCTTTGTTATGCATTTGTGTAAAGAATGAGCTATACATTCATAATTCAGGCAGTTGACAGTTCACCCAGTTTTTACCTTTTACTGGGTCTCGTCATGTCTTCTCTGAATCTGTGCATGGCCTTACATTCATCCAGGGACATGGAAAAAACTAGAGCATCTCCAGTCTCTCCAAAGTTTATGCACATCCTTGTGCATATATATGTGCCTAGCCTTTGAGACCACCTAGAGTATATGGTAGCTTGTAAGAACACTGTGATTGTCTTTTTCTTCAGATCTTCTAGATAAACATTATCTGCTCATCTGTTGCTTGCCATAACCAGTATCACAACCAGGTAGCTACAAGGCTGTTTGCCATCAAGATCAATATTGTTTTCAGCAATGATTTTGGTCACAGAGCTTTTGCATGCTCTGAATTATCTCTGGTGGAACAGGATTGGAGTGTTTGGGAGTAGAGAGGTGGGATATAAAGCCTCATAGTCTTCTACTATTCTTACATAAGATTCAGTGATTTTTCTTTAAAAAAAGTTTTTTCACAATTTGTTGTTTTTTGTTTTTTTAAATTTCAGAAAACTGCAATGGTTGTTTTGGAGACATTTGTCCAGTTTATTGTTTGTTTTGGAAAGATGTTGCAAATCTCCTTATTCCACCATTCTATAAGTGCCATTTCTCACTGACATGGGATACAATGTCACCTTAGACAAAGGGACCTGTTTTATGGTGAAGTTAGAATGGCAGTACACTCAAAACCACCGGATCCACAGGTCTCACTACCTACCACATCATCCCAAAGATAGTTGCCTAAAGGAGTAGTAGAACCTCATAAAAAATGGAGAAACCATATCCTTGCAAAGAAGGGGTGCTAAAATTTAGTATGGGGTGTGCTCCTTTAAGTTAGACATTATGTGGCACTTTATCTCCAGTAAACAGAATACATGGGTCTGAAAAATAAGGGATAAAAGCAGCAGTGGCCCCGTTATAGGGCTGCTATACAAAAAAAAAAAAAAAAATTACTATAGACTAGGTGACTTAAATACAGAAATTTATTTCTTACAGTTCTGAAGGCTAGAAGTCCAAGATCAAGGTGCTGGCAGCTTTAGTTTCTTCTGAGGTCTCTCTCCTTGGCTTGCAAATGACCACCTTCTTGCTGTGTCCTCACATAGTTTTTCTCTGGCCACACACATTTGTGGGATCTATTTTTGTGTCCAAATTTCCTCTCCTTATAAAAATACCATATTGTGATAGGGCCCATCCTAATGGTCTCATTTTAATTTAATTGCTTCTTTAAAGGCCTTATGCCCAATAATGCCACATTCTGAGGTACTGGAGGTTAGGACTTCAACATATGGATTTTGGGGGGTATAATTCAGCCCCTAATATGACCCCACTTACCGATCCCTCTGGGTACCCACTTGAGGAATTCATGGATCTCTTCCCTAAAATCCTAGGATCTGTTAGTTCAGAGATGCTCATTTTCAAAAGGATGATCCTTCTAACAGGAGACACAGTAAGACTAAATCTAAGACTGCCAGAGAGTCACTATGGACTTTTTCCTCACGTATACTCTCACAGAGATAACTGACCCTGATGGTAATCAAAAGGTAGGACTGCTGCTTTGTAATTAGGGAAGGAAGAAATATATGTGATATTCAAATGATCCATTTAGGCAATTGGTGCTACTTATATGCCCAGTTTTAACTGTAAATGAGCAAATACAACATCCACATCTGATAAGTGTGTGGTAACCTGAGGCCCAGACACCAACATTCTCCAACATCTGGGTCTCAGTCATTCTACATCGCAAGCCCCCAGTCCAGCAGAAGTGCTATGCAAGAGTGAGGGGATGTTACAGTGACAGTTCCAGCCATGGTGCTAACTGGGGGGGCTGCAGTTCTCCAAGGAACTCTCCTTTTATAAATTTTCTCAGGAATTTTGACCATAGAATTCTGGAAAAGCTATGCCTGGATGATGTCCCTACCCATTCACTCCAGATTCCCTGTCCTGGTTCTGTGGTCCCCGTCCATTTCTGAGCTGCTGTGAATGCTGGCTGCTACTAGTAGTAGATGCCACTCTTTCTATGGAAATCGTCATTGGCTGATTGGAACTACCTTACGCCAGAAATATACACACCTGTCCAAACCCTGAGGGACACTCACAACCCATGATATCCTGATACAGGGTTTTAAATGCTGATCTTCTCGCCTCAAATGTGAACACTGCAACACAGCAGTTTATGTAAGTCAAGTAAAGCCTAGGCTTGACCTGAACTCAAATTCTTGCTTGTCACTTTTCCCTTTATTATCCTATTCTACTCCCTTAAGCTGTTTCTTGAAAAGTACTTTATTAATAACTTATGTGCATCCAGACCTCTGTGTCAGGCCTTGCATTTCGGAAACCTGATCTAAGACATTTACATCTGAGACGGGGGCAATAGATAAGGGAACGTAAAGGACTTGTGTTTTCAATGATGGGAAAACATCAAGTAGTGTATGGGCTCAGGTGAGAGAAACATGCCCAACCTTGTAGCAAATTGTCTTAATGAATACCTCCTATTTATTATATCTAATTTAGTGCTGATCACTAAAAGTCTTAAAACCACTATTTGTCCAAAAATACAACTGATATTAAAGCAATTTCCTAATATCTCTTGCTAGTTATGTCTGCATATCTTATCACATCAGATCTGTGGACATTTATCCAAACTGCCTAACACATGCATCCGAGCAGCTAAGAGTGAGATATAGGCCTTTCTTAGGCAGTGTAAAAGGAGCAGAGAGGTAGAGTGCAGAGCAACCAAATGTGGAATGGCTAAAGTCCATGAACAATCAGGAAATTAGTAGATGGGGCCAATGTTGACACTTCAGTTCTTTTTTTTTTTTTTAAAGATTTTGTTTATTCATTTGACAGAGACACAGTGAGAGCGGGATCACAAGCAGGGGGAGAGGGAGAGGGAGAAACAGGCTTCCCGTGGAGCAGGGAGCCCGATGCGGGGCTCGATCCCAGGACCCTGGGATCATGACCTGAGCCGAAGGCAGACGCTTAATGACTGAGCCACCCAGGCGCCCCGACACTTCAGTTCTTAATTATCCTAATTAGAGGCCATCAGAACAGCAAAATAATGTTTATTGAGTCTGGCAAAGTGAAACATTTTCATTGTGCTTATTGCTTACGTTGGCAGCCATGTTACATTGTTGACTCACAGGCTGTGTAGGTAACAAAATCTCCTAAGCCATTTTATATGAACTGTAGTTAAGCTAGGCCTTTCTCTTCCTGCCCTTGTAAAATTGCTATTTTGAACACAAATATAAGAATTTACTTTTTCCATCTACTCTTTATCTTACTAGTTTCGGTTTATTTTTATAGTGCATAATCAAGTCCATCTCTTAGTTGATATAGTTATTAATATAATGCAAACCTAATACCATAGGAAAAGCTAGCAGTCTCCATCACAAATGGGAGATTCCATGAGTTGCTTTTTGTTTCCCTCACAAACCCATGCACAGTCTTCTAGAAACACAATTGTTTCTATTGGAAGTCCATAAACATTAAGTGTATTTTAAATTTCAGTTCTGAAAAAATGGCAATCTGGTTCTCATTCATGGCTAGTAACCTATTATGTCTGACAAGTTTACCTTCATTGCTACAGTCTATATATGTATTTATTCTACCCAGGCATTTTCTGTGCACTCTTAATCTAAAAAAGATTTAGGAAAACATTCTCTATTTTGATTATTTTTTTTCTTCACCTGGCTTCTTTTCTTTTCCATTGAACTTTTATTATTCAGTTATAAGATTCTCTGGATTTGTCTTTCACATATTTTGTATTTTCACTGATAATTCCCAATCTTCTGTATTTTTGTTTTGAATTATCAAGCACTCTCTTAAGTATTAAGTATACGGCAATGAACAAAAAATATCTCCACCCCCACAAAAGGATGTACTTTCTTATAACTTACATTATAGTAGGATACTATAAACAACAAATATGAAAAATATGTTTGATGTCAAATAATAATAAGTGCTATGAAGAAATATAAAATAGGGGAGAGAGGAAGGAGTATGGAACAGAAGCAGTTACTACATTAGGGCAGTCAATAAAGGCCTGATTGTGAAAATGACATTTGATCAAAGGCTGAAGTAGGTGAGGGAGCAGCTCATGGATTTCTGGTGAAGCAGACAAAGGAAACACCAAAGACCTGGAACTAGGAGCATGGCCAGCAGGTGTGAGGACTGGAATGAGCAATGGGAGAAGAGCAAAAAGGTGGGGGTGAGATAAGTAACATGGGCCAGTGTATGACGTACTTTGGAGGATTAATAACAAATGAGTTTATAGCGTGTAGTAAAAAACCACTAAAGAATTTTGAAAAGACCAGTGATTTTTATCTGCCTGATATTTTAATTGGATCACTCTGGGCCAATGTTGAGTATACACTGCTGGGCACATAGGGAAAGCAAAAGGGCATTTAAGCAGGTATGTTAATGCCAAGTGAAAGGAGAACATTTTCTGTCCTAGCTTATTAGCAGTGGGGAAGGTGGGGGGTGGTTAACTTCCTATGCATTTGGAAGGCAGGGCCTGAGTGGATTTGCTGAATAATTAAGTAGAAAAGGTGGGAGAAAGAGGTGTAAGGCATTGAGACTCAGCAACTGTTTGAATACCCAGTAGCATTTGGGAAAGGGCAGGGCCATTTCCCACAAGATGGAGTCCATTTTACTTTGTTTTTGTGGGGTCTTTTTCCTCTTGATTTCTTTACATTTCACAAATCATCCTGTTGGTTTGTTTTTATTATTTCCAAAAATTGTTATGCAATTCTCAAATCTCACATTGCAATATTTATTTGAATCATCACAAGAATTTGTATCAAAAGATAGCAAATTATCTTCAATTATATTAATGTCATATGAGTAACCCATTCTGATTCTGTGGCTTGGTTTTTCTCCTTTGAACCACTAAGACCCCTTAAATAGTCACCTTTCTTTACTTATTTGTCTTTGTCTATACTTTTTTAGTATTCTTAGAAATATGTAGTTACAATCTAATTTAAGAGTGACAATTTTGGCCTCATCTTTCAATTATGGATGAAATTATTATTTATATATTAGTTATAATAATGCTATTTATAGTAATAGTTATAATAATGATATTACTGTCTTTGTATGTAAAAAAGCTAACATAAAATCATCTTGTGGGGCACCCAGGTGGCTCAGTCAGTTAAGCGTCTGCGTTTGGCTCAAGTCATGATCCCAGGGTTCTGGGATCGAGCCCTGCATTGCATCTTGCTCCCTGCTCAGCAGGGAGTCTGCTTCTCCCTCTCCCTCTGCTGCCCCACAATTACAGACTATGAGAAAATATTTCAAAATCACAAATTTGATAAGGAATTATATACACAAATCATACAATGAACTCCCAAACTCAACCATAAAAAGTAAGCAACTCAATTTAAAAATAGACAACAGATCTAACAGATACCTCACCAAAGAAGATATATAGATGGCAAGTAAGTATATGAAAATATGTTCATATAATTTGTCATAATAACTGCAAATTAAGACAACCATGAGATACTACTGAATACCTATTTCAATGACTAAATCCAAAAATCTGCAATTCTAATTGTTGACAATCATGTGAAGCAGAAGGAACTCACTTTTATTACTGGTGAGAACACAAAATGGTAAAACCACTTTGGAAGACAGACTGTCAGTTTCTTATAAAACTAATCATAGTCTCACCACACACTCTAGCAATCACACTTCTAGATATTTACTCAACAGATCTGATAACATAGCCACACAAAAATCTTCATACAACTGCACAGAGTGCTTTATACATAATTGCTCAAAAAAACTTCACAATACCCAGGATGTCTAAGGGACATAGAAGCAACTGAAAGAGCTTCCAATGGCCAAAGATGAAACACTTTGAGCAACAAAATATAGTATTAGATTAAAACTCAAAGTATAAAATAATTATCCATGAGGTCTTACTGATAAAAATAAATGACTGAATAAATGAGTAAGTGGGGGAAAACAGATATACCTACTACACAGAAGAATTCCAAATAATTTATGTAGATATTCTGCCCTCAAGGAGCTTGAAGATAACTTCCCTGTACTTAAGTGTGGGATGTGAATTTTGACATCTTTTTAAGAGTATAATGTGGAAAGACAGAAGAAAGAATAATTTTACAGTTAAGAACTCTGACAAACACTGCCTTACCCAGGCAGTCAAGGTTAGTAACAATAGTTATAAATCATACTTATTTTACGTACTCTTGATATAATCTGATCTTATTAGCACCTCAATGTGCTCTACCTCCAAAACACATAATCACAGTCCAATCATAAGAAAAGCATTCAACAAAACCCAACTGAGAAATAGTCTACACCTGTTGTGTAAATAAAGTTTTATTGAAAAAAACCCATTAAAAAAAAGATATATTCTACAAATACTTAAAACAATATTCCTCAAAACTGTCAAGGTCATCAAAAACAAGGAAAGACTGAGAAACTGTCACAACCAAGAAGTACACCATATTAATGCAAGATGTTAACAATAATAGAAATTGGGTGTATAAGGTATGCAGAAACTCCATACTACCTTTATTATTTTCCTGTAACTCTAATATTGCTCCAAATTAAAATGCTTATTTTTATAAAGTTAAAAAAGTATGGGTGAATAACATCATTAAGATGACAAAATAGGTTGTTCCTGACTTCACTCCCCCGCTCACAAGAAGAACATCCAACAACTATTCCAGAACAAGATACCACTGAGAGAATCCTAGAACACGAGAGTGAGGCTGAAGTTCTCCCTGCACCACAGATACCAAGAGAGACATTAGAAGGGTAAGGGAAGTAGCTACCCATTGACCACGTTGCCCCTCCCTCAGGTCAGTGCAGCACTGTGCAGAGAGGATTCCTTGGAGCCTCTGGTTCCTTCAGTGGGAAAAGAGAACCCATGGAGACAACCATCACCCCTCCCCAGCATTGGGGTCACTTTACGGGAACCCTTACTCTGATCTCACACCAGGAGGAACTGCAGGGAAATCTATGGGACTAATCCACTGGGAATCTGATTGTGACAAAGAAGGGGGGAGGGCCTCACAACAATCAGCATATGGATCTTGGCAGAGCAAATACATACTTGCAGTGCCCAAGTAATAATCCTGACCAGCAGTTTTGCTCATCTGCAGAACCAAGTTGGTGGCACATTCTGACCATGGGATTTGGCCAGGTGCAGCTCTACCTTATTTGAATCTTCATATGAGGAGTTTTGCTTGTCTTAGAGCCAGTTTGTCTACTCCCAAGCAAGGAGCAGAGCCACCACCTTCCACTCTGTAGAGAATGTCTTCTGGCCCCATCTGACCAGAAGAACTAGCAACAAGTCCTAGAAGCTATGCGGCCCCATTGTGCTCCAGCCAAGGGTGACCACCAAAGCAAAGCCATTACCAAGCATGAGGGTCCGGCAGGGGTATTAATTCATAGCCAAGGCTGCGGATAGCTCCCAGCATCTCCCAAGCAGAGAGCTCGTTTTGGAAATTGATAAGTTACCTGAGCAGCCTCTCCCCCTCCTGCACAGGCAAAGGAGCTGAGATATAGCACTACCCACTGTGGAAAGTGTCTTCCTACCCCATCTGACCAGAAGGGCTGACGGCAACTCCTGGAATCTGTGTGACCCCACAGTGCCTCTGCATGGTGTAGTGAGCCCTAAGGAGGGCAGGCAGAGCCTATAGTTTGCAAAGCAAAGTAGTGGCCCCATTCAGCCAGGGAACTTGGGTTGTGTGTGGGTTGGCTTGAGTTAAAACAACAAACAATGAGTTTTACCAGCTTTAGAGCTCCTTCTCCTATACCTGGGCAGAGAATCTAATTCATAGTCCCACTCATCACTGAATACAGACTTTAGTATGCACAACCAGGGAACCTAAGAAGAGCACATGAGGAGATGCCTAGCCTATTCAAAAGCCCTACATACAGTGACACTTGAACAGAGAGCATAGCCTGTGGCTTCCCTCATCTACAGAGCAAAACCCGTGGCCTCACCTTGCCAGGGAACCCAGAGTACACCATGGCCTATTCAAATCATACCAAGTATCTTCTCTAACCACAATGGCATGAAATAGAAATCAACAGCAAGAAGAAAACTGGAAAATTCATAAACACATGAAGACCACTAACTTGAAAACACTAATTCAAAACACCAACTCGAAAAGATACCTGCACCCCCATGTTCACAGCAGCATTATTTGCAATAGCCAAGATATAGAAACAATCTAAATGTCCGTTAGTGGATGAACTGATAAGAAGTTGTGGTATATATACAAAGGAATATTATCCAGCCATAAAAAATGAGAAAACCTTACTATTTGCAACAACTTGGATGGACCTTGAAGGCATTATGCCAAGTGAAATAAGTCAGACAGAGAAAGACACGCACTGTATGATCTCACTTACCTGTGTCAACTGAAAACAAAACAAAGCAAAAAACATAGTAAAAGGGATCACACTGTGATTATCAAAGGCTAAAGATAGGGGGAGGGGGAATTGTAAGAAGATGGTTGAGATACAAAATTCCAAACATAAGATGAATAAGCAATAGGGATATGATGTACAGCATGATGACTATAGCTAACATTATTGTATGATATATAGGAAACTTGATAAGAGAGTAAATCCTAAGAGGAGAATTTTTTCCTTTTTTCTTTTCTTTTTTTCTTTTCTTTTTACTGTAGTATATGAGAAGATGGATGTTAGATGAACCCACTGCAGTAATCATTGCACAATAAATGTAAATCAAAGCATTTTGATGGTTTGATTTTTTACAGCGATGTATGTCAATTATTTCTCAATAAAACTGGGGAAATTAAAGTATGGGTAAACACAAGAAAATAATGATATGTTTTATTCTGTAAAACATGGATATTTGTAGGTATTATTTTCACTTTAGTTCTTGAGTTTCTATGCTGGCCAAAAAAAATATTCTTCAAATATTTTTAAAAACCTCAACTTCAGAGCTTCAGTTAAGAATATACAACCATAAAAAAAAAAGAATATACAACCATAGTAAACAGAATGATGTACAGAATAATCAGCTATCTTAGAGATATCAAATTATGTCCTGTACTTGTGGCTAGCTCTTTGAGGGCAATAACTTTTTTTTTAATTAATAAACTAAACTTTATTTTTTAGAGCAGTTTTAGGTTCACTCCAATAACTTTAAAATATAATTTTGCAACTGAAAAGAGACAATAACGGGTGTCTGCTTCGTTGAATACATGATAAATATTTTGTTCCCTACCATGTAACACTTACCAATAAATGCCAATAATAATTGCAACAAAATCTTTTGCTTTTAAAGCTGTGTAAAAGGCAGAAATAATCATGTAATCATCTTGTAATTATATGGTACTTACTATGCAATTACATAGTAAATACATTGTAAATTCAAAATAATTACATGGTTATTTGCATTATGCATAGTTTCTAATCCAATTTTGACACATAAAACAGTGGTAGCATCCAAAGGGTTACCCAAATTTCTCCCACCTACACCACAGGATCAGTAATAATGGAAGTAATTAAAGGAAGTCCTTGAACAAATGCTTGATAGTATATGTTAGAAACTATCCATTCATATTTATGACATAGGTAGAATTATAAATTAGGGCAGAATGGGATTAGCAATTAGACTATAAATTATCAATTAAAATTTATGCTAACAATGATTTTGGTGTTGGTGATATCAAATGGTACTTTATCAAGAACAATTAAATACTGTTCAGGAGAAAAAAATTAATGATAATGGCATTATATGTGTTTCTTTGGGTTGATAAAGGGCTGCCATTTTGCATTTTTAGTCAAGATATTCATTTTGACAGAAACATTTGAATTTAGTAATATTTACAAAAGCTTGTAATATATTTGAGTCCCTAAAATGTTTATGCCCTCAAATGAATATTTTGTTTTTTTGAAAACAGAAACAAAATATTTATCTTTAAAAGTAAGTTCCTTAAGAGACTGATTTCTTCTGAAATGGCAGAGTAAGAAGCTCAGTCAACTCTCTCCAACAAAGCAACCATTTATATGCAGAAAATTATTTTTTAAAACACAACTATTTTAAGTCTTTTTAAGTTGTTCTGAGGGCATACAGCAAATGAAAAAAAACATTCATTCAATAAAATCTACCAAATTTTAGTAAGAACAGTGAGGGTCTATGGCATTTAAGCTACAACCCTTTGCCTTCCCACACTCAAAAGCTTCATCTCACAGGGCTTTTCCCCTTCTAGTTCCCAGTCTAAGAAACTGTATTACCATGGGATTTGCAGACCACTGGTATCACATTTCCCCAACTCCATGTTGCTGAAGCAGTGTTTTAGGCCAACATAGCCAAGAGGGCCAAGGCTCCCTTCTGTCACCCAGTCCCCACTCACGAGGCAAAATCTCTATTCCAGACATTACAAGACCAGAACACGGCACCCTGATCCCATCTTGCTTCTAGGTGGAGGTTCTAAATGCAAGGACAGCCAATAAGATGGGAACACCCTCTACCTCCTGCACAGCTCCTAGTCATAGAGCAAGTGTGTCACTCCAGGAAAAATGGGTCATTGTCCCTCGTTCCAGATCTTGTGAGTTATACAAAGGTTATACTCAATGGGAAGGACACAACATAGAGAAAAAGTTTCACAGTTTTGCCTTAGAAAATTGACTTTGTTTGGAAAAGAGTGTGAAGAATTCCATGCCTCTGGGAGAAAGGGGAGATGTCATGAACAATGGTGATTTGGGTAGAGAGCAACTAAAAGGGTACACATAGCTCTACCATTAGCAAAAACAAAACAAAACAAAACAAAAACAAATTGAGATGGCAGAGCAAACACATACTTTAACAGAGAGAACCAGGGAAAGAGATATCTAAGAAGAACTACTGGGATCACATTTAACCCTGGGGCCCAGAAAGGCTGTGCACAAACTGAATGAACTGCAGAGCAATTAGAGCAGAAAAGGGGACAGAAATGAAAATATTCTCCAAGTCACACACAGATCCAAAGCAAGGAGCAAAAGCTTCACTGGAACTAGGAGCTTAAGCACAACCTTTAACCAAACATTGGCTGAACAATAGGCTACTGTGACTCAAAAGCAATTCTAATAAGCCAGTTTTAACAATAAAATCAAACCCATCGTAGGCAAATCTGTTCCAAGCAAAAGGGCTGGAGGATAGGGGTCAAAAATGTAAACTCTTTGAACTATGATCATAGCAGCCTCCAACCAAATATGCATTGAATTGCAAAGGGTAAATATCCAGCAGGCCAAGGGAACTTATGCACAACTTTTGACCAGTAAGTGGCTTACACTGACCTGGGACAATTCCTAGTAGTCAGGTAAAAAGACAAAAACAAGAAAAACAACTGTATATTGCAATGGAAATAAACTTCACAGTTAGTTCAGTCAACTCACTAGACAGATAAATGATAACGAAGCAAACAATAGCATCAACCCTAAGGAGGTAGGTAAAGATCCTGAGTTGTTGTATTACCTAAAATGTCCAATTTTCAAGAAAAAGTTAAGAGCTATGCAAAAAAAAAGGGGGGGGGAAGGAAAATGTGATGTTGGGGGGGAAAGGCAATTCAATGGGGGAAAATATAGTCTTTTCAACAAATGGTGCTGAGGCAATATCTACATGCAAAAGAATGAACTTGGACTTCAACCTCACACCATAAAAAAATTCACTCAAAATGGATCATTGATCTAAATGTAAAAGCTAACATTATAAAACCCTAACAGGAATACATAAAAATATCTCCTTATGATCTTGGGTTAGAAAATGATTTCTTACATATAATACCAAAAACAAAACAAAACAAAAAAGATAATTTATTTTAAAAATGGGTAAAGGATTTGAATACCCATATGTTGATAAGCTTACAAAATGATGTACAACATTATTAGCCATTAGGGAAATGCAAATCAAAACCACAATGACTTACCACTTCACATCTACTAGGATAGCTATAATCAAAAGAAAATATAAAACATATTGCCAAGGATGTAGCAAAACTGGAACCATCATACACTGTAGGTACGAATATAAAATGGTTTAGCCAATTTAGAAAACAGTTTAGCAGTTTCTTAAAAAGTTAAGTATAAATTTACCATATGATCAAGCAATGCCATGTTTAGAGTATACAAGAGAAATGAAAACATACTTCCACAAGAAGATTTCTGCATGAATGATCACAGCAAAAATATTTGTAATAGCTAAACAGTGGAAACAATGCATGCATCCATCAACTGGTGAAAGTATAAAGAATTGTGGTTATCCATACAATAGAATAGTATTTGGTAATAGAAATCAATGAAATGCTGATACATGCTACAACATGGATCAACCTCTAAAATATTACGCTAATGAAAGAAGCCGATTCAAAAGACCACATTTTGGATTATTTTATTTATATGAAATGTCCAGAAAAAGTCAATCTTTGAAGCAGTAAGTAGATCAGTGGTTGTCTGGGGCTGGGTTTAGGAACAGGGAATGACTGCAGTGGGCACATATCTTTTTGAGGTAACAAACATTTACTAAAATTAGACTGTGGTAATGTTTGTACAAGTCTGTCAATTTAAAAACCATTTAATTGTACTCTTAAACCAAGTGAGCTTATGGTACGTGCATGATACCTCAATACACTTGTTTTTTTAAAAGTATCTTCCTTGGTAAATGACTCTAGTAATCATATGTAACATCTCAAGTCAAAGATACTCATGCTAAATATAAGATGACACAATACATATATACCCTCTCTTCACTTCCCATACCATCACACCTTGTCTCATTTATTTGGAAAGTATTGGGTATAACTCAGTTGCCATAGAAAGCTGAAATATAATCCTACAATCTGATCTATTTTAAGCAATAGGAACAAATCAATTTTAAGTATATTACAATGATACTCAAATTTTATATTTTAGTTTGATAGATCCTAGTTTTTCTCATAGATGTTAGATATATTTCCAAATGATATGAGAATTGCTACCTGAAAATTTAAAATATTTTGCGATCCTTGAGGAGAATTCTGCACTTTAGGAAGCAAGGTGATCTAATATTAACTTTTAGTTGAATTTTTGCTGCTATCTTAAAAATACATCTTGCATAATGTATTATAATATAGATTAAATCAAAAGGTATAATGTTAACATCCAACCCTGTTGTTTATTCAAGTCAATCTACTTATATATACAAATCTGATATTTACCTCTTAAAATATTTAACAGGCATAAGTGCCCATAAATCAGTTATGACAATCATTGTTAAAGCAATCAATAGTACGGAATATGCATTAATTCAAATAATATTGATAGGCTCATGAACCTGCATCAGTCTTCTTTGAAGTAAGAAAAATGAGACATCTTCCAAAAAATCAATATTTTCCTTTTTATGTCATTCACTTGAAGATTATCAATAATACATTACTTTTTTACCTTATGTGTCAATGGTCTAATTTTTAAATACAAGCATCTCTACATTTTAATGTAAAATGATAATCTACAAAGAACTGAGAGGCTAAAAATCATTTGATGGAAATATTTTTGAGGTTTATGGCTTAAAAACACATATATGTAGATATAAACACACACACATATATACACTTAAACATGTACACGTACTGTTATATTTTTGTGGGCAGTAGCCTAAGAAAGCTCTGCCTTTTAAACTGCACAAAAAATGCTTGTTTCATCCTGAAGGTGTATTGCATGAAAGAAATAACAAATCTCAGTACCCATCTTTTTTAGCCCTTGTGAACTGGGATGTTATACAGGTATGTACTTAGGTAAAAATACAAAATGTGAAATTACAACACCCATTCATCAAAAAAGAAACATTTTAATTGGTTATAGGTGGAAAATACCTACTTGACAGTCAGTTTCTCACTTTTCACGTAAGTGCTTTGCTGCTTGGCTGCCTAATCTTGTTTAGTGTAGGAAAAGTAATTTGACATGAAAGTACCTAGATGGCTGCCGAAAATTAATTGCCAATTAAAAAAGAAAAATGTTTGTGCTACTCTATAAACAAGCCAACATATAAACCTTTCAGTCTTGTTGCTTTATTTATGTCTTTATAGATCTGGTTTCAAGCTATTTGCATACAATTTACAAATTCATATTATAATTCTCCAGTATATTTATGATTTTATAGTTGTATATATTTTACCTCCATGAGAAATATTTATTTCTGTATGCTTCCGTTGCTTATTATTTAACAAAAACATCACATTGCATTTGATAGTTTATATATCTTCTTTAGAATAAGCCATTTTTACTTGTAAAGAAGAAAGAAAATATTTTACCCCCACCAACGGGCATAGATGAGCACATGCATATGTACACACACCACGCACACCCACACACGCCACTGAAACCTTATTTTAGAAAATGCTCCATACCCTTCATCTCTATGTTGGTCTCCAAAATATTGATAATAATAATTTTTTAAAGGCAAGAGAAAGAAATTTCCCATATGAAAGAAACTTTGAGAAATCAGTGGATTCTGAGAGGTTTCAGTACTTGAATACCTGTAAACTAATATTCATTGGGGAACCTAAACTGGGGAAAAGGAAAGCCATTCAAATTTGTATCTCTCTTTAAAAGGAAAATTTGGGATGGAAGATAAAATCTGGAGCCATAAATTAAATCAAATGAAGAGTAAAGCATCAATACTCTAAAAGTGTCAGAAGGGAAATCAGTAATAATATATATATTATTATAAGATATACATGTATTATAAAAAGGATGAAGAACTATTGAAGAAATAATGATGTTTGAGCCACATTTTCATACTTCCTGTTCCGAAATTTCGGCAGCTCTTCCCAGCTATGTAAAATTGCCAGTGAGAGGAAAGGGGGTCATTTATTCCAAATCAAGTATTCATCAAAGCTATCATACTGCAGCTGGGGGGCGGGGGGGGGGGTGATGAAAATGATTTTTCCAAATATTTTTTCAAATGGTTTCCAAAAATAATAAAGGAACTGCAGCATTTTACTTTGTTACTTAGAAACAAAAGCAAGTTTCCTATTTGGACATGAATAAAACAATGTGTCTTTTTTCACCTGTACCAACAATCCAGATCCAACTTTCTGACACTTTTATTCTGTTCATTTAAATATCTTTCTCACAGCCACAGTTTCCAAACTATGGGGCTGTCTTTTCCTTGTCTCCTATATTGAATCAGGCCTCGGTTGTATTTCAAAGCACTCAGCGCAATGCTTGACACTCATTAGGCTCTCACTATATATTTAACCGACTAAACAGACTTCTGTAAAGAATACGTTTGTTCCGGGCGCCTGGGTGGCTCAGTTGGTTAAGCGACTGCCTTCGGCTCAGGTCATGATCCCAAATCCCAGGATCGAGTCCCGCATCGGGCTCCCTGCTGGGCGGGGAGTCTGCTTCTCCCTCTAGCCCTTAGCCCTCTTGCGCTCTCTCTCTCTCTAATAAATAAATTTTTAAAAAAATCTTTAAAAAAAAGAATACATTTGTTCCGTCTCTGACATCCGTCCTGTCTTTTCCTTCCCCAGTATCCCCGGTTGTGGAGGCTTTGGTAACTACGGTGGCTATACTGATTATGGCTATGGAAACGATGACTTTGATGACGGATTGAGAGATGGTATTGGTAGACATGGCTAGGTGGAGCTGGTGATGCAAGTTCAGGGTTTTTTGGGAGTCATTTTGTATATTGTCAACCGAAAATGACATTGCTAGTTTTCCCCACTGCTAAATCCAATACTAATTAATATTGATATTTTTGAATGAAATAAGAGACTTCAAATAAATCTCCAGCTTCAGTTGTCATTTTCTAGGTAGTAGAAGGGCAGTGAAATGGTTAATTGTTCACAAGACCTCTACTTTCAGAGGGATCATGTGTGTTCCACCTGCAGGACGTGTGGTGTCCTGGTTGTACCACTTCAGAGCTGTGCAATTGCATTTATATTTACATAGCCCTATCTAAAGTACTTAGAATAATTTCTCATTCACAAGTGTTTTATAAGTATTAGCTGAATGAATGAATACATGAATGAATACGTGAATGGAAAATGATTATTTGATTAGTATCAGTCTCCCTCCCTAAACGGTAAGCTTCTTGAATGTAGGAGTAGAGTTTTCTGTAATGATCATTGTTTGATGGCATTTCCAAGATTCAACTGGAATTTGGTATGTCAGGTACCATATACATGGGGGAAAAAATGTATTCACATGGACACACTTACAGAGAAACATCTAGATCTTTGTATTTTGCCCTGTTCATTTTTGCTTTTAGAACATTTCCCTAGAATGTTTGTTAAAATTCTGCAAGTTATCTTACCCGTACATATGGTTTATCACACCACTAACACAATTATCACCCAAGTAGGAAGCCTATTGCATACTCAGTTTACCCCATAATGCCCTGAAAAATAGGTATTTCCTGATGTTGATTGACCTAAGAGCAAATAAGTTCATAGCCAGGTTGAATTCATCTAGAAGAATTTTCACATATTTACCATTTAATGAAATTATGACATACATTAAATCTTTATGAAATGTGTGCTTTCAACCTTCTCACAAGAGCACATGTAATAGAAAGAAGTCTGTAATTAGAATCAGAAAACTTTGGTCTAAATCCTGGATCTGCTACCATAAGCTGTGTGTCCATGTATGAATCAGTTAAATTCTCTCCTTCAGCTTTTACCTTTGAACTTGCAGAATAGAATGTTTGACCTACCAATATATCTGCATTGTTGTGACGAACAAATGAGATCATGTGTGGCAAAATGCTTTGTGAATTGTAAAGCACAATATACGTATGTTTTCCTGTTACTTGGTGATTCCTTGCCAGGCATACTCCAGATAGTTTAACCAGTTATTCTGGAATATTTGACAAGCTGAACTTCAAACAAAAGATATAAATCTAAAATGGGCCCCTTTAGACATCTGTACATTTCTTCTTTCTAACTACTGCCATATTTGCTGATGTCGCAATGAGAGCAAAGTCTCCCTTTGTTGTCAATTCCCACATTTTTCATTCTGTAAAAAGAGAAACTTTCTCCAAAGGTGCTCCACAACTCCTCTCAAGCTACACCTACACGCTAGATTAGTTAGCATAGATTCATGCTAACAATGAATTAATCACATGCTCATCTAACAGTCTCTTTTTTGCAAATTATCAATCTATATTTTGCTGCTATTCTATGTTCATGGTTGCTACCATGAATAAACATGTAGTAACAAATTGTTTTCAACATTTTCAAGATACAACTTTTTTAAACAAAAGAAATTTAGTATTGTGATGATGGCAGACCATTTTAGGTTGCTTATTGTTTAGTTCACAAGAGTAATGCATATATGCTAGGGAATCTTAACAATCTTTGAAAATTAGGGACTTAGATGGCAAGGCTCTACTTCCAAAATTAGCTTTGAGGTTGTTCTGAGTTTTCTGTATTTTTTAAACTGTTTCATAATTGATTCTGATAGCTCAGTGCCGAATATGGATTTTGTGTGTGTATTATCTTAGAACCATGATCATATATGGAACATATTATTTCAAAGCTTTTATTACAAATGAACTTTTGTAGAGTTTTTTTTTCCCCTTAGATATATGAATGTGCAGTACGCAGCCTGATACCAAGAGGATACAATTTTTTAAATCTATGGAAGTACAGATGATTTATAACTTAAAAAATGATACACTTAAATTTTACTTCATGAAAATATAGTAACTTTATTTAGATGTATCAATAATATATTTAAGTGACCACATGCCCTTTAACAAGCAGCATGGACTGAGGTAGTGGAAGATACTGAAATATTTCAAACAATATTGTATTTCTCAGATATCAACCATTAATGGGCACTTGAATATTTTACATATGCTATTTTAACTATCTGAGAGAGTAAAATTCAATTTAGAACATTAAAACTCTCTCTCCCTACTAAATAAACCATAGGTGTCCCCTACATTTCTGACACTAATGTAATTATTATTAGCTTGCAATTCTTATCTGAGACAGTTATATAGATAAAGTAAGCCCTAAGTAACATTAAATCGGCCAATTTGACATTCTTCTCAGTAATGACCCTTATATGGCTGTTTTGCTGGAGAATGCGGGTATGATTAAGTAATAGCAGGTGGGTCTTTACTGACATTAGTTCTTTACAAGTCACTTATTCTTACTTTATCTGAGCTCGTTGGGTCATACATAATTAACATTTATTAAACTTCTTGAAAATTCTGAAGATTATCTATCTATAGATATAAAATAAGTATTTGTAGACTCCATCCCATCACAAAAAATACTTTACAGTGAGGATATTTCACAAAATTGAAGTCTTACACAACCAAAAACTATGTAAACCTGTTTCCATCAGAGACATTTTTCTTAAACTGTCATTTGGAAATTAACAGTGTTTTTTAAAGAAATTATTTCCTCATTATCTAAAGGAACATTTCCTACACTCGCATTGGCAAAACCTTAACATGTTACTTTTCTGATTCACTAATGGTCTGATTCCTCATTGTTCTTTATATGTAAAATGGATATATTAATATTTTCCTGATCATTTTATAATATTCTTGTAATAAAATAAAATAATAAAGACATATGAAAATACTTTGGAAGCAAAAAATAGTCTCTACCTATTAATTGGAGGATTAGAAGATTTCCATTGTAGAATGTCAAGCAATCACCCAGGAAATGGATTAGCAATAAAAAAGCTTCACTTTAATGGATATTGTTAGTGAATTCCCTTTTAACTTGGAGGTCTTGAGGTTGGAATGTAATTTCCCTGCTTAGTGAGCCACACTGTGGACACAGAGGTTTCTGTTCTCATATAATACATGTATGGCTGAGGTGAAGAGAAATGTCACACAGCATCCTGAGGAAGGAACCATATTTGAACACTGAAAATCACACCTAGTTTGGGAAAAAAGCTTCTGAAAAATTCCTAATTCAGAATAATTTCGAAACTAATTCCCATGAAAACTCAGGCATCTGTACCTAGGTACATTTTCTATGTGTCCAGTGGTCTGGGGCATTAATTTTTCCCCCTGTATTAGTCAACCCGTGTTGCAATAATTCTATATAAAATCGGTTCTAAAATCATACTGACTTAAAACACATGCATTTGCTTTTCTTGCACATAGATGTGGAGTGGGTGTAGTGTCTGTTTCAGGCTGTAGTTTGAGCTCAAACCAGCTCTGCAATTTTTCACTTCAGGACCAAAGCTGAAGAAGCAGTTGTTATTTAGAGTGTTTTTATAGCTTATGGTGCAGAGAAGGATAGCTAGAATGCATGCCAAACCAGGCACATACATACTAGACATTTAAAGACAGCTCACCTTCCCCTGAACAAAGCAAGTTATTTGGCCAAAACCCAAAGTCAATGAGGCTTGGCCTTATACTTTTCCTGCTGTGAACTATGGCAAGGGTGAAGGTAAAGAGAAAATTCTTTTTTTTTCCTAAGAGAAGGAAGAGAAAGAGAGCACACATGCACACGTGCAATTGGCCGGGGGGAGGGGGGAGGGGGGCAGAGGCAGAGAAAGAGGGGGAGAGAGAATTTTAAGCAGGCTCCACCCCAGCACAGAGCCATGGAGGGGCTCGATCTCACAACCCTGAGATCATGACTTGAGCCAAAATCCAGAGTCAGTGTCTTAACCAACTGAGTCACCAGGCGCCCCAAGAGAGAATTCTAAATAAATAATACTATCTGGTATACCCTCAAAGGTGAAAGACAAGTTAGTGCATTTGTGTATCCCTTACAACAAAGAAAAACTCAAATTCGTGGTGAGACTTTCAGGATTTAAGAGGCAACATAAGTTATATTTAATGATATGATTTTAAAACAATTAGTAAATAATCTGAAATGGTCATCTTTCATCGGCTTCCACACCTTAGTTATTGGTAGGAGACAAGTCCCCACTGGTTTTTTGAATTTCTTTATATCATGCAAGCAAGGCACTGACTGTCCTTTGTCCAGGATTTTATTTTAAAGAATTTTTGTATAGCAAACAATGTTGGAAGATAGCGATAATGTCTCCCTCTTACATAAATCTCATAAGAACATAATATCGCCCTTATTATTTATTATTTTCAGGATTATACATGTAAATAAATCTTGTTAATTATTTGTTAATTATGCTGTTCAAATTATCTATATCCTTACAGATTTTTTGTCTGCATAATCCACTAAAAGAGGTATATTAAAATCGTCCATTCTGATGGTATATTTATCTACTTTTCCTTGTGATTTTATCTCTTCTTGTGCTGTGTATTTTAAGGATATGTCACTAGGTACACAAAAGTTTGGAACTGTAGTATCTTCCTATTGAAATAAATGCTTTTGATATTATTTAGAGACTTTCTTTAACTACATTAAGCTCTTTATATTAGTCTTTTTTTCTTCTTTTTCTTGACAGTACTATAACTGAATTTCTGCAGCATCTGTTCACAAACTTACTTGTCTGGTTCTAAATTTGCTGTTGTCGAGTGGTACAACAGTCCTCCCTTATCTATGGGGGATACATTCCAAGACCCCCAGTGGGAGCCTGAAACCAAATATAGTGCTGAACCCTATATATACTATGCTTTTCCTACATCTATATGCCTATGATAAAGTTTAATTTATCAATTAAGCACAGTAAGAGATTAACAACAATAACTAATAATAAAATAGAATAAGTATAACAATATACTGTGATAAAAGTCATGTGAATGTGGTCAATCTCTCTCAAAACATCTTATTGCATTGCACGCACCCTTCTCTTCTTGAGATGATGGGAGATGATAAAATGCCTATTTGTCATATGACATCAAGTGAGGTGAATGCCGTAGGCACGTAGCATTTGGCTACTTCTGACCTTCTGTCCATGTATCAGACAGAGGTGGGTCATCGGCTTCCACCCCGTAGTTGATCATGAGTAACTGAAACTGGAAAGGGAAACCACAGGTAAGAGTGAACTACTGTGTAAACAGATACTGCAGATGCTCACAAAAAATCGGGCAAATAAAGATTTATTTTCTGGCCAAGGTCATGACAGTGACAATGCAATCCAGAAGCCTGAAGTCATGACGATAGTTTTTGATTCCCCAGATTTCAGAAGTGGTAGAGCTTGTAGATCTCTTGGGAGGTCAGTTCAAAGCCATTGCTCTGGCAGTCATGCCTGGATTCTATACTACATCAACCAACAGTTTTAAACAATTTCATCTATTAAATATCTTTCTTGTAAAACTATCTAGAGTAGATTCCATCGGTCACTGAAACTCAAGCAATACAGTAACAGATAACACCGTTCTAGTGATTGGAACCTGGGCTTTATGCCAGGTTGCTCTTGACAGCAGTATATTAATTTATTGCCAAATAGAATACCAGTAATACATGCAAATTGCAAAAGAGTTGCCTAAGTTATCCCTCTTGATGCCCCTTTAGCAGACCAAATGGATGCTGCCATACCACAGTACTAAGAGAATAAGGAATATAAGAACATAAGGGTGAGTGCAAATTTCATGCATTGGAGAGTTTTAGCTGTTATAACATGATAGGCTTTAAGCCTTAAGTTCTTGAATAAAGACATGGTAGAAAAAAAGAAACTTCATACGACCGCCCTAAAAGAAAATCAGAGCCAGATGTTCTGAGTTGAGAAAATACAGCATACATTAAATTCAGAGAGTATTCTGGTATCTTATGTACTAACTGGAGCACACACTGGGAAAGAATTGAAGACTGGTACTGAGAATAATGATATTTGAAAGGATTTATTTGATTAAAAGTACCCTCCAACTCCCACTCCCATTGAGCTTCCCTTGCCAACAGAAACAGGCCTTGCGTACAGATCCTGGAGGGGTATTACCTCATGTCCATGCCCCACTACCTGTCAGTGACAAAGAGCCCTTCACCAGAGTCAGATTCCAGCATGCTGTGTCCAGAGGACCAGACACTTCCACACCACGAGAAATGCAAGATTGTGGTAAGTTATATTGGCCAAACAACTCAAAACATTTTGTGGGAGTAATTTCTGAAATGCAAGACCAAAACAAATAAAAACAAAAACAAAACAAAAAGAATATGTCTCTGGATTGATTAAAGTTATTCATATGAATATATATATTAGAACTTGTGCTGTCTATTAGAAATGTAATGTGAATTAGGTATGTAATTTCATATTTTAGTTATCACATAAAAAGTAAAAAACAATAGGTGAAACAAATTTTAATAATATATTTTATTTACCCAATATATCCAAAATATTATCATTTCCAAACAAAACCTATATAAAATACTAAGCATATATTTTACTTTGTTCTTACTACCTCTTCTAAATCCAGCATGATTTTACACTTATTGTATATCTCAATTCAGATGCCAAGTTTTATTTCATCAGAAATGCCTGATTTATTTAAATGTAATAAAACTTACAGTTGAGAAAGTCAATTTACATCCCCAAGACTTATCAAAGATACTTTAAAATTTTCAAATACCAAAACATAATTTTCTATAAATATTTACCTCAACTTTAACAAAACTGGTTCATCAATACTACAAGAATTATTTTGACCTTGAAGAAAAAGCATATAATTTTCAAAAGTATTACTATCTAAGTTAGATAAATTCAATAATTCTTATGTCAATATAGTATTATTGATTTGTATAATGAAAAGTTTCAATTTCAGCATAAATTTGTGTACCTGTCTAGCTAAGACACAAATAAGCTCTTCCTTTCCTTGAAGCTTTAAATTTAGCTTGTTCATGAGCAGTATGATTTCATGAGTGAAAATGTAAATCACACTGCCATTTTTTTATTATTGAATATTTAGCAAGCATTCCTTTTATTTCAAGAAAATCCTGAATTGGAATGAACAGTACGATAAATCTTTGTAAATAAATCTTCCATGACTCACCAAATAAGCGTTGGTAAAGGACACAAGATTGTTAAATTAATCTATTTTTTTAATTCCATAAACTAATGATGATTCAGAAGATTTGCATGCATATATATGCAAATGAATAATTTTGACAATTATATCAATTTGCACCTTTCATAAAGGTGGCTTCAGAAAACTGAGTACAGATATTTCTAATATGTAACATGCAGAAGAATGAAACAAAAAAGAGAATGTCAGTCTCTTGTACAGAATTACAATAAATCTAGATTTTGACCAAATATAGATAGAGTATTGTCTAATGTAAAACTATTTTTTCATATATAGCTAAAATTCTTCTTTGAAAAATAAAAAGATTAAAATATATGTTATATACTATATATATTTATAAATATATAAATAATATATAAATATATAAATAAATACATAAATAATATAGATATATATAAATATATATTTATATACTATATAAATAAGTAAAAGATTAATATATATATTATATACTATATATTCATATGTGTGTATATGTATTCACAAGTTTTACTTTTTTATGCCACAAATTGATATTTCTCTATAAATCTGGAAATTCTTTGAGACAAAACATACCAAAATATTAATTAAGAGTATCTTTTCTACCTCGTGGCTATTCCTAAGTTAAATAAAAGCATTTGGAAATTTTCCAATTTTGATTCAACTGATTTTTAATATTTTTAGAAGTCTTTGATTCTATGGATAATCTCTTTTCCTAAGTCTCTAACATCTACAAAATTTCAGAGCTTATAAAAAATAATTTCTTGGGGGCACCTGGGTGGCTCAGATGGTTAAGCGTCTGCCTTCAGCTCAGGTCATGATCCCAGGGTCCTGGGATCGAGTCCCACATTGGGCTCCTGGCTCAGCAGGGAGTCTGCTTCTCCCTCTCCCTCTGCCTCTCCCACTGCTCATGCTCTCTCTCTCTTTGTATCTCTGTGTCTCAAATGAATAAATAAAATCTTTAAAAAAAATAATTTCTTACCATGTCTCCACCTAAAAATGTATTTTATGGTATACATATATAAATCATTTTATAGCTGAATAAATTTTTAAGTTCTGATTCTTTTAAAACCCTTCAAATATTTTTGTTGGACAGGAGAATAATTTTATTAATTATTTTTGAGTATTGAGAAAAAGAAAAAAAACCTCTTATCAAATGAACTATGCTTTTGCTAAATAGATCTCCTAATATTGCTCACATGCCTTTTGATTTTTGTTTTTTGGTTCTTTTACAGGACAGACAGCTTTCTCATTTTCTTCTACCACATCAAATTGTAATTGCCATTTGTGGCAAAATTCACAACATTTTTTTTTTAAGATTTTATTTATTTATTTGACAAAGAGAGAGACAGGGAGAGCAGGAACGCAAGCAGGGGGAGTGGGAGAGGGAGAAGCAGGCTTCTCACGGAGCAGGGAGCCGGATGTGGGGCTCAATCCCAGGACCCTGGGATCATGACCTGAGCCAAAGGCAGACACCTAACAACTGAGCCACCCAGGCGCCCCACAACATATTTTTCTCCAGTATATTTTATTCTCTACTGTTTTGTTTGTGGCACTAGTTTCTGCATCTCTACTTAATTCTGCATCAGTAACATGTCTCTATTTCAAATTTATATATTTGTTCATAGAAATTATTTAGAAAAATAGTTAACAGCGTAACAGTTAAATAACAATAAATTTTACATATTATGCATACTACAAATAAATTATTTACTTAGCAATTATGATTTACCTAGATATCACCTGCCTGTATAAAATATTTAAATAAGCATATTCACTGTTACATCATTGTGTAAAAAAGCAAAAAAATCATTCAACTAAATCAGTCGACGCTAACTTGATCTGTGATGAGTTTCTGCATTAACACTAGGAACTAAGCACTAAAGAGGCACACTACCATACTACAGTAGCTTATAGAATGCAATAGTTAAAGTAATCCTCTCTAAACAATGAAGTTGTTTTACACAGAAAAAATATTTTATGGTTTGAGCTTTGACATTTAAATTGAAATTAATCAAAATTAAATAAAATTAGACATTTAGTCCCTCTGTCATACTAGCAACAATTCTAGTACTTAGACTCATGTAGCCAGTGTCTACAAAATTGAATAGTACAATTTTGGACTGAAGTTGGTTTGAGCAAATGAGAGAGGCTCGGTTGTTTTCTCATTTGTTTGACTAAAACCTGGATTTAGTGGTGACAGACGGCAATGAAGATGAGATAGCCAAAGGAATCCAAAGAGTTTAAGAGGTGGGGACATTGGATTAAATTTATTATATGTCTCAAGGAAGAGAAAAGAAGATACCCCCTTCATTATGGCAATGGAAAATACATTGATTAAGGGGGTATGTCTATACTTTTAAGTCAGGAATGATTGTGAGACATAATGCCATTGAAATGGACTCCCTGATTTGAATAGAGATAGAGGATCCTGGGGTCTAGAGGACAAGCAAAGCCTATAATTAAAAGAGGTAAGGTGGACGGGGCTATCATAATAGACAAGTGCGTAAGTGTGGCATTTAGCACTTGGTGAAATTCATTCATCTTTGGCAGGAACTAATTGCTTATAGGCCTCTTTGGACTAAAAGAGATGGGCAGCCCCCAAATGTCCAAAATAACCATAGGTCTACAGAACAGAGGCCTGACTTAAAGTCCCTTCCCTTTTAAAGAAGCATGGCCCTTCACCCAGTTCCTGGACCTAAGTCCTAGACTTCCCCCACAGAAACATACAAGCGTTTGGAAGAACAATTGTGCTCCAGAGAATGGGAGATATCAGTATTTCTCTGGCATATTAGGAATTTGCTCTTTGATGCTATTAATGATATTATGACATTAATTTCTAGGGAACCAAAACACGACTGTGGGACTCCTATCACCAACAGATCCTATGATCAATGGAGTTTATGTCAGTCTGTCTCACAGTGCACTCAGTGCTTTCCCGTGGATTTATTCTGTGATTATTTGTACAGTTCCTGTGTTGTTCAGTTGGCATAAATACCCTCAGCACCAGGCAGACCTTCACCATTGCCTCTCCAGAAGACTGCTTCATGGTAAGAACAGTTAAGTAGATTACACCTATGGAAATCTTCCTCCATACAAAAAAAGTTAACAAAATGATACTGTATCCTTGAAAGAATAGCAGACATTAGTGCTACCATCAAAGATCTGAAAGATTGACAGGGAGTACTTGATATTGCTTCCCAAATAACTCATCCATTTGACCTTTGTGGTCGACAGCTGGGCCTTGGAGAATGACAATAGTTATCGTAATCAGATAGTAACCCCAAATGCAGCTTCCATTTCCGAGATAGAATGGAGAAAAGCAATTGAGGCCTTGGCATCTGAAATGCTTATACTGTTACATCAAATGCATTTTTATCTCTTCCAATGAACAGAGAACAGCAGAAGCAATTTGCTTTCACTTGAAAGAGGAAGTAATACTGGTATGTAATGAATTGCCATCACTGACTACCAACCATGCATCAACCAGCAGCACCAATCACAGACTTAGGAGATGACTGACTTTCTACCATGCTTCTCAGACCTCATAAATTTTGATCAGATATTTTATTTTTGAGCAAAAGATATTAATCAATGGGCTGATTATACTCATGGGATTCACTGGTATTACAAGGCACCTTATCACTAGAAGCCGGGGCCTAATGCAATGGCCAAATAGCCTTTTAAAGACTCAGAGTCCCAAATGGGAGCTAATGATTTCAAAGGTTGTGGTACAGTTCTGTGGCATGATGTATATGCTCTAACCAGCAGTCAGTATTTGGAGCTATTTCTCCCATAACCAAAACACGTGGATCCAAGAGTCAAGGGGCTCTTCTCACTTTAATTCCTAAAGACCACCATACAAAACTTTAGCTGCTTACACTTCTGACTTTGAGTTATGTCTGCTGAGGTGTGACTTTTAGGATTAGGAGAGAAGTGTCTATTAGGAGACCCAAAAGTCATTCTGTTGAATGAGAAGTTGAAGCTTTCACATTATCTCATATAAAAAATAAATACTTGTATATTACAAATAATATATGTTATATATAGAATTATATATTGTATTACATATTATATATATTATATATTCCTTAGAATGAGTAAATATATATCATACATATAACTTTATTATATTATTTCTGTTTATAAAGATATTTATATTATTTATAATAAACATAATATATACTTACTCATTCTAAGGAATCAGCCCACACAGTTATGAAGCTTGAGAAATCCTACAATCTGCAGTTAGCAAGCTAGAGGCCCAGGAGTCAGCAGTCAGTGGTATAGCTCCAGGATGAGTCTGAAGGCCTAACAACCAGGAATCCCACTCTTGGGAAGGCCAACCAAATGGTGAGACAGAGAGTGAATTCTTTCTTCCTTCACCTTTTTTTCTATTAGCCCCTCAAAAGGTTGGATAATGCCCATCCACACTGGGGTGGACAATCTGCTTTTCCAAATCTACTGATTCAAATGTTAATCTCATCCAGAAGCACTGCCACAGACACACCCAGAAATAATGTTTAACAAGATATCTGGGCAGCTCATGATACAGCCAAGCTGACACAAAATTAACCATCACAATGTCACATGTAAACAAACATACAAGCAAAAAACCCAAAATATTATTTAATATATTATCATATACTTACCATAAGAAAACTTGTACTTTGGTTCCTCTTGTCTAGAATCCATTTTGAACTAAAAAAAATCATGTTATCGGGCGCCTGGGTGGCTCAGTTGGTTGAGCGACTGCCTTCGGCTCAGGTCACGATCCTGGAGTCACAGGATCGAGTCCCGCGTCGGGCTCCCTGCTCAGCGGGGAGTCTGCTTCTCCCTCTGACCTCCCCCCTCTCATGTGCTCTCTCTCTCTCTCTCTCTCATTCTCTCTCTCAAATAAATAAATAAAATCTTTAAAAAAATCATGTTATCTATGTCCTAGTTTTTGCCTTTCATATACACAATACATTTTTAATAGATTTTAAAAGTTCTATTTTTCTTACCCCTTCGTTTCCTTTGTCCGAGAGGAAACAGAAGTAACAATGCACATTTGAAATTATTGGCAAAATACCCTCGCATATTTTTACAAAGCAACAGTAATTTTTAAAGCTCTCATGTGAGAATCTTCTCTTCACGTGAGAAATTAAAAAAAAAAAAATGGGGTGGAGGGGGCCAACAAAACCACCCAAAAACAAAGAGACAGTTAAGTTGAAAACTAATATTGCATAACAGAACTTCTGTTAAGTGTTCAAAATTCTCGTATATTTTACCTAAGGAATCACGCTGGAGTCAACAAGCCCCAAATCAGTCTTTCTATATTAAAAAGAGACAAAAGGGAGAGTCTGATGAGCTTCAACTCATAGCCACACGGATAATGAGAGCAAGAGACCTTGGTCTGTAAGCAACAACTCCCTTTGTTTCACACTGAATACCCTCATCGAGTTATTAGTTCTTCCTCTGATAATCTGTCAAACAATGAGGGACTCGAATTTACAAGGGGCATTGCCACAGAAAGCAAACTAGTGCTGAGCCAGTGAAAAGGAGAGATGATGAGTTGACATTGCTGACACTGGAAATCTGGTGATATAAAGATTAGTTTACAATCAAATTACTCTCATATTCACTTATCGCCAAATAAGTAAAGAGGCCACCTGTAAAGTATTTTCCACACAAGTAATGGTGTGGAGACTCTTATAATAAACACATGTTTTAGGCAGAAAGGAATTCAGTGGAAGTTGCTAGACAATCCAGGTTGTTTAAGATGAGGCAAGATCCTCCTAAATGAATGATTCATCCATAGTAATGACACTAATTCATTATCGAGTTTCAGTTTATATCTATTTTCATTTTTTCCAATCTGTTGCAGTGCAATTGAAGTGGTGGTTTGTTGTGTTGTTGTTCTAAAATGTTGTCTTAAGTACATAATTTTACTCCATTTGTGCCAGGAAAATGCCCAAACACCTTCATTAGGAATAAGCAAATCTGTTCCACAGTACTCTGAACAGCAGGTGCTATATGCTTTACTGAACAGAAAAGCTTTAACAAACCTTATCTTGTGCAATGTTCATTCTGCCTGTGTCTGTTTATGTTCTCAAACTTCCTGAAAATGTGGGTGCAACAGCAAAGTAGTGTTTAGCTACCCTACTCTCTTGGCCAGGTGGTTGATTGTATGGTTTGGCATATTTTTTGCAGGTGGTATACAAAATCGTATAGCCCAGCTGCTCAGCCCCCGAGTAACACTTTGCTAAATGACACAGCCCCAGCCATACCTAACAACATATAATGATGGCAGAATGATATCTTCACTAGATTCATTTAGCTCTGAAAAGAATTCTCTAAGAAAGACATTTCCTTGCCTTCATTTCTGTTTCGTGCTGGGTAATGTCGGCAAGAGTTATTCATGGCACATGTGAGCAATTCAAAAAAAAAAAAAAATTGTTAAAAAAAACAACAACAAACAGCAAGGCAGCTTTGCAGAGGTGCACTATCTGCCTGAGGACTTGGCAGGCCGCCCCCGGTGCTTGGCACAGCGCCCTGGCAGTCAGCGCAAGGGACGTTATATATACTTGCCATTGGGCCTCTCCTAGGCTACTTACTGAGCGCGATCAGTATCGACCAACTGCATGAACAACCGGGTGAACCTTGTATCTGAGGGATGGCAAATGGCATTTGAATTATTTTACATAAATCTGAAAATGTAATCGCAGTTGACATTCCTATTAGTATTATATCTGAGCGCGATGATCATAACGGAGTAACATTAAATTTAGTTTATTGAACAGCAGTCCACTGCCTGGTTTACTGTGACTATGATCTGTGTAATGAAACCAGCGGTACGAAGAAGTCTCTCAGTCGGTACACCGCCTGGATAGCAGCCAAAGTATTCATTGCTATTTATGCAATTAATGGCTGTATTGATTCCTTTTGTTCCCTAGTAAATAGTAGATAAGCCGTGCTATGTTTTCTTAGCTCTTCAAGGTTTGTTTCGTCTGTAATTAATGTGACTATGAGAATAATACTCAATTGTTCTTAGTAACTGGTTTTCATGTCTGCAGCATCTGTAACGTACACGTTGCTTTCTGGTTTGAGATGATTAAATTGATAGCAACTCTATTGCCAAAATCGTCCCATATGCTGAAGTATGATTTATTAATGTTCAAAAATCAGAAGGTAAAACTTCACTAGCCAAAAGTCTATGGTGGTTAATCATCTGTTCTAGCTAATTCCATAATCCTCAGTGTGACAATCAATTCATCATGCTGAAATAGCAAATTCATATAAATCATATTTCCAAGTTCTACATGCAGTCAATAAAATATATTGCACATTTCCCATAAATTATGTGATATAGTGTTAATTTATTTTTCAAATTAAAAACCTTAACTACCCTATGTGTTTTTCTATTGTGCCTGTAAAGTAATGAGCCTCATACTGGCACATCTAGAAGATCACACCATGCACGGGAAAGGTTTGTAGTTTTCTGACTTTGGAGGAATTTGTAGGAATGTGGGACTCTCTGTATCGTCTAAGACAATCAAATGTTCTAATATTTTTTTCTACTTTGTTCCTATTCCTTACTGGCGCTGGCAAGAATTCAAAGATATTTTCTTAGTATGTTTTCCAACGAGGAGGAGGAGGGTTTAAGAAGGAAGGTCAGAGTTGGCATGATTTTGGGATTGTTGCTATTGAAGAATCCATCCCATCCTAGTATGTTCTTCTTTTCTTTTCCTTTATTTCAGTCCCACACATCTGTTCTATTCTTACACTACAACTCTTTTCTTTTTAAATTTCTACTCTAAAATCTCTTTGGTGTCCATAATAAGAACTGAAATATGGTTAATAGAGAGCTCCCAGCCACTTCAATGGATCACATGACTCATATCCTTGGTTTACGTCTATAAGTAACAGAACTGTGAAGGGAAGGAGCTTTCTGACTTTAGTAGGTACAACGCTTAAATTCCTAAATATGAAGTTAGCAGGGCAGGATAAGTCAGTCTAAATTTACTAAACGTATTAAATTATGCAGCATTTCATGATCCTGAATCCTCCCTAAAGGAGGATCTGTCGGAACATCCTTAGGGCTAGGAGTCAGCAAAAAGAACCTTACATTTAAGGAAAACAGTCTGGATCATAAGTTTATTCCCCTCCTGCTGTCTTTTGTCTGCTATTCCTGATAAACCCTCCATACTGTAGTACTTTGCTTCTGAATTTTAGATCACAGCTCATCATTTGATGAGCTAATTCATCCTCTACTTCAATGTCCTGGTGGTCCTTGAGTCTGACATATAATCCCTCTTCATGTGAGGATAGCCCATGACTCAGTTTCTGCCAAGTTCCTTTAGGACAAAAGCAATGCAGCATCTGTCATACACAGCCTCATTTTGTTGACAATAAAAAAGAGGAAGACATTATTTCAGATTTGTATGTCCATCATTGACTGTGCAATGAACGTTTTTGTGAGAGCACACATTGCCATTCAAAAAATTGTGCTTTAATACTAATATTTATACATAAGAAATTTTTTTTTAAAAGAAATTTGTCTTAAAGATGGATTGCCTTTAAGGCTCAAGAACATTCTGTTGCAAGAGTAATATTTACTTTAGTCAGTTCCTACACTGTATACGAACTGGCGAAGGAAGAGGGTTCAGGGGCAAGAGCCAGGCACCAGCTAATAGAACAGAGCAGTTAGCATTTGCTTGGGCACACTGGGATAAGGGCACTAACCTCTGTGATGAGCAGAAGGATGGAGACATCTTATCTCAGCCTGAGATGGAGCACAAGCTGATTCATGGTACCACTGACTGAACTAGAAAAGGTCAAGGACACGAGCTCCTTACCACAGGAGAGACTAACTCTAACAGGACATGTTTTCAGCAGTATCAGAGATGAGGCAAAATCATACCCCCTCATTCACAGATTCTTGTTCTTCCAGACAGGCAAGGTTTTCATAAATATGGTTTCCTATGGATATGGTTAGAAAAGTCCAGGTATGCATATCTGAACCTCCTTCTCTCTTGTTCAAAACATTCCAGTGGCTTCCAATGACATTTATCCCAAACTGTAAAGACCTCTGATTTCCTACCACCACCACCACCCCACCCCCCCGCCCTGGGATTTCAATCATAGCAGAAAGGAGGGGGAGGAAATAAAACTACTAGGGGCCAAGGTTCTAAAGTTGACCAGAATTAAGTTAATATTATTCTGAGGTGCCTGGGTGGCTCAGTTGGTTAAGCATCTGCCTTCTGCTGAAGGTAGGTTGGGGAGAAGGGGTTCGTGCAGAGATCATGACTCTCAGGTCATGATCCTGGAGTCCTGGAATCAAGCCCCACATCAGGCTCTCTGCTCAGCTGGGAGTCCGCTTCTCTCTCTCTCTCCCTCTGCCCCCACCCTGCTCCTGCTCTCTCTTTCTCTCACTCACTCTCTCAAATAAATAAAATCTTTAAAAAATGTTAATATTATTCTGAAATAGATTGTGATAACATAAAATGAAGACTGTATTCTCGAGAGCAACCATTAAGAAAATAAGTCAAAATTATATAGTTTAATAGTCAACAGAAGACTAAATTGTTACAATAAAAAATATATTTGCTATAAAATAAGGCAGTAAAGAAGCTGTAGAAGAACAACAAAGATACAACACCAACTGAAAACAAATACTGAAATGGTAGATGTAAATTCAACAATATAAATTAAAAAGCAGAGATGGACAGACTGGTTAAAAAAAGACTCAACTATATGATATTTGCAAAGAACACACCATAGTTTCAGAAGCACAAATAAATTGAAAGTAAAAGGACAGCAAAAGATATATATTCAAGGTAAAGAACATCCATAGGAGAGCTGGAGTTATATTAATATGAGATAAAATAGACTTTAAGGCAAGAAATATTACTATAGACAAAGAATGACATTTCATAATGATAAAGGGATAAACCAACAAGGATGATATGCTTATGCATTTAAAAACTGAGCCCAAAATCTTTGAAGCAAAAACTGACAGAACTAAAAGTACAAATGGAAAATTCATCAATAATCCTCAGTGAGTTCAATTTCCTTGCTCTAAATAGTTTATAAAACAACTAGACACAGATCAGCAACTATAAAAGATTTGAACAGCATTATTAACCCAAATTGATAAACTGTAAAAATTGGTATTTTTAAAACAATTCACCCAAAGCCTATAGGCTACAAATTATTTTAATTGTGCATGAAACATGTTCCTGGACGGACTACATGCGGGACCACAAAACAAGTCTGAATAAATTTTTAAAGATTGGAATTGTACAAAGTATGTTTTCTGACCAATCAGAACTGAATTAGAAGTCTTCTACAAAAAGAGAAACAAAGTAAAAATCTATGATTCTATTTTGATTTCCGCCAAAAACCTGTATTTGTGAGCAAATCACAAGCCAAGCTGCTGAAACTGAATGTCCATATCACCTTATTGAGGTACTATAGGGAAATCTAAAAAGGCAGCCTGCTTAGAAAAAGAGAAGCAATTTCTATGTATAGTAGTATGGGAAGACTCAGTGGCATAATTTTGAAATTTGGGCTCCAAGGAATACTGTGCTAATGCTCTTTACCCAAACTGCACCCAGAATTGTCCTTCAGTTGCCCTTTGCCCCTTGGCAATTTTCTAAATTCTGCAGGGAACACTGACCAATACAGTAAGATTTTTGATTGGAATAAATTAAGGAGACAAGTTTATCTCTGTTAACCAGAAGTCCTATTGACTTACAGGCACCCTGTATATAATGCTAGGAACTCAAAAATTTTTTTCTAAAGTCCATATGTATCAACAGCTATTTGTAAGGTTTTTGGTTGAGCATTTTTTTAAAAATAGACAACTATACTGAAATTGATAATTAGGAAGCTTCCGGACAGATGCTAAATATTTGCAAACATTAAAAAAATAAAATAGGCATGGGCGCCTGGGTGGCTCAGTTGGTTAAGCGACCACCTTTGGCTCAGGTCATGATCCTGGAGTCCCTGAATTGAGTCCCGCATCGGGCTCCCTGCTCGGCAGGGAGTCTGCTTCTCCCTCTGACCCTCCCCCCTCTCATGTGCTCTCTCTCATTCTCTCTCTAATAAATAAATAAATAAATATTTTTTAAAAAATAAAATAAAATAGGCACACGTGAGGAAAAGGTTAATGCAGCAGCCCCGTCTGACTCTGTTCTTGCTTATCCTGGGAGCCATGGTGATTACACTTGGTCAAATTCAGAGAACTGAACAAGTGGAATTTTCCTGGTTGCTGGCGGACCATGCTACTTCATACACCCAAAATGGTGCATCAAGATGGACCAGGTTGTTAGCATGTCCAGAGTAGACATGAAGAATCAGGACTGTGCATCTGATGTCCGGATTGGGGTCTGAGCCATGGCTGGTCATGTGGCAGATACGCGCCTGGCTTTCTTTAAGAAATCTGAACTCAAAGACCAAGCGGGCTTTTTTGGGCAAGGACACTTAGACAAGTCCCTGCAGTTTGCGGGTGGAGAAAAAGGTGCATCTGTGGTGGAAATCCTGTTTGACGGACTACCCCAGCCCTTCCTTATGCATCTTTTTCTCTGGATGTTCCTATACTGTATTTTTTGGTAACAAATATGAGTCATAAGTATAATTTTATGTTGAGTCACATGAGTCCTTCCAGTGAGTCACTAAGCTAGTGTGGCCGAGAGAGCACTAACATAGCAAATGTCATAATAATGGAATGAATCAGTTTATTATAATCAAAGTGATATACTAAAAAATATATATACCCCATAGAATGATTCATGATTATTTCTTTTTTTCTTCCACACCATTAAAACACGCATATGAGGCACTCAGTCAAATTTACAGATATAGGAAGTAGAATGCGTTTGCCAGGGGTTGGGGAGAGGGATTCATGCAGAGTTGTATAATGGGTACAGAGTTTTAGTTTTGCAAGGGAAAACAAGGGGCACCTGGGTGGCTCAGTCAGTTAAGCATCTGCCTTCGGCTCGGGTCATGATCACAGGGTCCTGGGATTGAGCCCCACATTGGGCTCCCTGCTCAGCCAGGAGACTGCTTCTCCCTCTCCCTCTGCCTGCTGCTCTGTGTCAAATAAATAAATAAAATCTTTAAAAAAAAAGCAGTTCTATGAATGTACGGGGATGATGGTTGCACAACAATGTAAATGTACTTAATGCCATGAAGCTGTACACTGAAAAATGGGTACAGTGGTAAATTTCATGTTATGTATATTTTATCACAATTTTTTTAGAGTAAATAATTTGTAACTTAAAAATAAAGCCCCAGTGTTTTAATACATAATGCTTAAAGTTGGTTGGAGTCACTCAATAAATGTCTTTTCTTCCCTGTATTTAATCACTTCTACCTCAATTTCAGTGACAAACTAGCTATGTTAACTAAGGTGTCTGAACAAATTACAATGTCCCAAGAAGCAATAGTTCATTATTTTCCATCTCTACCATTTCTTCCCTATTTCAGAACTCCATCTTCTTCCTGAGTTTACTGTCTCATTGGCCATTACTTCACGTGTCCCTAGGAGGCCAGAGGGATCTGCTCACAGCCCAAGTCCCTTTCCTGTTTAAATATCTCCTTTGACACCTCAAAGCCAGTTATAATATATTTCCATTCCCATAGTCTAGTCTTCAAGACCCTTTATTATCTGGCCTCGTGTCACTACCTCTCCCCTTCTGCAAAATATATTTCCAATCCTGAACTTCTTACTGGTACCCAAGCATGCTATTTTCCTTTATACCTCCAAGCCTTCCTCTGAATCTCTATAGAGAATTATTTTTTCCCCTTTTAATGACAAAAGGGAATGGTTGACCGAATATATTTATCATTCAAGACCTGCTTCAATTGTCACCTCCTCTTTGAAGTCCTCCCCACACCAGATTTTTCCAGAATTAGCATAGATTTGCACATTATCTCACAAAAGCACTGGGTCCACTCCTCCTTTATAGTACCATAAGAGCTGCATAATTGTTTCCACATTTCCCTGCTCCTTGCAAAAGGAGGATTCTATTTTTCTACCAGGATGATGTCAATCTTGGCCGTGTTATTCGGTCTGGCCAGTGAAACATGAGTGGAATTGACATGTGTCTTTTCCAGGCAGAAAATGTGAAGTCCCGAAATATTTTGCAGAGAGGCTAACCTTTTAGCTTGGGTTCTATAGTGAAAATGACAAAGAGGAGAACCACAGCCCAACTACGATGACAACCTAAGTTCTTATAAACCAACTGTGATTTGGGGGACACTTGTTATGACCTAGATTATCCTTACTGATACAGGCACTAACAGTGTTCTGTTTTATTAATTTGCCTATATAGCTGGCTCTTCCATGAGCTTCGGGGTATCCGAAATTGCTATTTATCTTTATTATTTCAATGCCTCACTTTGCTCATTTTGTAGATACTCAATACACTTTTTGTATGAATGGGCAAATAGATCAAAGAAGGATAAAGCTTTAGAGCTACTCTAGTCATTATTGTTCTGCTCAATTATGTGGAGTTATTTTTCACTGCATCAGAAACGTTGCTTACTCAGTATTCGTACATATGAGTGCTTTCATCAACTGGTTTGTTGGGTTAATGATTTGGTCATTCCTCGAAGAGACAGTGATTTAACCTAATAGAGATCAAAGCTACTGATGTTGCCTGAATTTAGATTAGATAAGTATTGCACCTTTCTAGTGTGTGTTTCACTATTTTGTTTATGGAGTGTGAAATATACAGCCTTGTGCTGTTGCTGCACCCTTCATCCATGCATAGCCAACAATATACTGTATGCCCCATTTCTGCTAACCTTGGCAAATTAGCAGAGGTATTTGGGTAATCAGGCAGTTGAGTGTTTGTGTAGTTTATCACTTTTTATGAAAAGGGAAATGTGTTAAGGAGGATTAAGCAGAAGAATAACTATCAGTGGCTTATATTTAGAATACTGCTATAGTAAAATGAAAAGAAAAAAGTGATGCCAAACACTTCATTAAGAAATATTGAATTTCATTAGTAAGGTGATCTGACAAAACCAAAACCATACAGTTGATTATTTTTTCTTGTCAGTGAGAGAGGAGAGAAACGTTTATTTTCCTTTTGTCTTTTATATTTGAGAGTACTGGTCCACCTTTCATTCTGTGTGACTAGCAACCTGTATTTTTTTAAGCTAAGAATGCAGTCCTCTGAGAATGTTGACAGCTTTGAGCTGACAAAGAATCATTATAATCAGTGCTGAAGATATGAAATCACAACAAGAAAGAATTCATGTTTACAGTAGCAGGGACCACACACTGTGATAGTTTGCATTAGAAACTCAGCAGGTGTAGTATGCAAAACTGAATCACAGTGGAGGATCTGAAGACCTTATGATATGAAAAGGTCATTTTTGTTCAACTACCTGTCTACTGTATTAAAATAAAAATAAAATATTTCCATCAAATTCTGCAGAAGGTAACAAATTTTATACACAGGAACTCAAAGCTTTCATAGTGTTTATGCAAAATTATATTAATTATCTGCCTTCATGTCAACATCTTTGGAGTGCCAGATCCAAAAGAAGTTGATTAAAAGGATTACAGATGTCCTTATATGTGTGCAGGAAAGAAAAGAGTAAATTATAAATGGTAGATCTTAAAAATATCCAAGAAAACAAAATCAACTGTTCAATTGTTAAGAAGTGGACTGATCTGTAGAGATGAAGGTGTGACAAAGAATTAGACAGGGTGAAACTATGTTTATGTGATGACATTCACTGCAACCACTGAACATATTGGTATCATTTCAATTCTACTCTTTGTACAGGGCATGGGGAAGGTGGTTATACAAGGAAAGTTAGGTTAGTTGTCCCTGAAAAAATTGTCAAGCAAATGAATTTTCATTCTTATAAACTCCTCATTCATCTCTATTTTGAATGTTTGACATCTCAGTAATATTTCTCTTCCTTATCTTTCACTCATTCATTCTTCATTAAGGATTTATAAAACACCTGTTATATTGAGTCACTAGAGAATCATGAAGGTATAGAATATGATTTCTCCTTTTGAGGAACTGATGGAGTAATGGAAGAGATGAACATATAAACATAACTACAACAATGTCATTAGAGACAAGGGAGGCACTTAACCCTGCCTGAGCAAGCATTCACAGAGACGAGTTGAAGTTTTTTGAAGTTTTTTGGTGGTGTTGTTTTTTTTTTTTTTTTTTTCCTATGGGTACTTGCTCACTGGGTAAATAAATGGGCCATTTCCAGCAGAGAGAACATTACATAAAATGCATAGAGAAAGCAGTAAGAAGTTTTCTGAAACTAGCTTCCACGGGGTGAAAAATGGCTAGATGGAAACAGAAGAGTGTACATAATCCAAATGACTATAATCTGAGAAGTATAGGTTTTATCCTTTTTAATAAGGAGTCATAGAAGGTATTAAGCAGGGAAACAATATTAACTGGCTTACATTTTTTTTTAAAGAATTTGGAAGATTTTTAGGAGGAAACTAAAAACTGCAGGTAAAAGGATTGTTGAACGGGCTATTGGATATCAGGTTATTTAGTCTCCTGGGCCAATGATGCATGACCTTATTCAAGAATTTGGCAGATACTACTTTGTCCAGATAAAATAATCTAATGAAAAATGAAAAATCTGAAGATTTTCACAACTTGGTTGGGAAATATTTAAAAACAAGAAAAATATAAACATGTCTAACAGTAATAACATAATTATTAAGATTTGAGAGTTTTAATATAATTGAAGAAGTTAATGAAAAATGTGAATGAAAATCACAAATTCATTTTTCAAGCTTCTCCATTATGATAGTTTTCAATTTGACACAATTCCTCAATCTGTTCCCAAACATTCTTTTAGAGTCTTATTACATTATAGTTTTTGAACAATATTAATTTCAATCATCTGTCTTTATTTCTGATTAATGAAAGGGAATTAATTTTTATTTAATGGGAAATTAATACTTACCATATTCAAAACTCATTTGAAGTTCTTATAAAATAAAGTGCATTTTCTTATATTCATACAAATTTTTAAAAACACACGTATACTATAGTTTCATTAGACAATTCTATGATCAGTATATTTGAACTGAAAGATGGTTGCAAAAGTGATCTAGTATTACTATCTGCTTTTGTTAATATATGTGACTTTCACACATGTTTTTATTCCTTCATTTAACATCCATAGATTCTTTATTTAGGAGTCAAAATCTATACCAGGTACTACTTGAGAAGAGTTCATTCTTTAGTGAAAGGAGATACAGATGAACACAAGTAAATACAATGAAATGAAAACTTACACGGGAATATTAGGGTGTTGTGGGAGCACAAAGATGGTTCCTTTATCCTTTACATTCCAGTAGAGAATAAAGACTTGAAAAATAACTAGAAATTAAGATTTATTTATTTATTTATTTATTTATTTGAGAGAGAGAGAATGAGAGACAGAGAGCATGAGAGGGAAGAGGGTCAGAGGGAGAAGCAGACTCCCTGCCGAGCAGGGAGCCCGATGCGGGACTCGATCCCGGGACTCCAGGATCATGACCTGAGCCGAAGGCAGTCGCTTAACCAACTGAGCCACCCAGGCGCCCAATAACTAGAAATTAAATCATCACACTTGTGGTAATGCCGACAGGAAGAAAGACAAAGTGTTAAGAAATCATTAAAAAGGAGGGCAATTAAATAGCATGTACATAGTACTTTATAATTCACAACATAGTTTTACATATAACCTCTCTCTTTCTTACTCAACTGTTCATACTACTAAGAGTCAAACACTATAAGCACCTAACAGCCACTGATCTAGATGTTAATACACATTATCCCATTGCATTCCTACTTCAGATCTCTGAGGTAGCCATTACTATCTCCATGCTACTCATGGCCAAATGGAAGATCGGATAAATTAAACAATTTGTCAAAAGTCACATAACTACTGATATCAAAACAGTGATCCAAATCCAAAATTATCTGACTCCAAAGCTCATTTTCTTTCTACTGATTGTAAAGTGAGCAAGGCAGACATCATTCTTCTATTTTCAAATAAGGAGACAGATTTAGAGTAATTAACTTGTCCAACATAAATTAGAAGGTAAATATTTGAAACCAGGCCTTCTGACTTAGCATTTAAAAGACTTTCATTTCACCTCATTGGCTCTACTGTTTTGGTGTGTGTACCATATGCTACCATTTTAAATAAATTAATGAGGTGAATAAAATTTCATAGAACATTTTCTTACTGAATTTTTCTGAATGCAAAACTATGAAATTTCCCAGCATTTAATGTTTCCATCATATTAGAACACTGGAAATTTTCTACTCTTTGGCCCTGTAGAATAAATGAACAAATTTAAGAGCAACTTCCCTTACAAAACAATAATTAATAATCCAGTTCCTACCCATGACACTTCACAATTCATACCATGCTATCATGAAACCACATTCTAATAACTAATAAGTTCTCAAACTCAAATTATTGGCTTTCGTGAAGAACAAATGAAGTTTTAAGCTAGGTTTAAAAATTGTGAATATCAGAAGTCACAGCACAGTAGAGTGAAGTGGGTATCCATATGAAGGGTCAGCCTGGTGAGAAGCATCAGAGCCCAATAAGAATGAAAGGGGTGTCCACAAGGGGCATGGTCTGGGTGTTGGTGCCCAAATGGTGTGACAAGAGCGTCCTCACAGCTAGACCACCCAAGTCAGAATCTAAGAAGAGTAACGAGAGCATCCATTGAAGAGATATGGTGGCATTTAAATAAATAATAATTGTAATGATTGCAACCTTTGAATTAAAAAAGGAAACCAAGAGTCCACACTAAAATAAGTAGATAAATAATTAGAGAGTTTGCTGACAGATGTGATAATTACATAATTCAAAGCACTCCCTACAAAACTCCTAAGACTTGCCAAAGGAAAAATAGTAACTTCACAGTTCAAGAAGCCTGGAAGACAGCACATTATTCATGTGGTCAGAGTAAATATTATCAGTAATGGGAAAAATTAAAATCATCCTCCAACTGATAAAGTGCAATGAAAAGAATCATCGTAACTCTTCTGTGGTATTCTGCCAAATGCACATAACCTAGATCAAACCATGCGGGCACTAAAGACAAGCCCATATTGAAGGACATTCTAATCTGCTTGCAATCTTCCAAAGTGTTAAGGTCATGAAAGTCAGTGGAAGACTGAAAAACTTGCAAAATGAGGGAGACTAAAGAGATATGGCAGTTAAATGGGGCACGTGATTCTGGATTGTATTAGGTCTCATCAGCTGTTGTAATAAATTACCACAAATTTAGTGGCCTAGCGCAACTTAAATTTATTATCTTCTATAGGTCAGAATTCCAACACAGACTCACCCCAGCCAAAATCAAGGTATGGTCACTGCTGCATCTCTTTCTGAAGGCTCTAGGGGAGGATCCATTTCCACGCCCATTTAGCTTGTTGGCAGAATTCAGTTCCTTGCACATGGCCCCCTGCATCTCGGGACCCACAACTAGACATGATCAAAGTCAAAACCTTCTCCTACTGCCATTTCTTACTCTTTGACCACAGCTGGAAAAGGTTCTCCACTTGTAAGAATTTGTGTGATTAGATTGGGCTCACCTGGATAATTCCGGTTAATCTTCTCAGCTTGGGGTCCCTAACCTTAATCATATTTTGCCACGTAAGGAAACATATTCGCAGGTTCCAGCCACTAGGATGGAAAATCTTTGAAGACAGGTGTGTGTGTGTGTGTGTGTGTGTGTGTGTTGGGGTGGGGAGATTTCTGCCCACCACATGCATCTTTTTGCTGTAAAGGATGTTATTGGGTAACGTGGCAAAAATACAGACAGTTTTCATTTTTAAGCAAGTACCACTGATATTGTGTGACTCTGGGCAAAGGTACAGCCATCTGAGGGATACACAACATAACCTGATCTTTGAAAGGGACAGGAGTACAGAAATCTGTTCTGAAATATGCCCAATATTTTTGTAGTACGGGTTTAAACAGCATGAGCTAGCTAAGCTGTTTAATACTAACTGCTTGCCTATATTTTTAGAACTTTTTGGATTCATTTTATTCAACTGTTGTGCAATAATTTTATTGTTAAAAGGTAAGGTAAGAATAACTATAAACACTCATTCTTATCTCCTACCCTTACATTTAAAATAAAACTCTATATCTCAATTAGTGCAGTTTACATAATAAACTTACATACAAAATTCCTGCATAAAAGTATATTAAATCAGGAAGAAAGTTTGGTTGCTTTCTTCTATGTAATGTTTTATTTAATGTATCTATATAAGAGAATAATAACTCTCTTAGTGTAGTCAGTCTTTCTTTTTTGTTATTTTACAATTTGCATTAGCTGTTTACATTGAAAATTCATTTACAGGCAAGAACAGTTTGACTAATCCCAATTTTCACTGTATTTTGCTTCCTGAAATAGAAATCAGGTCAAAAACCCCAGAAGAATAAAGTAATTAACCCGAATATCACATTGGATCAGTTTTGCTAATACAGGTGCCCTGTAAATAATGCATGCTTTCTTTAAAGTGATCAAACCAATAATGAATAAATATTATCCATTTATGGGCACATAAATTGGTGGCTGTGTCTGGGAGTATGTCATGTGTGGGGTGTGTATGTATACAGCAAAACTCATGGAAAAACAATGATATGCTGGCAAATACTATAAATGTCTAATTTCTGAACCTGGAAAAGCTTACTCTTAATTGCTTCAAATTATTAACAAAAATAAATTGAATAAAACATTTATTGTTATAAAAATAACTTGCTATTTACAGGAAAAGGTAAGTGATTAGAACAATTTGCTTCCTATACTCTAATTTGAATCTAAATTTATTTTATTTTATTTTATGTTATTATGTTTATTACTCACCATACATTACATCATTTGTTTTTGATGTAGTGTTCCATGATTCATTGTTTGCATATAACACCCAGTGCTCCATTCAATACATGCCCTCTTTAATACCCATCACCAGGCTCACCCATCCCCCCACCCCCCTCCCCTCTAGAACCCTCAGTTTATTTCTCAGAGTCCATAGTCTCTCATGGTTCATCTCCCTCTCCGAATTCCCCCCCCTTCATTTTTCCCTTCCTACTATTTTATTTTTCTTTTTTTTAACATATAATGTATTTTTTGTTTCAGAGGTACAGGCCTGTGATTCACAGACTTGAATCTAAATTTTTGCATAAGTACAATATAATATACAAATCATACTATTTTGCACTTTGCCTTTTTTAGCTTTTAAATATTTAGAAGATATTTTATTCTGAAAATAATAATTTCAAAAGTCATATTAGAATCACAGGAAAATAGAGTGGAAAAATAAATTTCAAAAGATTAAATGATTTACTTGATGTTATACAGTCAATAAACAACTGCACTGATGCAAGTATTGAAGTTTTCAGCATTCTACCCCAATCTTTTTTCCACTAAATCATAAAATGATGAATTAAGATTGAATGCAGAAATTTGAACCAAACTTTTTATACAAGTAGTAATTAAGTTAATTTAGAAAATGTATTTTCTTGGGGCGCCTAGGTGGCTCAGTTGGTTAAGCAGCTGCCTTCGGCTTGGGTCATGATCCCAGGATCCTGGGATCGAGCCCAGCGCCGGGCTCCCTGCTGGGCAGGGAAGTCTGCCTCTCCCTCTCCATCTACCTCTCCCCCCTACTCATGCTCTCTCTTGCTCTCACTCTCTCTCTCAAATAAAATAAATTTTTTATTAAAAAAAATGTATTTTCTTTTTAAATATTCAAATGTTTGGGATCAATTTTTTTGCTAGCATGGTTTTATTGAAATTTTAATTATAGTATATTTTATTTTTTTTAAATTGATCTCTCATTTACTCTCTCTGATTGAAATCATAGAGTTATAAAAAATTTTTTTTAAAGAAGAGTGGAAAACCTAGTTATATTTTGTTCATATTTCATGATCTCATTGTCAGTTGGTGGCACTAAGGTAATTACATTACTATGAAGAGAAAAAAGACCTTTGCTGGCTTTTTGGTTCTAGATAAGGAGCTCATGTGTATTTACTTGTGTTGTATTTAATGACACTTTCATTTTGTATCACTCGGGTGATTCTTATCATATATGACAATATCTAGTAGCAAGCAACAGAGTTACTGCATTCTACTGGGACACAAGTGCCTTAAAGAATTAGTACACTACTATCTTGGCTTACATACTGATGGATCAACTATATAACAAATTTAGTAAATATTTGCAAGACATAAACAAGTTATTACCAAAGAAATAATTTTAGACTGTTGCAATTCCTTTTTGCCATTTCTCCTCAGATATTTTATGATTCAGAAGTAAGGGAATTAGAGGGAAAACTTGAAAAAAAAAAGGAGGGGGGAAGGGAGGGGAGGCCTTAAAATGGCTTGATATACACACACACACAGAGAAACTGGGAGTGGTGAGAGAGTGATAGAGAAATAATTTGACTCAGTATTAGTATGAAAGATCAGCCGAAATACAAAAGAATTGGAAAGTATAAGAAGAGATTGCAAGAAATATTTCTGGAGATTATGAATTGAATTCCTTAATTTTTTTTTTTAAATATTGCACATACACATCGGATTTTCTTTAAGTCTAGAAGCTTTCTTAACCATCTTCCACTTCTCTGATTCATTTTTATTCCCACTACACTCTATGAAACAAACTGATGGATAGTAATGGCACAATGGACCATTTTAGGGTCTGTCACTCCCTAGTTTATACACATAGTTCTGCCACAAATGTTAAGTAGTGAGCTCAATATTTTGGCTGTTATTTGTCCTTGAAGGTATAACAATTAATCATTATGTAAACAGCAAAACAAATAAGAGAAAAAGAAAAAATACTTTTTGTTTTTATGGAAATTATGTTGAGTGCTCTAGTTTAATCCCAAAAAAGTTAAGTTTCCTAAAATAATTGCACTTGAATTAGGTGTAGACAAGCTAATTGTAAAAAATTGGAAGTTACTGTAAATCTTCTCATTATAGTGCCTTGCAGGTGTACTTAAGTTATTGCTTCACTTGAAAGAAATAGAAACTGGAAATCTAAGGTGATGAATTATGGGTACCTTCCATGCATGAAAGATGACAAGGAAATCCATTCAGCAGACTTATGTGAAAATAAATACCTTGGCCTCGAACCAAAGATAGGCAAAAGGATTAACATTTACGTTTTTAATTAAGATAAAATGTAGAATTTGTTAATATATGATTTTTTTGACATAACCAAAGGTGTTGATGAAAGACCCAATACTGGTTCAATATTGGTTCTAATGATATATGATAAGCCGTGAAAGGGTTTCTATTTTTATTATTGTCATTGTTATTATTTTATTATTATTCGGTGGCTGGGTGAATGGGAACCTTTGCAAAGATTAAGCCAAGTAGAAACCACCATTTTAGGGGTTTGTATATTTTAGCATTTTATGAATGACCGCTTCACCATTTTTCACAGTAAAAGATTAATAAAGATACATTTCTATCCTTATAATCAGAACGTAACTATGCACCAACAGCCTTGGCATCACCAGAGAGTCAGGTTCAAGCCTAGACTTACGGAATCAAATCTGCATTCTAAAAAGACCCCCAGGTGATCTGTCTTCTGTTAAAGTTTGAAAAGTACTGATCCAGAGTTTTCTGAGTGAGCATAAATAACTGATAGCATTTCAGTTATAAAAGGACAATTTTGAAAAGATTTGAAGGCTAGATTGGGATAATGAATCTATGAGAACATAATTAGTGCATGTTGTGTAAATTGTATGAGACTGTGGTGACTGAGTCTAAAGAAAAAGGTGAATTCTAAAGAAAAGATTTACAGGGCTTGTCTGTTGGCTTAATATATATATATCTGAAAATTGTAATTGAGAGTAAACATTGATAAGGATATTAGATTGTTGGCAATTTTCCTGCTTTTCGGAGAATTGATTTGAATATATGGTATGGTCACAACCTAATATATGCATATTTATTTGTTGAAATAATAGAAGTACAATTGCAATATTTATTTGCAACAACAGAAACATTAATATTTAAAGCCATTGTTTGCCTCTGTCTCCTGCTGATAACTGTTTTCCTTAAAAGCGCTACAAAAGACATTTTGAACAGATGGTGGCTGGTTTTCTCTTTCCTGCATCCCTTCACAACTGCCACTGAGCCTCACCATTCATTAATCTTCCATAGACTTCCAGTAGCACAGCAACTAAATTACACACATGCACACACTGAGGCCAGCATTTCTGTCAGGCTTAAAATTAAACCGAAGAGCACTGTGCCAAGTCTTTTAACCAAACTTCACTCTAAAACAGTTTGAAAAATAAACATTTAACTTGGAGGCTGACCCAGGAATATCCAATCTTAAATGGGAAATTCTGGCTGGAACTTACATCGTGGACATTCTCTACCATGTGTATCAGAAATTTTAGAGTGGAATTAAATCCTCAAAACATCTGGTTTGAATTCACCTGGACTCATAACTGTTTTTAAAATGAGCTGTTTCCTTGATCTTGGAAATGAGAAAAAAGAACAACAACAACAAAAATTACAATGTTTTCATACAAATTATCACTTGCTTATAAAAGCAAATAAAATAATACTACATATTTTTAAATTAGTCCAGACTACATATTTTCTAGCAAATGAAGTGGGTTTATCAAATATTCAAACACTCTCTACCTTTTAAATAGATACAAGTACCTTATAAAGATAAATAATGAACACTTCCCAACCACTGTTTTTGTAATTTTTAAATTTTGATACAGTTTTAAATCTAGAGAAAAGTCATAAGAATAAGAGTTTCTACCCTCTTTACCCAAATTCACCTAATTGTTTAAATTTTACCCCAATTGCTTTATTGTTTCTTTGTGTATTTTTAATATACATATTTTAATTTTTAATACTATTTGATCAAGTTGGACACCTTGTGTCCAATATCCCTAAATTCTCCCACATATATTCCCTAAGATCAAGGACACTTTTTTACATGACCATAGTTTAGTTATCAAAATTAGGAAATATAGCATTAATACAATGTTTGATCTAACCTTTACTCCACATCAAAATTTAATGTCCTCAGTTAGTCCTGATAATGTCTTTCAGAGCTATATTTTTCTCCCATTTAATACTAGATTCAACATCTCACATTGCATTTATTGCCAGGTGTCTGATTTCACTCACTCTGGAAGAGTTTCTCAGTTGTTCCTTCAACATTCATGGCCTTGACACTTTTGAAGCCTGCAAGCAGTTATTTACACAGAATGTCCCCCACTTTGGGTTTGTGTAATATTTCCTCATTCAGGTTATGAATTTGGGGGTCAGAATATCACAAAAGTAACCAGGTGTCCTCGGTGTATCACATCTGTGGACACATGTTGGTGATTTTTCCTATTGATGATGCTAATAACTTTGATCACTTGTTTAAGGTGATGTCCACCAATTTTCTCCATTGAAATGTGACTTTTTATTCTTTTTGTGATTAATTGCAGGCACCTTTTGAAACATATTTAATATGTCCTTGAAAAGAAATTGCCATCGTCTTTAAAAAAACACCAACGTTCAACTTTTGATATTTATGTTCAGGGTATAGGCATTTTCTTTTTACAAAAAGCATGCTTCCTCATGCTAGAATATAAAAATCGAATGCTACATATGTCAACCTTTTTTTTTGACTGTGAGTTTTTTTTTTTTTAAGTCAAATGACTTAAATTACAAAGGGGAATCAACAGTTTGAGATTAAATAAAACTATCATATCTCCTGATATTTTGGGACCACTTGTAAAAACCCACAATGCTTTTGACTTAGGGTAAAAAAAACAAAACACCAAGCCCTTAAACAAATAAACAAACCTGTTGTCTTCTCCTTAGAAAACAGAGTTTAAATATTGATTAGAGAAATTTTGATTAATTTAATCGTTAGCCTCAAACACAAACTCGAGATTGTAATTTAGAGCCAAAGTTATCTTTTAATTGCACCAGCTTTAGAAGAAAATTAGCATTAAGGATAATCTCCCAATCTCCATAATTATGGAGATTTCTACACTAGAACTAAAAAGCTCAGGACATTATGTGTTGACATTCCTCCACTGCTCTTTATATACTTTGTTCAGTACATATTAACTGCAAATCTGTTGTAAAATCATGTTAAATAGTTATCTCATCAGGCTTATGGCTTTAAATATTCAAAATATTATATTTTCCCATTAATCTAAGTACTTTTTTTTCCTGTAGGGCTGTATTTCATGGTTTTTAAGAGGAAGGGGCAGGTAAATTAACATTTATTAAGTGTCTACTTAACATCAGTCTCTGTGTTAAAGGTTTTTTACATTACAAATATTTTTAAAGGTTACTTGTGGGAAATCATGAGTACGTTTGAAGCTAAAGCAATAGGGGGGTTAGCTTGCACCTAAACTGTGTTTATAATCTGATTTTACTCTCTATGGTGATATATTAGAGAGCTAGTGGGATAAGCTCAAAAGAAATCTTGTAAGATAAGGAGCTGAATAGGTTGTTTTTAAGGGGAAAATGATCTTAAATTAGAGGGGACGTGGTTATGAGTACAGCACAATATCAGCCCAGACACCAGACAGATTCATGGCTCTGTTTTAGGTAAGGATGCTCAGAGAAGGATGGATGAAAACTGAAAGAGCTATTTCACAGAAATCTTTAGACACGGATGATGTAAATATCTGAACAGCTCTTATATCAGCAAAAAGTGAAAATGGGAACATTTGCACAGGCTTGAACACTTCTGAAATGGGTTGTGGACAGCCAAGGAACAGATAGCCATTAGCACTCTGGTGTCTTCACAAAAGATGCCTCAACAGAATTCTTCAGTGCTCTCTGCAATGGTTATCTCCATTCACTTTGTCCATAGAGATTTCAGCTACACAATCTCATGGCAGGCACTACTCTAGGCACTGATATTATAGCATTGAATACAACTTCTAAGAAGAGATGTTAGGGGGCAGGTGGGTGGCTCAGTTGGTTAGGCGTCCGACTCTTTGATTTCAGTTCAGGTCATGATCTCCGGGTCGTGAGATCGAGCCCTGTTTTGGACTTTGCATGGAGCATGGAGCCTGCTTAAGATTCTCTCTCTCCCTCTCCCTCTGCTCCTCCCTCATGCTCATGCTCTCTCTCAAAATAAATAAATAAATACATAAACATTTTTTTTAAAAGGAGAGATATTAGGTTTGATTACTTACTGCAAAGTTCAGAGTGAATGATACTAGAAGCTGATTGTGTATTTATTGGATAAATAGTGTATGAACATGGCTAAATGATCAATGTGTTTGGCTGTGAGTTCATGGAGTAGGGAGCTGGCCATATAAAATATAAATTGTGAAAATCTATAATCTAAGGTTATTTGAGATTTACTGAATGCACATGTATATATACATTGATAGATACTGATTTAAAAAAAGGGCAGGTCATGTTTCATGCCTACCCATATGGCAAAAAGCCATCTCTATAATTTACAAACTAAAAATAGAAAAGCAAAAAATATAAATTGATCTTTTTATAGGATTTCCAACTACAGACTAAATGGCTCTATCTTTAGCCAAAGGACACATGTTCAACAGCAATATTATGCAAAAGTTTAGAGTATTACTCTGTGTCTCAGTTTCCTAGCTCTGTTGTAACAAATTGCCACAAATTTAGTGGCTCAAACTAATGCAAATTTATAATCTCACAGTTCCAGAGACATGATTCTGAAGTGGGTCTCAGTGGGCTAAAATCTAGGTGTTGACAGGGTTGTGCTTCTTTCTGGAAGCCCTAGAGGCAATTTGTTTTCTTTTCCAGCTTCTAGAAGCCACTCACATTCTTTGACTTGTGGTTTGCTTTCATCTTCAAAGTTGGCAATGGCCCATTGACTCTTTCTCACACTGCATCACTCAGACACTCTTCTGCTTCCCCTTTCCCTTCTAAGGACCCTTGTAATTACACTGGGCCCACATGGATAACACAGGATAATCACCCTCTTTCAAGGTCTGGCAATTAACAATCTTAATTCTATCTGCTACTCTAATTCCCTTTTGCCATGAAACCTAACACATGCAGAGGTTCCGGGGATTAAGATGTAAACATCTTTGGACTGGGGTGGGGAGTCATTGCTCTGCCCACCAAACATACACTGCATAGTTGGCATAGTGACTTCTGATTTGCCAAGACATTCAGAATGAAAGCTTCATTCTGCCATTAAAAAAAAAAAATCTCTTCTGTTATTTTTAAAATTGTTTACTTAAATTACAATATCACAAAATTTTATGTTGTCTATAGAGTTCCTTTCAGATATTCCTACAAATTTTTTTCTTCCTTTGGAATAGAATTATGTTCAAATGAAGTAAGGCCTATGGAAAATTTTACATATTGCAACAGAAAATATCATAATAATGTATTAATAAATCCTGATTAAATTGCAAGTTAATAGATGATATACACATGCCATTCAAGCTGCTATAAAAGAACTTTCCAGTATCCTGGAGGCTGGGATGTCAAAGATCAAGGTACCAGCAGATTCAGTGTGTGGTGAATGCCCACTTCTGTTTCAGATGCAGTCATCATTTTGCTGAGTCCTCACACGGCATAAGGTGTGTGGGTGGTTCTGTGGGATCTCTTTTATAAGAGCAGGAATCCCATTCATGAGGTCTCCATCCTTATGATGGAATCACCTCCCAAAGGCCACACATCCAAATACTAACACTTTGGGAATTAGGTTTCAACATATGAATTGGGGGGAGGGAATACATTCTTTCTATAGCAGCAAACCATATTAAATATTTTCCTAAAGCTGGCATGTTTCTGTATTTATAATTAAGATGTTAGTTTGGACACCTTATTCCTCAAGGTCTACATAAAATAGAACAAAATATTAACTCCCAATATTGTGGTAAGTCCATAGCCATCCCATTACTTATTCAAATTCTTAGAAGCTGGGAGATGGGGCAAGGGTAATTGTCTTTGATCTCTTGGTTACTGTGGCTCCTGCCTCCAGCTTCAACTAAATAGGTGTAGTTTGAAAGTTTCATTCTGTATTATATATAGATATATGGCAAAAATATATAATTATTATGTATTATATATTATATATATGCATATATATACATATATACTTTACTGAAGATTGAGAAGGGAAGAATAACATTAATATATATAATGATCTATCAGAACTCTTGGTTCACAGCATGTGATTGATAACTACATTTATAATTTCTTAAAAATCTAAAAGATCATTACATTGATAAGTAATTTCATTTTTAGTTGATGAAAAGGTAATATGCTACAATGGTGGCCTTTGAAGCAAGATGGATCTGGTCTGACTCCCAAGCACTGATTCTTACAGGTCCATGAGGCTCTGGCCCCTCCCACTCGATAGTTTCCAACCGCCTTCCTGGAAACTCAAGCCCTGCTCAGGATGCGTCCATCACTGGGTAGACATGCAATAGGCTGGCAGAGAAGGATGAATAGGCCACTGGAGCTTCCATCCCTACAGGGTCTGACTGATTAGAGTAATCTGGAATAGTTTTTCCTCACCTGTAAAATGGGAGTACCTAGGTCATATGGGTTTTCTTAGGTATAAGTGAAATGGCTCATGGAAGTGACTAGCAAATACATAATTCTTACTCTAAAGTCTGTCTCTTCTTTGTCAAAAGGTTGTGGGCACTGCTTTTTGTTGCTGTTCCCAAACAACCCCATAATATTATTTTTCGTGTTGTAAGCCATTCAACTCTGAACCCAATGTTCTATTCATCATTCTTAAAAAAAAAATCCAGAAGTTGTCAAATCATTTAAATTTCACTGTAATCTATAAAGAGAGTAGCTGTAAATAGTATAAATCAAGTCTAAGGTCGCACAGATTTTTGGAGCTGGAAGGCAGAGATGGTTAATCAGGAAAACTATCATTATTGTTACTGATTTTTTTTGGATACACACCCGCTGTGAAACTCTTGGTTTGCCTGCCTTGCCAACCTAACAGTTTGTGCTTACCTGACTAGTGAAGTTCCAGGAATCTCACGGATAGGCTGGGTGCAGATGGTTCAAAAGAATTCTTATGACAAATAGGCCTTTGGGATCTACCAACAGGGCAATACGCTCCCTAAAATTACGAGATTCCTTGGGGCAGACGGTGACAGCAGCAGTGCATACATTCATGGGCTAATTGCCAATTAAATGACCCATCCCGGGTGGTACAGAAAGATGGGGAGAAAGATTACACCCCACGGAGCTCTCTCGGTATCTTGTATAGTAAACTACCTTTAATTTTACAAAATGCATTAGAATGTGCTTAATAATTTAACATAACTTTCAATGAAATTTTTACCACGAAAAACCTGGGATGTTTCCATTATTGTGAAAAAAAAATGGACTGGTCAAAAATAGTAATAATCTTTTATTTAAAATGACCTACCTGGTCATTATTGTAAGTTTGACTATTGGGGTCAATCACCTTCTTAGCATTGTAAGTAATAAGTTGCATTGTTGGTGTGTGTGTTTGTGACACTAGCAACACTTCAGTTAGTTCTTTCAGTTTTTAAGCAGCTAAACTATAAGACTATTTTTTAAAAAGCTACTTTGAGGGGCACCTGGGTGGCTCAGTCAGTTAAGCGTCTGCCTTTGGCTCAGGTCACGATCCCAGGGTCCTGGGATCGAGCCCCACATCGGGCTCCCAGCTCCGTGGGGAGCCTGCTTTTCCCTCTCCCTTTTCCCCTCCCCTTGCTCATGCTCTCTCTCTCTCCCTCAAATACATAAATAAAATCTTTAAAAAAAAATAAAAAGCATTACATGTTAATAAAAAGAAAAGAAAAAACCCTAAAAATATACAAATAAATAAATAAAAAGCTATTTTGAATATAATTTTAGAATGTTATTTTTAGTTTGTAAAATTAACTAACAAAAGTGCAGTATTTTATTTTATTTTATTTTTTAAAGATTTTATTTATTTATTTGAGAGAGAGAGAATGAGAGAGAGCACATGAGAGGGAGGAGGGTCAGAGGGAGAAGCAGACTCCCCGCCGAGCAGGGAGCCCGATGCGGGACTCGATCCCGGGACTCCAGGATCATGACCTGAGCCGAAGGCAGTCGCTCAACCAACTGAGCCACCCAGGCGCCCAAAAGTGCAGTATTTTAGTATGTAGGCAGTTCAACGATAAAGACCAGAGAGCATTGAAATTCTACTTATCAATTCTATAATTTGAACAACTGTTAGTTTGTTGTGGATGTAGGTACCCTGAATAGGAGCATCTCCATGCACTGGATGAAATGCTGTAACAGTGGCATTTACAGAAGATTTAGGAAAGCTTAGCTTGAGGTGCCGCAGAAAGAGGTAATGGAGGGTCCACTTTATGACTGTCATATGCTATCCTGCTTTGGGGAGGGCTTCATTGTTCTATCACTCAGAAACTCATAGGTATTATTTAAAAGAATCAAAGAATATGACCAGAAGAAAAAGAATATAAATAAAATCTTATGTCACATAGAGCATATTGATATTACGGTTCCAGGCCAAAATATATATGTATAACGGGATAGCCAGAAAGGTTGCATGAGTAAAACACATGAAATAAATTCTTAATTTTTTTTTTAAGATTTTATTTATTTATTCATTAGAGACAGAGAGAGAGAGAGAGGCAGAGGGAGAAGCAGACTCCCAAGGAGCAGGGAGACCGATGCAGGACTCGATCCCGGGACCCTGAGATCATGACCTGAGCCGAAGGCAGACGCTTAACCATCTGAGCCACCCAGGCGCCCAATAAATTCTTAAATTTTAAGGTCAACCAGTTTCAGTATTCAACTGAGTGTTAGAAAAAAAAAAAAAAAACATAGGCTACAACTTTCAAGAAACTGAAAATCATATATTAAAATATTATACTGAAAACAAATGGTATTACCCACTTGACAAAAAATTCAAAGCAAGAGGCTAATTGTAAGCAAGACTAAAATCTGTTTAATTGTGGAAAAATGAAAAAAATTTAAAAGGCAAGTGAGGAATGCTCACCACACTGATCACACTCCAGGAGGCCAAAGATTATCACCATCAAGACATTTTCAAACAGTGCACAGTAATGGAAAACATTGCAGGCAAGTCACAAACTGAGATCAAGCCTGTAAACAAATAGAAATACAACTTGAGGAAAAATGTGTTAGAAAAGGTTTTAATTATTCAAAAACCTTTAGAGGCGGTTAATCAAACTTAGAAAATATTACATTGTAAAGAGATTTGCTGAGAAAAAGAATAATTGGGAACTTATTATAGAACTTTTTATCTACACCATCAATGTTAACAAAAACAATCACACTTTACTTAAGTAAATTTGCTTTGCAATATACTTACTTCTTAACAACTGCTAAACAGGACACTAGTTACATATTTAGAATTAGATATCTGTTTCAATATATTTGCATTTTTTTGGTAATATCAAATGCTGACATCAAACACTGAATATGGCCACACAAAGTAGGAAGAAGGGGCGTAAGGATGGGGGTCCCAGGGATGGGAGCACACAATCTAGTCTTGGGAGGAGAAAGGTATGAACTAGGAAAGAAACAATAAAAACACAGTTCAAAATGTGCTTTGAAATAGGATAAATTTCTCAGTGGGAAACTGCTATGAGAAAAATATTACTTCCCTCAAAATTGATTCCAAATCTAAACAAAACCTTCAAGTTTAAGATTGGAAAACAGTATTATGTGAGTTAAAATGCAAATGAGAATCTATATTAATATATAATTTGGAATGCAAATAAATAGAAGCTTTTCTGCTTTAAAATATAAAGAAGTTTTTTAACCTCAGAATGGAGATAATAAAATTTCATATGTAAGAGAAAGAAAGTTATTGCTCTCCTCCATCCTCTTCTCTCATTCCTGTAGATCTTTTTAGATAAAATTCTGTCTTTCTTGGAAATCAGCTACATACAGTTTGGAGGAGGAGTGTGGTGACTGATATTGAAAAGTTATGCCTATCTCTCTCTCCCTTTCCACTTGTTTGCTGTTTCCTTGGTAAACCACTGTCTCCTGATTAAAAAAGATGACTAGTGAATAATGTTTTATTCAACATAGTACTGAAAGTCCTAGCCAAAGCAGTCAGACAACATAAAGAAATAAAAGGCATCCAAATTGGTAAGGAAGAAGTAAAACTCTCACTATATGCAGATGACATGATGCTATATATAGAAAACTATAAGGACTCCACCAAAAAACTAGAACTGATAAAGGAATTCAGCAAAGTTACACAATACAAAATCAATCTGTTGCATTCCTATCCACTAATAATGAAGCGGCATAAAGTGAAATTAAGAAAACAATCCCATTTACAACTGCACCAAAAACAATAAAATATCTAGGAATAAATCTGACCAAGGAGGTATAAGACCTGTTCTCTGAAAACTAAAACACTGATGAAAGAAATTTAAGATGATGCAAGGAAATGCAAAGACATTCCATGCTCATAGGTTGGAAGAACAAATACTGTTAAAATGTCTATACTACCCAAAACAATCTGTAATTTAATGCAATGTGTAATTTAATGCAATCTCTATCAAAATATCAACAGCATTTTTCCCAGAATTAGAACAAACAATGCTAAAATTTGTATGGAACCACAAAAGACCTCAAAGAGCCAAAGCAATCTTGAAAAAGAAAAACAAAACTAGAGGTATCACAATTCCAGATTTCCAGTTTTACTATAAAGCGATAGTAATTAAAACAGTATGGTACTGGCATAAAAATAGACACATAAATAAATGAAATAGAACAGAAAACCCCAGAAATCAACCCACAATTATATGGTCAACTAATCTCTGACAAAGAATATACAATGGGAAAATGATAGTCTCTTCAACAAACGGTGTTGGGAAAACTGGACAGCCACGTACAAAAGAATAACCCTGGACCATTTCTTTCACCATACACAAAAATAAACTTAAAGTGGATTAAAGACCTAAATGTGAGACCTGAAACTATAAAAATCCTTGAAGAAAGCACAGCCAGTAATGTCTCTGACATAAGCCATAGCAACACTTTTCTAGATATGTCTACTGAGGCAAGGGAAATAAAAGTAAAAATAAACTATCGAGACTATATCAAAGTAAAAAGTTTCTGCACAGTGAAGAAAACAATCAACAAAACTAAAAGGTAATTTACTGAATGGACGAACATATTTGCAAATGACATATCGAATAAAAGATTAGTATCCAAGATATATAAATAACTGACATAACTCAATACACAAAAAACAAAGAATCAAATTTAAAAATGGGCAGAAGACATGAACAGACATTTCTCCAAAGAAGACATTTCTCCAAGAAGGACATCCAGATGGCCAACAGACACACAAACACATGAAAAGATGCTCAACATCACCCATCTCAGGAAAATACAAATCAAAACTACAATGAAATATCACCCCAGACCTGTCAGAGTGGCTAAAATAAAAAACACCAAAAACAAGTGTTGGTGAGGATGTGGAGAAAAAGGAACCCTCTTGCACTGTTGGTAAGAATGCAAATTGGTGCAGCCTCTGTGTAAAACAGTATACAAAGTCTTCAAAAAATTAAAAACAGAACCACCCTATGATCCAGGAATCACACTACTAGGTATTTACCCAAAAAATACAAAAACGCTAATTCAAAGGGATAGGTGCACCCTTATGTTTATTGCAATATTATTTACAATAGCCAAACTATGAAAGCAGCCCAAGTGTCCACTGATTGATGAATGGATAAAGAAGAGGTAGCATATATTCACAATGGAATATTACTCAGCCACAAAAAAAAGAATGAAATTTTGCCATTTGCAACAACATAGGAAGAGCTAGAGAGTATAATGCTAAGCGAAGTAAGTCACTCAGAGAAAGACAAATACCACATGATCTAACTCATATGTGCAATTTAAGAAGCAAAACAAACAAAGGGGAAAAAAAAAAAAAGAACAAACCAAGAAATAGACTCTTATCTATAGAGAAGAAACTGATGGTTACCAGAGGGGCGGTCAGCGGGGGGATGGGGAAATAGGGGATAGGAATTAAAAAGTATACTTATCATGATGAAAAAAATGAAATGAAATGGAAAAAATTAAAAATAAAAAAGCTATTGGACTTAAAACTTGAAGGAATTAGAAGGTTATAAGAAAAGGGATCTATCTAAATGTTAAAGCTCTAGTTCTGTGCAAGAAAGAGAGTAGAGTGGTGGTAAAAGAGTATTCAGTTACTCAATCTGATCAGGGAAGCAAATATTGATGCTGATGGTCAAGTAAACTGTGAAGAGTTTATACAAGTGATGTCAGCAAAAGTGAGGACATTGTACAGAATGTGTTAAGTTTCTTGCACAGAATTATTTGCCTTTTCTTTGTTTGTAACTTACCTGTAAAAAGTTACAAACTTACCTGTTTGTAACTTATTCCTGTAACTTATCTGTCAACAAATACCCAAGTGTAGTAGTTAGGACTTCCGTCCTCCATTTTTCTTCCCTTACCTTACTGTCATTGTCCTGAAAACTTATTTTAGAAAATTGACCAACTAACATGTTTCATGTGGCTTACTCTGGATATATCTAAGCCCTCCTGCACATCTAAACTTAGATGGAGTTGGTCAAATCAAGGAAGGCTTATGCCTTTATTTTTTTTAAAGTAGTTTTCCTTAGGAACTGTCAGTATGTTGTTGAAGTGTGGAGTTGTAACTGGGTGGACTATGGACAGTCAACAATATGTACTTAAAGATTACACTATTGCAAAGTGGGTGTATTATGCTGGTTCCCGTACACTATGTTTTTGTACTGCTCGTCTTGTACCAGAAACATTTTCTTTTATTTTATTTCTTTTCTTGTTACTTGCTTTAAGAACATTGTTTAGCCCTTAAGGAAAATCTGGTTATGACACAATTTGCCTCCAATATATTCCAAGCTGTCTGTTTGTTTTCCAATAAAAAATTATAATTTACCCCCCCTCCAGTTTTTATTCTAGCAATATTTCTGGAGTTTCTATTAAGTGCCTGGTAATGTTGACACTGGAATCACCAAGGAGAACAAGATAGGTAGCAGCTCTGCTCTTAGGAAAATATTTCAGAGGGAAAGACAAACAATAGAAAGGAAATTAATAAACTACTAACATATTTAAAGTGAAAATAAGAAAACTGGAGTAGATTAAGTGATAAAGGAGGTTAATATAAGACTCTGGCATACTAAAAATTGTCCAGTTTGGCCTATGACATGGGTCCTCATAACTGTTCTTCCTGTCCTTCTTGATAATCTTGAATTGTCCAGTAAGTGGCTGCTAAGCCACAAGAATAATTCCTCCCTCTTTGAGGACTATCTTTAGATAGTTATTTCCCAAACATGTGAAACTTCAACTGACTACTCACATTAAAGCTCTATGATAATCCTGCCCATCTTCCTCCAGTTCAAATACCCCTTTGAAATTGTTCTCATGCTACACAATTCTAAATAAAGGACTGTGTCTAATAGTACAACTAAAAAGTAAATAGATAAATTAAAACAGATTTCTAAAACCATTCAAATAATCCAACTGAAGTCAGAAAACGGGAAACAGGATAAAAAAATCAGAGCAGAGAGAAAAGGGCAATAAAATGGTAGACCTAAATCCAACTTTGTAAGACTCTACATTTACTGTTATCATTTAAACCCTTCAAATAAAAGGCAAAGATTACCAGAAAGCTTAAGAAAATAAGAACCAACTGTATGCTGTATACAAGAGCCACTTTAATTTAAAAGTTACACAGAAGTTGAAAATAAGTGGATAGAATAAATATGTACTTTGCAAACAGTAAGTTAGAAAGACTGTAGTGTGACATTATTATAAAATATATTTCAAGATAAAAATTACTACCAGAGATAAAGAGGAATATTTTATAAAATAAAAGGATTAATTCATAAGAGTGAACTAAAAATTAGGAATATACGTGCCTAATAACAGAGCATGAAAACACATGAAACAAAAATTTATAAAATACATAATTTCTTGATTCTAACAGGGTATTTTTTCTTTTTTTCTTTTCTTTTCTTTTATTATGTTATGTTAGTCACCATACATTACATCATTAGTTTTTGATGTAGTGTTCCATGATTCATTGTTTGCATATAACACCCAGTGCTCCATTCAATACATGCCCTCTTTAATACCCATCACCGGACTAACCCATCCCCCCATCTCCCTCCCCTCTAGAACCCTCAGTTTATTTCTCAGAGTCCATAGTCTCTCATGGTTCGATTCCCCCTCCGATTTTTCCCCTTAATTTTTCCCTTATCTTTTTTTTTTTTAACATATAATGTATTATTTGTTTCAGGAGTACAGGTCTGTGATTCATCAGTCTTACACAATTCACAGCGCTCACCATAGCACATACCCTCCCCAATGTCTACACTGATACAAGGAATTCTTAATCTCAGGATATAAAAATTTTTTTTTATATTTTTATATTTTTAACATGACTTTTTCAGCAACTGACAGAACACCTACAAAAAGATTCAGTAAATACATAAATTATCTAAACCACACTATTAAGCACCATGTACTAACTCATATTTATGGGACACGGCTCAATAGCCAACAACTGCAAAATACAGATTATTTTCAGGTAAATATGTGCACTTGTCTTTTTCACCAACAAAACTATATGCTGAAGCTTACAGTAAGTTGCAGTAAATTGAGAATTATTGGTATCATATATCCTCTGACTGAAATGAAACTAAATTGGAAACCAATATCAATGACTATAAAAAAACCCTCTTCCAAAAAATTTTCAAAAATTAAACAAACAAACAAAAAAAGAAGATAGTAGGAAGGGAAAAATGAAGGGTGGGAAATTGGAGGGAAGACAAACCATGAAACCATGAGAGACTAGGGACTCTGAGAAACAAACTGAGGGTTCTAGAGGGGAGGGGGGTGGGGGGTTGGGTTAGCCTGGTGATGGGTATTAAAGAGGGCAAGTATTGAATGGAGCACAGGGTGTTATATGCAAACAATGAATCACGGAATACTACATCAAAAATTAATGATGTAATGTATGGTGATTAACATAACATAATAAAATAAAATTTTAAAAAAGTAAACAACACATGTCTAAATAATGCATAAGTTAAAAAAAGAAGTCATAGGTAAAATAAAAAATAAAAATAATAAATACAAGTTATGTCAAAATTCGGGGGCTGCAGCTACAACAGTACCTAGAGGGAAATTTATAGCTTGAAGTGATAATATGAAAAACAAACAAATACAGAATACCTCAGCTCAATCTAACACTACCTTAAGTTAAAAACAAACACACGAGAGTAAAAATAAAGTCAAAGTAAGTAAACAAAACTAAAATACTTAAAGCAGAATTCAGCAGAATATGAGAGATAAATATAGAGAAGATCAAAGATGCTAAGAACTGAATTTTTAAAAAGATAATAGAATTGACCAATTCCTGACTAGGCTGATTTTTAAAAAGCCCAAAATGGTAATATCAATATTAAAAGAGGACTTGTTATTGCAGATCTTAAAAACATGAAAATGATAACACAATAGTGCAAATAAATTTAGGCCAACATATTTAACAACTTAGAAGACATGTAAAATTCCTTGAAAAATAAAACTTCTAAGACTAACAAAGATGAGGGCGCCTGGGTGGCTCAGAAAGTTAAGCGTCTGCCTTCGGCTCAGGTCATGATCTCAGGATCCTGGGATCGAGTCCCGCATCGGGCTCCCTGCTCCTTGGGAGCCTGCTTCTCCCTCTGCCTCTCTCTCTCTGTCTCTAATGAATAAATAAATAAAATCTTTAAAAAAAAAAAAAAGACTAACAAAGATGAATAGACTCTGAATATCTCTATTTTTTTGAAGAACTGAATTCATTATCATTCTGCATAAAAACACAAACTAAACACACACAAAAAACAAAAACAAAACAAAATAACATCTAGGCTTTGAGAGTGTTACAGTTAAATTCTATTAAATATTCATGGAAGAAAGAAATAACATCAATCTTACAACTCTTTCACATTAAAGAAGGAGGATATTTCTCAAATTTGTGTATAAAACTGACATAAACCTAAAAATAAAACTCAAGAACACTGAGAAATAATCAAATACAGACTAATACTCCACATAAATGTAGTCATAAACATCTCTTAACAAAATATTATCAATTTGAATACAAAAATATATAAAGAGGATAATGCATCAAGACAAAATAGGGTTTATTCCAGGAATGCAATTTTGATGTACTAGTTAAAATTCAAATAATATAACTTACCACCTTTATAGAATTTTTAAAAATCACAAGTTCATTTTTATAGATGAAGAAAAAGAAGTTGACAAAGTTCAGCACCAATTTTGATAAAAACTTTCAGCAAACAATAAAAAAAGAAAATTTCAGCTCTCTTATGCAGAGCATTTATGGAAAACCTATAGCTAACATGCTACTTTGGAGAAAATATTGTATGCTTTCCCCATAAAATTGGAAACAATACAAGAATAGCTACCCTCACCGCTTCTATTCAGTATTCTACTAGTGGTCTTAGCCATTGCAGTAAGACAAATAATGAAATAAATGGCAGAAATATTGGAAAAGAAGCAAAATTGTCTCTATAGAATCTATGAGATGGTTATTAGAATGAATAAATGAACTTACCAAAATTGCAGTGTATAAAGTTAATATAAGCAGCAGAAAAATAAAGGAAAAGGAAATTTTAAATTTTATTTAAAATGCAGCTATCATAGACTGAATGTATGTGCCCCCCCTTCATATGCAGAAATCTAATCCAAAAGGAGAGAAGGAAACAAGCCATAAGAGACTCTTAAGGTTAGAGCACAAACTGAGGATGGGGGAGATGGGCTAGATGGGTTATAGGTATTAAAGAGGGCACTTGTTGTGACAAGCACTGGGTGTTATATGTAAGTGATGAATCACTGAATTCTACTCCAGAAACCAATATTGCACTGTATGTTAACTAACCAAAATTTAAATTAAAAAAAAGAAAGAAATCTAATCCAATGTAATGGTATTTGGACATGGGGCCTTTGGGAGGTAATTGGGTCATGCGGGTAGAGACCTCATGAATGGAATTAGTGCCCTTACAAGAAGGGGCCAAAGAACTACCTCCCTCTTTCTCCACCAGGTAAGGATACAGTGAAAAGGCAGCAGCCTGCAACTTGGAGGAGGGTGCTCATCAGAACTCGGCCATGTTGGCACCCTGATGTTGGATGACCATACTCCAGAACTGCAAGAAATAGAAGTAAGAAATGAAGAAACAATGCTATTTATAAGTGACCCAGTCTATCATACTTTGGTACTGCAACCTGATCTAAGACAACAGTCAAACATAAAATATTTTCAGGGCGTCTGGGTGGCTCAGTTGGTTAAGCGACTGCCTTCAGCTCAGGTCATGATCCTGGAGTCCCTGAATCGAGTCCCACGTTGGGTTCCCTGCTCAGCAGGGAGTCTGTTTTGCCCTCTGACCCTCCCCCCGTCATGTGCTCTCTCTCTCTTTCTCTCTCAAATAAATAAAATCTTTAAAAAAATAAAAAAATATTTTCAAACGAATGTTTAAAAGACATAATCTGAAGAGTTTTGATTAAGAAAGAATGCTTGAATCGCAGACCTGTACCTCTGAAACAAATAATATATTATATGTTAAAAAAAAAAAAAAAAGAAGACGATAGCAGGAAGGGAAAAATGAAGGGGGGGAATCGGAGGGGGAGATGAACCATGGAGACTATGGACTCTGAGAAACAAACTGAGGGTTCTAGAGGGGAGGGGGATGGGGGGATGGGTTAGCCTGGTGATGGGTATTAAAGAGGGCATGTATTGGGGCGCCTGGGTGTCTCAGTTGGTTGAGCAACTGCCTTCGGCTCAGGTCATGATCCTGGAGTCCCAGGATCGAGTCCCGCATCGGGCTCCCAGCTCAGCGGGGGTCTGCTTCTCCCTCTGACCCTCTTCCCTCTCGTGCTCTCTGTCTCTCATTCTCTCTCTCAAATAAATAAAAAATCTTAAAAAAAAAAAAAAGAGGACATGTATTGAATGGAGCACTGGGTATTATACACAAACAATGAATCATGGAACACTACATCAAAAACTAATGATGTAATGTATGGTGATTAACATAACATAATAAAATAAAAAATAAATAAAAAAATAAAAGACAAGCAAGACATGTATACTAAAAATACAGAACACTGCTGAAATAAATCAAAGAAGACTAGAATAAATGAAAAGATACATCATGAATATAGATTATACAGTTGTCAATCCTTCCTAAATTGACCTATATTCAACATAATCCCAATCAAATACCAGCACACTTTTCTTATACAAATTAACAAATTATATCTGAATTTTATAGGGAAATGCAAATAATCTAGAAAAAACAAATATCTGGAAAATTAACAAAGACAAGTGACTTATAATGCCAAATTTCAATAATTAACAAAAAGCTAGAATTATCAAAAAGAATAGGATAATGGTAAAAGAAATAGGTACATAAATCAATAAAACAAATCAGAGTTAAAAAGTAGCCTCACCCATTTGTGTTTTGACAAAAATGCCAAGGAAATTCAATGTCAAAAAGAAAATCTTTACAACACATGGTATTGGGACGGCTGAATATTCATATGAAATAAAATAAACACCAATCCTTCCATTACATAGTACACAAAATTTAGCCAGCAATAGATATATATAAAAGCTGAGATTATCAAAAAATATATTGAAGTGGCAAATATTTCTCAGATAAGATGTAAAAAATACGAACCATAAAAATTAACAACTAGAAATTTCCAAAATTAAAAATTTTTCTTTCAAAAAACACATTTAGGAAATGAAAAGTTCATCACAAAATGGGAGCAAAATGTATAACAGATTCCCCCCAAAAATGTATCTAAAATACAAAAAGAATGTCTACAACATGCCATCCGATTTGAAAAAAGAAAAAAAATTGGCCAAAGGCAATACAAGATACATCCACAATGATATGGTAGGGCACTCCCTCTACAATGGCTAGAAAAAAAGAAATAAATTTCCAGCTGTTAATGAGAAAATGAAGCAACTGAGACTTATAATCACTTTGAAAAACTGTGTAGGAGTTAATTAAAAATTAAATATTCAGTTACTATATAACCTGGCCATTTCACTGCTGGGTATTTACTGAAGATAATTAATAATATTTGTTTATACAATGATTTTTACATGAATATTCATATGAGCAGCTTTATTTTAACTGGTTCAAAACTGAGGAACCAATGCCTATCTACAAGTATATCCCTACAATAGGATACTACTTAGCAATACACAGAATGAATAGCAATGTACACAACATGGGTAAATATCATCATGTCAAATGAAAGAAGACAGACAAGAAGAGTGTGTACTCATATATATAAGTCCATCAGTGTAAAATGCCGTGAAAGTCAAAGTAATCTTTAGTGACTAAGAGCTTGAGTATTGGTTTCTTTTGGCCAGGGGTGCAGAGAGGCATGAAATGCAAAGAAACACAAGAAAACCTTTGAGGGTGATGAAAATATTCTGTATCTTGACTGTGGCAGTGGTTTCGTGATTACACACAGGTGTATTCATAAAATCATACACTTTAAATGGATAGTTTTTTGTATGTATTTTTTACCAAAATAAAGTTAATAAAAGATACAGGCTAGATGAATATAAATAAACCGACCTAGGATTATCATAGAACATATTCAAGAAGATGGTCTAGAGAATGCCTAGACTGTGCCAGAAAGTGCCAGAAACTGAAAGTGACTAACCAGAAGCTATGTATCCCTTGGGTCAGGGAAGAGCAGGTAAGATATCTCTAGAAATGTACAGGTCTGAGAGACAGTCAGCTTTGGTAATGACTACCATATGGAGAACCGATGCCAGCTCACAGTAGTAAAACTGAAAAAAATCCTTTACTTCTTTATTTTTCTACCCTTCCCTGGATGACTCAGAAGCTCATGTATCCAGCAAATGTCTAGAGAAAAGGGGAGGTCCTGGCAGCTACTAAAGAGAAGAATCTGGCAGTGGCCCCTCTTCCACATGTATGCTTCTTACCAAAAGAGGCACATGGTAGGAGAGAGTCATTATATGAGCAAAGTACAAGAACCTGGGCTATGAATCCAGTTGAACACATCAGAGGACTCCAACCCCAGCCATTATCTAATTGAACTATAGAAGAGACTCTAAGGACCAGCGGTTCTGTGACGCCATAAAAGCATGAAAGCTGCCAATAAAATTGTTTTAGATCTTTGTTCTCTCTTCTTGGAAGAAAAGAAATTTGGGACAGAATTTCTTACCAGGAAGAGGAGTATTTCCATCACAAAAACCTAAAATATGTAGCATTATCTTTGGGACCTTGTCAAGAGCTTAGACCTAAAAACCTTCCAGAAGGGCATTAATTGTAGATTGAAGGACAGTTAGGAAACTGTTACTGGAGTCTGGAAAAGAGGATATATAGGTTATACAGTGGCAGAAAATTGCTAAGCTTTGGAAAATAGAAATACAACTAATGAACTAGTGAATTTGGTCAAGGGAATTTTCACTCAGCGTGTTGAAAGATCCAATGGAGTTCTTTTAGTTGTATATGATAAGGTATGGTTAGAGAGCCATGAACTAAAGAAGGAGCCGCTCACTTTCCAGTCATGCCCAGAGGAAACACTTCCGAGTCAAAACTCAGCGGGTTCAAAATTAAAGCTGTTTCTCATCCCTAGCCTATCCTAAAAAAGGAACCTCATCTTAAGAAACGACCTCAGCCTGCAAAACCCTTTGTTAATACATCAAAAAATTTTATGGCAATGCCTAGCAGATCTGCAAAGTGAGACAAAACAATTCCCAAGTATCTTAAGGACATCCCACAAACCCTAATTCTCAGCCCAAGGTAAAGAGACATCTGTCCTCAAAAAAGTTTTCTGGTTATGGCTCCTGTCTAAGTGAGTAGATTAAGATGTAATACACAGGAGACTCAAGAAATGTTAAAGGAATTATACTAGCTTGGTCTGAAAACTACAGAGACAGTTTAAAAATGAAAGGAGGCCCTTGAGGTCCTAAAACTTCTATAACCAGAAAATAGGATAAGAAAGCTACTCAACAGAAAACATGGTTACTTTTTTATAGAAAAGGATTAATGACTCAGAAGATGGAGCCAAGAGCTCAGTGTATCCAAGAGCCACAGAGAACCATTTCAAGGAAACAAGGCTAGCTATGCCTTAATCAAGAAACCAGTGATATGGATGTGGCAGGATTTCAGAAATGTTATGGACTAGTAACAGCTGTATGGTACTGTTGTCCCCCTTTTTGATAAGAAATGTCTATTGAGGGGTGCTTGGGTGGCTCAGTTGTTAAGCACCTGCCTTTGGCTCAGGTCGTGATCCTGGGGTCCTGGGATCGAGCTCCACATTGGGCTCCCTGCCCAGCAGGAAGCTTGCTTCTCCCTCTCCCACTACCCCTACTTGTGTTCCCTCTCTTGCAGTGTCTCTCTGTCAAATAAATAAAAATCTTCAAAAAAAAAAAAAAGAATTTTCTATTGAAGTTGTCCTACCCAAATATTGCATGTTGTGTGTGAAAAGCAAACAACTTTATTTCACAGCTTTCAGGTCATGAGGAGTCATATCCGAGGACTTAACACCTGAGGAACTACACCGGAAGAGTTCAACACACACTTGGAACTATGTCGATTTTAAGTTTCCAGACTAGAATCTGAAGACATACTGGGTTGAGACTGGGGTATCACAAGAAGCTGAGTGCATTCTGAAAGTAGGAAGAATGTAAATAATTTGTGGCCAGGGAGTAGCTACAAATTCTTAACCATCCTTCCCATTAAAAGGAAGACTATAGGCTGGACTTCTTTATGTTTAAGCCAATAGAACATGGTGAAAGTGATGGTGTGTTAATTCCTGGCTTACACTTTTAAAAGGACAAATGATGAACTACCTTGAGACCTCCATACTGAGAAGACCAACCTAGCCATATAGAAACAGAGAGGTTGCAAGGAACACTCTCAGATATCAGACATGTGAGCGAAAGTTTCCTGGACCTTCCAGCCAGTACAACTCAAGTTAAGAACTGAGGCCCCAGGTGCAAAACCCCAATTATTTGAACAACCCCAGTTAGTCTGTAGGCATCATGCAACTGAGAAAAAAAAATTCCCATATGCCCTTTCTGATTTCTAGACAAAATTACTTGGTTTTTCATTTCTACAAATGTCTAGCAGGCAAGAGAAAGTCAGTTCTACCTGAAAGTTATGGTCTGACAGTGGGCAGATTGAATTCAGGACATAGGAAATAAAGACACATTTTGATTGTGACCAATAGAGATGAACACTAGAAAATGTTTCAAAACCACGTATTAACAAGAATATGTCAGGAAGACCCAGTAGGACAGGTGAGAGGTGGCAATTTATGAGGAGACATGCGCCTGAAGGAAATCAGAGATGTCACTAAATAGAACCTCTTTCAACATCAGAACTTATTCACAGCATATCTTGTATTTTACTTTCAGGTTTTTAATTTCCAATAGTTAATTTGTAAATGTTTAGTTCGATGATTGCAACCAAAATGTACTATATCTATTTCTTGAAGGGAAGGAAAGGAAATTGCAGTCATATTTTTTTCTACCAAATGTCTTTTACTTCTAATATTTTAGACTTTTGTTTAATGCAGACAAAGTTTTCATTTTAAAGTGACCCTTTCTAATTACCACATTAAGGAAAAAAAAAAACTCTAACAAGGTTGGTTTAAAATTCATTATATCTGGCTCCAGTAGTCCACTTAATCATCACAACATGGTTAGATACTCTTTTTCACGTTAAAACTGCTCCTAGGTATCGGTAGTTTGTCATGCATGGAAAGGCATCACACTCATTTCTAGCACATGAGTTTTCATGGAGTTCTTGGCACTGTGCAAGTGTTTTAATTAGGTATTTTGTTCATGGGAAAACATGATAAAGAAATGCACAATACTCACAGAGTACATGGAGAGTACTCATGAAGGGGGTACAATATATAAATATGAAAAAAGGTTACAAGGGACCAAAGGGATTTCTCAGTAATCGGTTTTCTAATAATCATAAAGGGAATTCTACAGAAAATTTTATGAATTGTGTCATGAAGAAGTGACTAGGCATGCTTTTCTAGGAATAGGAAGCCAGTAAGTTCTGGAAAATAACCACAGCTATCCAGTACCATTGGTGGACTTTCAGATAGACGTTTACCTATCTGGATAAATGGTTTGTGGTGTAAAAGTAGTTGATGGAGTTGTTGTTGTTGTTTTGCTGAAATCATACTTTTTCCTATTTCCTGAATTACTCAAAACGCAGTATTACATGTAGAAATTGTCAAAATATCTTTATTAAAAATTAATTTACTACATAATTAAAAAATAAAATCACTATATCTTATTAACACCAATAAGGTGAAGTTAAAATCATCTGGGAAAGAATGCATTCACATTTCTGCTCATATGTTCTACTTGCTTTCTCAAATACCCCTTCTACTTGAGTTAATTACAACATACTTTGTCCTAGTGTGTCCGTCTTACCAGATGATGTATTTCATGTTTTTCCTTAAAAATTATGTTTTCTCTGTACTAAATTATTATTCCTTCTTACATCTTACAGGTAAGATTTAGTTATCTTTTAGATAATTAAATAAGTAGGATTTAAATATTTATTAGTGCTTTAATAAATAAATTATTTAACACAACTGTTTTATATTTTACGACACATCTAAATTCAGTTCAGATAAAAGATACTTATTATAACATTCAATTTTATAAAAAGTTATGACCAACAGATTTCTACACTGAGGCTCTTGACTTCATTTACTGCCATGCCATAAGTTGTTTTATACCTTCATTAATTAATCATATTATACAACACCTATAAATTATATTATTGGAGAAGAGAATAGGATATCAACAAATTCAGAGATATATGCCATTTTTGAAAATTTTGAACATTCCTAAGTCTTTATTTGCTATCTTTAAATATATCTGATTATATAATTTAGGCATGATGATTATTTTTCAAATAGTGGGCAATAATATTTCTAACTGTCTGAAGAAGGGGCATTTCCCATGATTCCATAGTCTTCACTCCTCTAACAAATAACACATAGACTGAGGAAATTCTATCAAGTAGGCTAGAATAAGCTATGAAGAGCCAGTTATTTCTTAATTACAGTCTCTCAAAAATGTACAATGGAATGAGAAGGCCTGGGAAGAAAAATTAAAACCAACATAATTTTAACACGGACTTCCTTCTCTCAGAAAAATGTAGTATCTGAGAATGCCTTTAAGCCACAGAAGATCAGAAACTGGGCTATGTAAGTTTTGCTTTTTTTTTTAATACTGATGTATCCCAGCTAGTCAAAGATAACTCAAGGAAGAGATTGTCAATACCTGGCTTCCATTTGTAAAGGAGAGTGTACTTTTGGGGGGATTTAGGTTAAAAATGAAAATGAAATTTATTTGTATTAATCCTAAATGAATAAGGAAATCAAACTTGCATTCTTTGAGCAAAAACTTCAGCAATTTATAAATATGTTTTATGAAGGGAAGATACTGTTTACATACATTATTTTTTACATATTTATATCATATTTTCTCCTATAATCTTATAATTGGTCTCCAATCCTATTCAGTAGCAACATTCTTCACAAAGAATTTCATAAAAGATCAACTGGATTAATTTCTTCCCATGACAAACCATTTAAAAGGCATACATTTATATTTAAGAGTTATTTTCTACATGAAGTAAATACTTATCTTCCTTTGACTTCGTTTTTTAATTAAGAATTTTTATTTATTTATTTGACAGACAGAGAGCACACAAGCAGGGGGAGCAGCCAGCAGAGGGAGAGGGAGAAGCAGGCTTCCCACCGGGCTAGGAGCCCGATGCAGGGCTCCATCCCAGGACCCCGGGATCATGACCTGAGCCAAAGGCAGTCGCTTACCCAACTGAGCCACCCAGGAGCCCTTTCCTTTGATTTCTATACATTTCTTCTACCTCCTGGAATCACGGTAAGTCTTAAGACCTCTTCCATATTGTTGACAATTATGATGTCTAAATATTTAAATATTGAAGACGCTTATGATGTCCGTTGCTTTCTAGGTGTAACATGGTCAATTCCTTTGACCACTTCCCAAGTGATATGTATTTTGATTACCTATACCATTCATAAACAACTATGCAGTCAATAACTACTTGTGGAACGAAACAGAGAATGAAATCCTATTCTGTGTGCTGTGGGGAGAAGACAGGGAATTAGAAACATTGAAAGTATTGCCAAACACCGCCAGCTTTGAAGAAGACGGAACGTAGATGTATACTCAGACCTTGCTACTGTATACTCTGCTGGCTTCCCTCTCTATCTAAACACAAGACAGATTTTAAATACCGTTCATATAAGAAGAGTGCGACTGTGTTCATGAGGAGTCTACTGAATCATAGCAGTGATATCTTTTCTTTGCCCCAGGAAGCTATGCTATGTTTATAGCCCTTTAGATTTTAAAAAGTGCTTTTTCAGACATTATTCCATTCATAGTAGAAAGATTCCAGAGCAGCAGCATTTGATTCAGTCTTATTTCTGTGCAGTATACACAGGTATATATCTCTATAGCAGCAGCTTATCCTGTATTAACAAAGAACATATTCACATTTTTTTCCAACAGCAGTGTGCATAATCATATGCATTGAGATCCAGATGGTAGTTTAGAGAATTATCTGTTACTGTATGTGATCTCACTTTTAGGCACTTTTCAAAAAGAAGGCATTGAAGCATGACATCCCCTTTTTCTGCCTTTGCTTTCTTTATGGGATATGTATGCAAAGAGTGCTTAACAGAGCAGTGGCTTGCTCACAGGGGAATAGGGAGTTTAATGAATCATACATACTTTATCTGAAAAATATCAATAACCATTCACTGGTCTATTCTTGCATAAACTGAATAAAAATCCCCATGTAAATGGTGCATAGCTTTTTTTTATGAATCATGCTCTATTTTTTAGTACAATGCTAAATCATCTTAAAACGTGTAGTTTTACCTGCCAAGTCTAAGATAAATTTCCATCAGTGATTAAAGACTAGTTCCATTTCCTATAATCCTTGTCAATTATATGAATAGGCCGTAATGGAACACTTTATTTTCTTTGGTTATTAAAACACAAAATAGTAATGCAAATGCACTGTACAGTGTCTCCTTACTAGATTGGCAGTGTAATTTATTTAATCAAATTCAGAAGTCAAAGACAGAGAAGTCTACACAAGACAAAAATGCGTTCAGCTCAGAAATGCCCACAAAAGATCAGAATGCAACTTTTGTCTTTCCAAGATCTCTCATCGTAACAGTTGCACATAAATTAGTGACCAACATTTCAATTTCACTTGTAAGGCTACAACTTTTTAATTTCTCCTTCAACATAGATCATCCGTATCCATTCTGTAGGAAGAAAGTGGACCCTTCATATCTACGGCTATATAGGGACCATTCATTTTAAAAGTTTTTTTAAGTCAAAAAGAATAGAAATGATTCAGATTTGAACTCACGGTAAAAGTGAAATAAAATGCATTTAGCAGTGTCACAAATGGAGGAAATGGAGCCCCTCCTTTCTGAATGAGGCTATGAGGAAGAAGCCGGTGAATCAGGTTTTGGTAAAAAAGTGTCATGTTGCTGGCATTCTCTCTCTGATACTCATGACCGGTGCTTTGAGTGAAAATTTAATAAAATTAACACTACTTTCTTGATTTATTTTTTTTTCTTTTCTTCTTAATCTTCCCTTCAAGATTAAACTCATCAGCACTTGACAAAAACTGCAAATAACAGCCAGATGCAGGAGTTGGTTTTATCTTTTTATGCAAGTATGTGGTGCTAATTAGTGCAAATTGATTAAACTTTAATTGCCTGATCCATGGCTAATTAATATTTATAAGATGAATGAGCAGGAAAACCAGACATTTATTAAAACACTTTAATGATTTTTCATATGTTTTGACAAAGCAAAGCAAATAGATGTTTATGAGTATGGATGTGCTAGACTAGGGGACTGGATCTGTTGCCTTCTACCTGTGAATGCCCTGAAAATGTACATTAACTTTTAAACACATAGGTTATAAACTTATTTTTCTTTAGAGTGCTTTTCAGATTATTTTCAAATGTTGTTATTAGGTCAGCTCATCATATATGACATCAATTATGACAGTGGTAAATATTATTAACCCATGTAAAATTATATATTTTAGTATTAGTATATATTATGTATTCATGTATTATTATAATAACAATATGTTAAGGCAGTCTAAAAGTGTGGGTTTTGTAAACAATGAAATACATGTCAGTATTTTTGAGTTTTTAAGATTTTAATCATTTGAAAAAATAATTAGCTATCAATTAGGGATAATAATTATTTGAATTTTTCAAATTAGATAGACCTGATATGTTTCTACTTAATTATCCTGATGTCTAGCGTTAAAATCCAGGATTCATTCTTAGCATTGCAAAAGTAATTACACCGTGTAAGAAGTTTACATATTAAATGTATATTGTTTTAAGGTAGAATATAAATATTCACTTCTAAAAAAAGGTTATTTTTATGCATGATTACTAAAAGAACTTACATAATAATTTATAAAAATGGAGGCTTATTTTACAATGTAAATGTCTTTGGTTGTTATTTTAATAATACTTTGCAACTAATTCATATGACTTACATGTTTTTAGTGAAAAGCTTTTGCCAAAGAAAAATGTTTTGAAAAATTGGTATGAATCGGGCACCTGGGTGGCTCCGTCGTTAAGCGTCTGCCTTCGGCTCAGGTCATGATCCCAGGGTCCTGGGATCGAGTCCCACATCGGGCTCCCTGCTCGGCAGGAAGCCTGCTTCCCCCTCTCCCATTCCCCCTGCTTGTGTTCCTGCTCTCGCTATCTCTCTCTCTGGCAAATAAATAAATAAAATCTTTAAAAGAAAAAAATTGGTATGAATCTATATGTCATTTCCTATACCCTACATTTAAATTCTATGTTTATTTTTCTAGCCTACCAAACAAGACACTATTACGTACTTTCTTGTATATATGCCACTACACATTCCACTATTTTAAACAATTCTTATGAACTCAGTGTTTCATAAAATGCTCTTTACTATAGTCTTAGCAAAAATGATTCAATGATTTTCTAAGTTAAATACGTTAAAAATACCAAATAATCAATTACATAATTGTTACTCATTTTAAAATTAAGATGTAATTAATTCTAATCTAAAAGTTAGTCCCCTCCCTGTTTTTAGTTCTCCCATACTAAAATACTGCAGGTTGTATTAAAGTTATGTTTGCAATTGTGATGATCTTTTGATGTATCAAGTTGGCAAATCTACGTTCCACAGTTCCTCAATTAAACTGTTCTAGGTTTTGCTATGAAGGTATTTTGTAGATGGGGTTAAAGCTGACAATTAGTTGATTATTAGAAATTATAGTCATAATTATAAATGGGATTATCATTGGTAATCTGGATGGACTTTATTCAACCAGTTGAAAAGCTTAAAAATCAGAGTTTAGGCTTCCAGGTTTAAGAAATTCCAGCAGCTTCAGCTAAGAATATCTAAGAATTTCATCCTGCCCTTCCTTTTTTTTTATATCAAAAATTTTCCAAATTTCCTTTATTTTTCTCCATATGTTTATCTGTTTCATTTCTCAAATTCTATGTATAAGTGAAATCGTATGGTATTTTTCTTTCTCTGATTGACTTACTTTGCTTAGCATGATACACCCCAGCTCCACCTGTGTCCTTACAAATGGCAAGATTTCATTCTTTTTTATGGCTGAATAATATTCTATTGTATATATACCACATCTTCCTTATCCATTCATCAGTCGACAGAAATTTGGGCTCTTTCCATAATTTGGCTATTGTTGATAATGCTGCTATAAACATTGGGGTGCGCGAGTCCTTTCAAATCAGTATTTTTGTATCCTTTGGATAAATACTTAGTAGTGCAATTGCTAGATGGTAGGGTAGTTCTATTTTTAACTTCTTGAGGAACTTCCATACTGTTTTTCAGAGTGGCTGCAACAGTTTGCGTTCCCACCAACAGTGTAAGAAGTTTCCCCTTCCTCCACATCCTCACCAATATCTGTTGTTTCCTGTGTTGTTAATTTTTTAAAAGATTTATTTATTTGAGAGAGAGAGAGCATGGGCACACTTTGGGGGGTGGTGGTGGAGGGATAGAGGGAGTGGGAGAGAGAAGCTTAAGCTGACTCTGCGCTGAGCAGAGAGCCCTACTCGGGGCTCAGTCTCATGACCCTGAGATCATGACCTGAGCCAAAACCAAGAGTCAGAAGCTTAACCAACTGCACCACCCAGGTGCCCCTCCTGTGTTGTTAATTTTAGCCATTCTGACAGATGTGAGGTGATATCTCATTGTAGTTTTGATTTGCATTTCCCTGATGATGAGTGATATTGAGCATCTTTTCATGTATGTTGACCATCTGGATGTCTTCTTTGGAAAAATGTCTATTCATGCTTCTATCCATTTCTTAACTGGATTATTTTTGGGGGGAGGATGTGGAATTTGATAAGTTCTTTATAGATTTTGGATACTAACCCTTTATCAGATATATCATTTGCAAATATCTTCTCCCATTCTGAAGGTTGTCTTTTAGTTTTGTTGATTGTTTCCTTTGCTGTGCAGAAGCTAATTTTATCTTGATGAAGTCCCAACAGTTCATTTTCGCTTTTGTTTTCCTTGCCTCCAGAGATGTATATAGTAAGAAGTTGCTATGGCCAAAGTCAAAGAAGTTACTGCCTGTGTTCCTTTCAGGATTTTGATGGCTTCCTGCCTCACATTTAGGTTTTTCATCCATTTTGAATTTATTTTGTATATGGTGTAAGAAAGTGTTTCAGTTTCATTCTTTTGCTATCCACTTTTCCCAACACCATTTGTTGAAGAGACTGTCTTTTTTCCAATGGATATGCTTTCCTGCTTTGTCGAAGATCATTGACCATATAGTTGTGGGTCTGTTTCTGGGTTTTCTGTTCTGTCCCTTTGATCTATGTGTCTGTACCACACTGCCTTGATCACTAAAGTTTGGCAGTATAACTTGAAGTCCAGAACTGTGATGCTGCCAGGTTTGCTTTCTCTTTTCAAAATTGCTCTGGCTATTCAGGGTCCTTTGTGATCCCATACAAATTTTAGGGTTGTTTGTTCTAGCTCTGTGACAGCCTGCTTTCTTAATAGCAGTTCTGCAGATTTTGGACTGGCTTAGCCAATCCCCACAATTGCACAAGCTAATTCCTCACCACAAATCTCTAAATATATATATTTCCCACTGGTTCTGTTTCTCTGGTAGAACTCTGACTGATACAGCAATCCATATACTTTCTAACTTCAGTAAGAAGTCATGAGAACACAAATGTGCACAAATACTCACAAAACAATGAGATGAGTGAATAGTAAGCAGGTGTTGACCATTTTGTGAAAGGTTATAAAGAAAGGAGGAACTAAATGGGGAGAAGGGCAGTGTAGGTGGGAAGTTAACACTCATTTATACTTAAAGAATGAGTAGTGAACAAGTAATAGTTGAGTAGAGCATTTCTGGCAAAGCCAACAATGTTACCAGTGCATGAGGCATAAGCAGAACATGCAAATACATATAAGGCATATACAAGGTATATAGAAGAAGGTATGTCTATTGCTGTTATAGGTATATTCTTAGAGGAAAAGGTAATTTTCTACTTACAGGCTTGGTTCAGATGACAAAGTGCCTGTATAATAAGAAATGCTTGTGGACTTATTTCTAGAAGGGTTATAATGATTAAATATATTTGGAAAGACACAGTCAGATTTAGGTTTATTTATTTTTTTTGAAAAAACATTAGCTTCATAGGGCCAACTTTCATTTCATACTCAGCAGAAGTAGAGCCTTTTATAAAAGGGTTTAATCTCCTTCCTTTATGTGATAACAGAAAATTCACACACATACACACACACACACACACACACACACACCCTGATCCTCAAAGATAGTCTTCATTAAAGACACTAAACTTGTAGCATAGACTCACAACTTTTCATAACAATAATAATAAGGTTTCTAGGGTAGGTTGTTATATTAATGGCTTCCAGTGAGTAGCATGTAGACTTCACCCACATTGATTTTTGGCTTGGGCATGTAACTTGCTTTGATCAATGAGGTATTACAATTGTGATATAATCACAGACTTGACAAGTACCTGTATTTTGGACCTTGTGTCCCTTTCTTCCTGCTGGGAATGTTTCTGTCACAGTTTAAAACAAAATAGCGTTAGGATATTTCAGAGGCTGAAAGAGGAGGTATAGAAAGAGATCCCAGACTTCTTCTTCAAGTTAGCAGAGTCCCCAGTTGGTGACCCACAGAATCATGAGCAAATAAGTCATTGTTGTTTCAAGCTGTTACTTTAAACAATACATTATACTAGAACAGATCAGACCACATACTGTGTGACAAAAGCAACATGCAATGCACACAAGAGGATTCCTTTGCCATTCCACCAATATTTGGTGGTGTTTCTACCTTGTGGGGTACTAGGAAATGGTAGTTAAAAATAATTTCAAAAATACTAAAAGAATTCAGATTATTTCCCTAATCAATCTTTTTTTTTTTAAGATTTTATTTATTTATTTGAGAGGGGGAGAGAGAGAGCACGAGCAGCGGGGGGCGGGGGGAGAAGAGGGAGAGGGAGAAGCAGACTCCCCACGGTGCAGGGAGCCTGATTTGGGGCTTGGTGCGGGGCTCAATAAGGGGCTGGGCCCCAGGACCCTAGGATCATGACCTGAGCTGAAGGCAGCTGATTGACTGAGCCACCCAGGAGTCCCTATTTCCCTAATCAATCTATAGAGATATTGACATTAGAAGCTTTTATCCCAGAAATCAGTTATGACTTCTTGCTTTTCAGAGACTTAGGCTAGCTTTGATAAACCTCAAGTTTAAAGCCTAGGAGAATCCAGAGTCAAGCACACCATATTGAAAATTGCATGTAGTTTGTACTTTCCATGCACTCTTTAAAGATCTCCTCATCGTCTATATGTGCCACCTGAGCTTGCCTCCAACTAGATGCAAAATCCAGTCCCTTCTTTTTTATCTGCACAAAGTCCACATATTCCAATCATTTCCTGATTTTAATATATTTAGTAAATATCTGGGGGGTCATAGGGAAGGGTTATACTTAGGAGAATAAAATCTTTAAGAATCAATGTTGGTTCCACTGCCTCATTGCATGTTGCCCCTCTTTTTCCCACTCTTTCTCTCTTTCTTCCTGGTAAGTGCCAAAGAGCTCTCTTACTCTAATCCCCCAGGATCTCACTTTTAATTGCCAAACACTTATAATCCTTTTATAAACATATTATCCTTATACAAGAAATCCAGTGACACTTATTATTATGAACATTTTCTCTCTTATTCCTTAAGCCCAGAAACTAGCTTGAAACTCTTCTCGTCACCTCCAACTAAAAATAGCTTTAGCTAGAGAAAGTCATTCAGCAAAGGAAAATACATAAAAAGACTTAGGCTGGGGTAAAGGCATGAATCCCAGGGGCCAGAATCACAGATGCTCAAAGAGAGAAAATGGTGGGGGGAACCCAAGATCTGTGTTTAGTTCCTTCCTAGATATGAGCTACTTATGTGTATGGATATGGGTCTGTACTGGACAGAAGTAAGTTAAAATTTTGTCAACTCAGCTTTTTAAAATCTCTATTCTTCTGGTTCCTTTGTAGAAATCCTTAATCCTTCTGTGTGTTTTTACTGGGACAGTCAATCAAGGCAAACAACAGAGTGAGTCACACTGGTTGATAAATAATCCAGACTGAGCCAATCAGAGATTTCCCTGGGATAAGATACCCAGGCTGAGCTAATCAGAACTCCCAGGAGCTCTTCTCTAAAACTAGCAAGTAAGACCATCTCTTAATTTTGGAATGTGAACCTACATCTGTAGGTTCGGGCTCTGCAGCCATCTTTTACATTTCATGGAGATGGAGTTACTTTGTCAAGGAGGAATGAGGCCAGCATGCAAAAAGCAGCAGAAATAAGGAAAGCTGAAATTTAGAAAAGTGATAAAGTACTAAAGTGTTGGGGTGGTTGGGGGGGGGTTAGGGGGCAGTCATTATTTGTATATTTGGATTTCCCAAGTATGTGATCCAGTGAAATGTGCCTTTTGTAAAGACTAGAATGAGTTTGGTTCTATAACTTACTAACAAAAGAGTACTGACCCTTATAGCCATAAACAGCTCATATTTTTTATTATGTTATGTTAATCACCATACATCATTAGTTTTTGATGTAATGTTCCATGATTCATTGTTTGCGTATATAACCCAGTGCTCCATGCAGAACGGCCCTCTTTAATACCCACCACCAGGCTAACCCATCCTCCCACCCCCCTCACCTCTAGAACCCTCAGTTTGTTTTACAGAGTCCATAGTCTCTCATGGTTCGTCTCCCCCTCCTATTTCCCCCCTTCATTCTTCCCCTCCTGCTATCTTCTTCTTCTTTTTTAACATATAATGTATTATTTGTTTCAGAGGTACAGATCTGTGATTCAACTGTCTTGCACACTTCACAGCACTCACCATAGCACATACCCTCCCAAATGTCTATCATCCAGCCACCCCATTCCTCCCACCATCCCCCACCACTCCAGCAACCCTCAGTTTGTTTCCTGAGATTAAGAACTCATATCAGTGAGGTCATATGATACATGTCTTTCTCTGATTGACTTATTTCGCTCAGCATAATACCCTCCAGTTCCATCCATGATGTTGCAAATGGCAACATTTCATTCTTTTTGATAGCTGCATAATATTCCATTGTATACATATACCACCTCATCTTTATCCATTCATCTGTTGATGGACAACTTGGCTCTTTCCACAGTTTGGCTATTGTGGACATTGCTGCTGTAAACATCAGGGTGCACGTACCCCTTTGGATCCCTACATTTGTATCTTTGGGGTAAATACCCAGTAGTACAATTGCTGGATCGTAGGGTAGCTCTATTTTCAACTTTTTGAGGAACCTCCATACTGTTTTCCAGAGTGGCTGCACCAGCTTTCATTCCCACCAACAGTGTAGGAGGGTTCCCCTTTCTCCGCATCCCCGCCAACATCTGTCGTTTCCTGACTTGTTAATTTTAGCCATTCTGACTGGTGTGAGGTGGTATCTCATTGAGGTTTTGATTTGGATTTCCCTGATGCCGAGTGATGTTGAGCACTTTTTCATGTGTCTGTTGCCGTTTGGATGTCTTCTTTGGAAAAATGTCTGTTCATGTCTTCTGCCCATTTCTTGATTGGATCATTTGTTCTTTGGGTGTTGAGTTTGATAAGTTCTTTATAGATTTTGGATACTAGTCCTTTATCTGATATGTCATTTGCAAATATCCTCTCCCATTCTGTCAATTGTCTTTTGGTTTTGTTGACTATTTCCATTGCTGTGCAAAAGCTTTTTATCTTGATGAAGTCCCAATAGTTCATTTTTGCCCTTGCTTCCCTTGCCTTTGGCGATGTTTCTAGGAGGAAGTTGCTGCGGCTGAGGTCGAAGAGGTTGCTGCCTGTGTTCTCCTTTAGGATGTTGATGGACTCCTGTCTCACATTTAGGTCTTTCAACCATTTTGAGTCTATTTTTGTGTGGAGTGTAAGGAAATGGTCCAGTTTCATTCTTCTGCATGTGGCTGTCCAATTTTCCCAACACCATTTGTTGAAGAGACTGTCTTTTTTCCATTGGACATTCTTTCCTGCTTTGTCAAAGATTAGTTGACCATAGAGTTGAGGGTATTTCTGGGCTCTCTATTCTGTTCCATTGCTCTATGTGTCTGTTTTTGTGCCAGTACCATACTGTCTTGATGATGACAGCTTTGTAATAGAGCTTGAAGTCCGGAATTGTGATGCCTCCAGCTTTGCTTTTCTTTTTCAACTTTCCTCTGGCTATTCGAGGTTTTTTCTGGCTCCATACAAATTTTAGGATTATTTGTTCCATTTCTTTGAAAAAAGTGGATGGTATTTTGATGGGGATTGCATCGAATGTGTAGATTGCTCTAGGTAGCATCGACATCTTCGCAATATTTGTTCTTCCAATCCATAAGCATGGAATGTTTTTCGATTTCTTTGTGTCTTCCTCAATTTCTTTCATGAGTATTTTATAGTTTTCTGAGTACAGATTCTTTGCCTCTTTGGTTAGATTTATTCCTAGGTATCTTATGGTTTTGGGTGCAATTGTAAAGGGGATCGACTCCTTAATTTCTCTTTCTTCGGTCTTGGTGGTGTATAGGAATGCCACTGATTTCTGTGCATTGATTTTATATCCTGCCACTTTACTGAATTCCTTATGAGTTCTAGCAGTCTTGGGGTGAAGTCTTTTGGGTTTTCCACATAAAGTATTATATCATCTGCAAACAGTGAGAGTTTGACTTCTTCTTTGCCAATTTGGATGCCTTTTATTTCTTTTTGTGGTCTGATTACTGTGGCTAGGACTTCTAATACTATGTTGAATAGCAGTGGTGATAGTGGACATCCCTGCCGTGTTCCTGACCTTAGGTGGAAAGCTCTCAGTTTTTCCCCATTGAGAATGATATTCACTAAACAGCTCATATTTAATGAACTGAATCAAGGAAAGAGTCTCTGGGCAAGGAAAAAGAAATACAAAAGGTCTTCCTCCTGAGTGCAGTACCTAAGAAGTGGATTCCAAATATATATGGAGCACTCCAAGGTTAGAAGACATGACCTGATGACTTATGTAACACTAGCCATTTGTAAACTCACATACACCTCAAAGCAAAATTTGCATAACTTGGTGTTGTTTTCAATTCGCCCAGTATCAGGTAGGTTCACCTTCATTTAGAATTACAGTTCTCCACCGAATTTTCTAAGAACAAATTTAGGAAACAAAGCTGGAGCATCAGGTTTGGGTTAATTCATACTTGAATGAAAACTAAGAGCAATAACTTTTGATAGTTTTAAAAATCAGTATGTCTCTCCATTGATCCCTATCCCCAACTCATTTTCTTCTAATTTTATAAAACCTTATTTTCCTGTATCAACTGTCAACATTTACAGAAATAGCCACATGAAATAGTCACATTTGCTGTACCAACAAACAACCCCAACTTTTCAGTGGCATTATAACAGCAAACATTTGTTTCTTGCTCATGTCACACTAGAGCTGTGCTTTTTAGGAGACTGGATAGCTGCTGTTGGGTTTGGCTGGGCTCCACCAGGCTTGACTGGACTTGGCTGGATGTAGCTGTACTCTCCTGAGCTCTCCTGGTCTTGGTTTGGCTTCATGTCTGCTCACATTCCATTAGCCAAGGCAAGTCAGATGACCAAGCCCAATGCCAGTGGGATAGCATTCTGTGCCTAGAGGTAAGACACTGCAAAGTTCCATGGCAAAGAGTGTGAGTATATAAACCACTTCCAAAGAGGAACAGAAATGATCGGAACAATAGTCTAATCGACAACATAAACTGAAAGTTTTCAGGAATTGCATCCATTTTTACAGACCTAAGGGATATATCAAGCATTGGCAACTAGAATTCTAACCAAAGTTTTGATACACAGATAGAAAGAGTAAATGAGGGTGCCTGGGTGGCTCAGTCGTTAAGCATCTGCCTTCGGCTCAGGTCATGATCCCAGGGTCCTGGGATCGAGTCCCACATCGGGTTCCCTCCTCGGCGGGAAGCCTGCTCTCCCTCTCCCACTCCCGCTGCTTGTGTTCCTGCTCTCGCTATCTCTCGCTCTGTCAAATAAATAAATAAAATCTTTAAAAAAAAAAAAAAGAAAGAGTAAATGAATAGGGAGGTACCAAGGAAATTTGAAATAGTGGTGTCATTTCAACTGGAAGATGACCCCTGGTTCTCCAAGAATCCAGGATATTCCAAGATTAGTCCCTGAGAGGAAATCTTTAATTGCAATAATCATCGATGTTTATAATCCTACATATGCTTATAATCTGTCTTTCCCCTTACACTCTTCAGTGTCTTAAAAAAATCACTCTGCTCCGCTCCTACTCACTTAACACTACTGTCAGGTTGAGTACAGCAGTGGATTATAAGCATAGTAAAATAAACATTTAGGAAAGCAGACATTTTAAAGCAGACAAGTCGCCTTCTGTGGAATCAGAACAGCCACTTTCTGCTTTACTTTTTTTTAAGTGTATTAAAATTGTTTGGAAAGAACATCAAATATTTCAAAATTTTCACTTTTGAAGAAAAGTAAAAGTTCCTTCTAGGGATTTGCATAATTTTGAGCCTTATACAAAGAGTTTTATTCACTAAATTTTCTTTTCTTCTTCTAAATTCAGATTTACTTTTAAGTACCTGTAGGAAATGTCATAATAGTCTTCAAGTTCACTCAGATGAAACATGCAAATAAAGGCTTCCTTTCTCTCCTGATCTTATATCCCAGCCCTACTTTATTCTTCTCTTTTCCATCATTGACTCAGACTTCAATGGAGAAGTTCATCGAGGATCAAACAATCCAGCTGTTGTTTTCAACTTTTGCTATTTTAATGTTTATTTTCCAAATTGTTCCCTATTTTTCTACTAAAAATATACTGCCAAATCATTATTTTTTTTGGAGCAACTCTAATGCTTTCTGTTGCTAGATATCTGATCCAAATCCAATATTTTTCTTGGCAGTTGGTGAACATAATAATAAGTAGAGATTTTTTTTTCTCTCTACACTTAGAGCTGGGGGGGAAAAAAGACACAATTCAAAATTAAAACAAATTTGATTATTGAGGTAAATTCTCACCTTAACAAAAATGCACAAACATCGCTCAAAGGGAGAACAACATGTTAAAAGGAGTTTCTATGCTCTTGATGTATATTTGCCCTTAGGTTTCCTCTTCTCAATGCCTATTTTTTGAATCGATATTGTGAGTGTGATTTAGGTCATGATGTGCTTTCCACAGCTTTTTTTCTTTATCTTTAAGATATCTGTTAAAATGATAGCATGCACATAGAAAACAAAAAGTTGAGAAGAGATAATGATGAGAAGCAAAAGAAAATTCTTTTGTGCCACTCTGCCATTTCAATCCTTAAACCCATTTTTTAACAACTCCTAGTTTTATTGTTCTTCTTGGTTTTTGTCATATTATGCAATATTCTTATATAACTATTCACTGACTTATCAAGTTTACATCATATTTATGACTTAAGGGAAGATTTAGATCACTTAAACTATCCCCACCATCTTCTAATTTCTAACAGCTTTATTAATATTTTTGTTTTAAATATTGATTTTTTTAAGACTTAAACATTTTTTTTGTTCCCTCCAAAATAAAATCTCTTATCTCACTCAAGTTAAATATCTTAACAATGGTTATAATCCTACCCTTCCTTCAACCTTTTCTTTCTTCTTCATTTCCCAACTTCTGTCCACTAGCCATTTACATATACATTATCAAGACTGGTATTTTCACTTTATTTTTATCCATCATCAACTATCAAACTTTGTTTACAATAGTGTGTCTAAAAAGGAAACATAAGATAATCTTATTTTTAAAGAACATATCAGTTCTATTTTCAAAAACATGTCCAATATACTGACATTCGACACTTGGGCATTTTTGCAGGAGAAGTATCTCTGCATTTAAAGCAATGGCTTTTCATTGAACACTACATCAAAAACGAATGATGTACAATATGTACTCTTTCAACAAATATTCACCCCAAAGATAAAAAGTACCAATCTCTGTCCTCGTGTACTTTATACTTAGTGAGGCAAGACAAATAACTATGAAATAAATAAGTAAAATATATACTGTGTTAGTTGTGGTAAAGGTTATAAAGAAAATAAAAAGCGAGGAAATGGGTCGGGAGATTTTGAGAAAGGGGCACACTTTGAATAGGGTAGTCAGAGAAGGTATTAATTGGGAAGAGACACTTGAAAAAAGTCCTTCAGGAAATGAGGCACTGAATTAAGGCAGGTGAGGGAAACGCATTCAAGACAGAGTGAACATTGCTGCTATAAACATCGGGATGCACGTACCCTCTTCGGATCACTACATTTGTATCTTTGGGGTAAATACCCAGTAGTGCAATTGCTGGGTCGTATGATAGCTGAAGGCACCAAAGGTGATGTACGTCAAACCTGCTTAAAGGAAGGCTAGATTGGGGTAGCGGGAACTGGGCAAGGGGAACAGCCGAATGCATATTGTGGCAGGTTGGGTTTTTCCCTCATTATTTCCCCAATCTCTCTCACCCTATTAATGTGAGCTATGCATGGTATAATCAAGTGCAATCTGAGGGCATTGTAAGGATTTGATTTTCACTCTAAACAAGATGGAAAACTCTTGGCAGTTTTGGGCAGAGGAGAAACCTGGTCTGCCTTACATATTAAAAGGTTTGCTCCAGAAGCTCTATAGAGAGTAGGTAATAGAGGACAGGAGGTGAACAGTGACACCAATTAAAAGATCATTGCAGCAGTCCAGTTGAGAGATGCTGATAACTTGCATCAGAGGAGCAGTATTCAAGGTGGTGATAAATGATTGAGTTCTGCATATATTTTGAAGGTTGAAACAGCATGATTTCCTGATTGATCAAATGTGGGGTGAAAAGGAAAACCCTAAGATGACTAAATTCATTCATGCAGACAACTGTAAGAATGGAGTTACCATTTCCTTAGATGTGGGAGTTTGTGGAAGAGGCCCCTCACCCTTAGATCAGGTGTTATATTTTGGTTGTGTTAATATAGAGATATCTTCTAGCAAAATGCATAGCCATAGCATGTAAGAAATTAGATATATAATTCTAGAGTTCAGGGGAGTAGTCTAGGTTGGGAACATTGGTGTATGGAGAATACTCCAAACCGTGAGACATAATGAGATCACCAAGGAAATATATCTAAATAAAGGAGAGGAAAGCTCTGAGTCATGCCATATGTCCAAGGTCAGGGAAGAGTGGTTAGTAAGGAAGAATGAATGAGGAGTATGTTATAGCTGGGAAGCCATGGGGGTGAGAAATATATTAATGAGGAAGAAGCAATCAACTCTGTCAAACACAGTTTGATTGATGGTCAGTAATATAAATTAGACCACTGGGTTTAGCACCACCACTGGTTACCATGAAGAGCATTTTCCATTGAGTAGCTGGACAAAAAGCTGCTTGGAATGGGTTTAAAAGGAAAATAGGACAAAGGAGATTAGTTATGGAAATTATAGACAAAATGTTTGAGGAACTTTGCCATAAGGAAGAGCAGAGAAATAGGATAGTAGCTGGGGGTGAGTGCAGGGTCAAGGATTTTGGTTTGTGTTTGAAATTTCAGTATGTTTTAATTCTGTTTGGGATAGTCCAATAAAGAGGGACAATGTGCAATGACTCAGGATAGAGATGAGAAGATTGCTGGAGATACATCTCTGGAAAAGTCAGGAGAGTGTGGGATTTGCTGCATCAGGGATACCTTCATGTGAAGGAATACTATCAAACACACAGATGAAGAATAACAGAGCTTGAACTACAAAGGGTCCAGGCAAGGGCTCATCAGAGAATTAGGTGACTCTTCAGTTCACCATAATGGTTTAGGCTACTCCTTTATAGTACAGAGTGAATATATAGCAAACCCCACATTTTCATATCCTTCTAGTTGAACTCCTCATGGTCAGATTATTATCCTAAAAAATAGGTATATAATTGTCAATGTAAGGTGCAAGTGTGGTCCTCTTAGCCAATCCTCTTTAAACTTATAAAACTCAACTTGTAAATGACTCTTTAAAAACTATCTTGTGTACAGTTAAATATGCCTCGTGAAATACAATAAAGGTTGGAACCTGTGACACCATGGAAGTTATTACAGTGACATGCTATGCCTTGCTGTTATCATGGAGAGCAAGGAGCCCCCCATCCACTGATGGTCTACATTATTGAATGTTGGACAGGAAAATGATTTTCAGTACAAGCAAATCAAAGACAATTATTCCAAAGTGTGTATGTATGTGCACAGAGATGTGCATTTATTCTATGCCAGATATAAACATGCAGAAGGCAAAAAAAAATTTCTCCCTGCTTTTCCTGTCATCTGTAGTGAGGAGATATTCCAAAGATTGGAGCGTTCACAGAATTGTCAGAAGAATGAAGAAAATTTCATATACATTCTCTGTGTCATCGACTAAATGGAGAATTCTCTCAGAGCCAGGCAAATAGAGATTCTCTCTCTATGTGTGTGAGTGAATGAATTTCAATGCAAACAGACATCAGACCAATATTCTGAAATTGTAGAAGTTAGCGAAATCTCAAATTAGGAGGATTTCTGACAGAATGCTGAACAGTTTTTGGAATATAATCATTGTCTACATTAGGAAGTTTCTAGGAAAATTTTCTTACTAAATTGCTTTACCAACAAAAATCTAGCATGACAATCCAAGCAAGGGGACCCCGAGTTGTTGTTAAAATTAGCCAGTGGTGCTTTAATTACACAATTTGCCTTTCTTTTTTTTTTTTTTTTTTCCCTGCTAATTCTCAGTTAAACTCAATATTTCATCAAACACTTGTGGAGCCCTTATCCTGTGTCACACCCTGGAAATAGATAAATGAAAAGAAGCAACTGCTGTCCTTAAGTCATCTACATTTCAGTGATGTAGTCACTAGTGGGTGACTACCATAGTTGGGCAAAGTAGATGCTTAGGGTCAAGAGGAAACAGAAAAATAAGAAGTGTGATCTTTGGAAAACTTATGATCAGAATGAAGACTCAAGTCCTCCTTTGAGAAATGCCTCCAATCTTTTCCATTCCCCACTCCCCCCCAAAAGCAAGGCAGTGGTGTAAATCAGGTGTTACTCCAGAGAACATTGCTTGCAATCAAAGGAGCTCCAGACTGGAAGCAGCTGTCAGTGGCTCTTCATTTCTCTCGTGGACTCCAACCAAAGTTCTTGTAGTGGCCACTGGGTGCCTCCGGATCTGATGTCAGTTCATCTCTGACCTAAACTTCTCGCAGCCTCATTCACTCTGCTCTAGACACACTGGCTTCTTCCTGCCAAGTCTACCAAACACATTCCTTGGTTAGAGCCTTTCTTTGGCAATCTGCTCCTTCCTCCTGGAAGGCTCTTTTCTCAGGTTATCAACAAGACTCCCTTCCATATCTGCCCCAAGGCTTTGCTCAAATACCTTTGCAAAGAGTCCTTTCTGACTAGCCTTCTTTAAATCGCAGTCTCTCCCCTACAACACTCTGGTAGCCCCTTACTCTGCTCTATTTACATGTTAACCTACTACATCCTCTTTAATCTCTAAATGACTTAACCTACTATATAACTTTCTAAATTATGCTTGCACTGGATGTGTTTCCACCCATATGTAAACTCCACAAGAATAGGGCTTTCTGTTTTGCTTCTATGTTGGGATACTGCAAGTGCATAGAACAGTGCCAAGCACATAACAGGACACAATACATTTGTTTAAAAAAATACCGTAAAAACATTTCTTCTGCATTCTGGTGTTGGTTGGTGAGAAACTCATGCCCCTTTTAGGCATGTGACTAATGCTGCCATGAGGTGTTATTTTAATCATGGTACATTTAAAAGTGGTGTAAACCATGCAATACCCAGAGGTGAGGAGCCAACCTCCAAACCTTAGCATACAGCTATGGAAGGTATGTGTTTAATACTGGTGACTAATAGCTACTCTTTTACAACAGTCAGTAACAAAGTGCATTTATTATATTTACTATAAATATTTTCTCTCCCTGCATTAACTCATAACTGGTTGTAGGGAAGAAAAGTCAGAGAGGAGCCACAGTGCAATTCATACATTGAGCAGATTTTTGAGTACCAAGGAGGCACCAAGCACTGTTTTGGTATAAGGAATAGAGTCGTGAGTGAAAAATACCTGCAAAGAACATGCTATCATGGCATTAGATTCTGGGGGTTCTATTTTTTTTTTTTTTTTTTGCTCTGGATTATTATAAAAGAGATTGCCGTGCCAATAGTCAAGGACAGATGTGAGATCATGCATTTAGACAGTTATGTAAAAGACAATGCATAGCAAAACCACAAGGGGTGTGAGTAATAAGCAAAATGGTGTTTAGTAAAAAATGAAACAATGTTTTGAGCTCAGGATTTCCTTCCATACCTGCTATTCACATCAGTACTGATCTCAGAACAGGACTTGAGCCTATAAGACAAAGGAAAGTAGAGACACCTGCTGGAGTGTCAGGGTGAGGAAACAGGAAGGAGACGAGGACAAAGACTATGGCATTTCGTCTAAGGTCACAGTGAAAGAAAATGATCAGTAATATGAATAGACAAGAAAGTTCTGACTGCTAATCAAGGGCCTTAATAATTGGATATTTCTAGTCCTTTTATTATAAAATATAAAAGCGTAATAAAGAACAGTTTAATATTTGGAGTATTTAATTCAAAATTAGTTAAGTGCTAATCGAAAATCCATTATTTTTAGCTACTAATAATTAAAGCAATTATAGGAGAGTTCAATCTCCATTACAACATATTTTTGAGGTAAAATACACTGAGAAGCTATTTTCTTCTTTTAAGAAATTAAATCTCTTATTTGAATTAGAAAAAAATATTTGGGCTTCAAGAATCCCTATCATTTTGGATGGACTGAATTTACTTATTTTCCAGGAGATGTAACAATTAGATAAATCTATGAGGAATGGAGGATGAGCCCCTGAGGTCATGGTGGATGTGTTTTCTCAGTTTGCCCATGCTGTGCTAAAAAGCTGTTGTCTAAGGCAAAGGCAGCAGAAGAAAATGCATTAAAAAAAAGGGGGGGCTCCTGTGAATTTATGAGAAGTGCATCACAAAGACAAATATTTCAGCCATGCAATTCCATTCGGCCTTTTCAGCTGTGTGTCCATAGCAAGTCAACGGCTAAATTGAAAAATCAATTCCAATTTAAATTATTGGAATAAAGAACACCAGGAGTCAGAGATAAAATGGCTTTGTTCTCTGAGATCCTTTTTAATTGGAAAGTTATTTCTTCAGGGTATTCTAATGGTTCTGAGGGAAGATTGCAAAATAAAGTTGATCGGCTGGGGGAAGGTTAATAGCTAATGTGCTTTCCTTGCTGCTCAGCAGCCTCCTGTCTTTATGACATCCCCCATCATATCTGGAAGGACTGAAGATTCTAAATCATTTGATACATGCAAGGACTGTATTTTCTCTTAGTCTTTCAAAAATCATCCTGAGGCTTGAACCTTGGCAGAGCCTTATTGCTTTTTGTAGCCTTTCCAACTGGACTCACTTTTGCTAACAAATGTCACAGGACCCATTTCTTCTTTCTATTCTTCCTCTCATTCTTTCTTTCTTTCTTCTTCTTCTTTTCTTTTTTTTTAAATTTTCCTGACAGGGATGTTTCTTAACAATGAAGTGGTAATTAATGGAAATAAAAGATACCTGAAGAGGATGCTAGCAAAAAGCCTGATTTTTAATGGCAGAAAAAGAAAGAAAAAACTTTGCTGGCTTGTATTAAACAGAGGGGGGAAAATATAGACTTAGTCAATGGAGAATAAAGGTACAAGGGTAGGACAAAGGAAAAAATATAGAATATACAGAAAATGTTAATAAATATTATTATCAAAAAGGTAATATTGATTATAGTGAGAAACCAAAAGTCACATTTAGAGAGCTTCAGCTCAAGTTTAAAAACTAAAGTTTAATTAAACATATAATAACCTTTGCTCTGCCTGTAGAAAATTGTTTGGGGCAGCTGTTGATTAAACACCTTAAATGAGCATTTAATTTGAAATTAATAAAACAGTTATGGTATGTGTTAGGAAAAGTTACTGAGGTTTGCTTAGTATATCTAATTACTTTAAAAGAGATAAATCTCGTTGCCATGTAATGAACTCAGAAGTGCAGATACAGTAAATATGTACTTACGTTCTTGTTATTAATGCATTAAATTTGTAAGAATATTTAGGAATTTAATTAGCATTTAATAAGATAGCTATAGCAAATTACAGTAGTTAGACGTTAAATGTAAATTAATATTTTTAGCATTTAATTGATATTAACTAATTAATTACTGTTTATTACATGGTGGCTAGATTTATCTTTTATGGAGTTATTAAATCTCAATTAAAATGCTCTTTTAAGAGGGCACATTCAATTAAAAATAATATTCTGTAAGAATTTCATAATTCCCTTCTCCTCAGGACTTGGGGTGCATAAGTGTATCAAATCAAATAACCAAGGTGGTTTAGAAAGGAACCCAACTGGGATTATGCCTGAGTTGTTCAAGCAATTTTAGACCTGTCCCAAGCAAGGACTTACTTATTGAAAGTCATATTTTTTTTCTAGTAAGGTTATAAGCATATATAGGCTTAGAAAGATCCTGACTCAAAACTCTCTCTCCACAGTTGATAATACTGGGTTCAGGAATTATCTTTTGAGAAATGTGACTATGGGCAATTAAAATAAAAATGTTATTTATTATTTGTTATTTCCCGTTTGGTGCAACTTAATATTTCAGATACATATAGCAATTAATTGAGACCAAATTTTGCTAGAGGGAGGTGTAGTAAGATCATGAATTCAGTAAGGGGACAATAATCAAATGTATTAGACTTCAAGAGAAAGAAAAGAAAGAGAAGGAAATACACAAGTTGTAATTTTATTTTTCTCTCAAGATCTCTGTTGCTCCTGTCAATTCTTAGAATGTAGTATGTGCTCAATAATAAACATCATCTGAATGGAATGTATTAAATCTCCCATATCTGACACCAAATACTTGCTGCAGCTACTTTATAGTTATTTGGAAATCTAATCGGAGACAATATAGAGGTTAATAATCTTCACAATGGAGTAGACCTGCCTCATTTTAAGTCTTGAATCTACCTCGTTCGAGGTGTGTCACTCTTAAAAAGTCCTATTAGGGGCGCCTGGGTGGCTCAGTTGGTTGAGCGACTGCCTTCGGCTCAGGTCATGATCCTGGAGTCCCGGGATCGAGTCCCGCATCGGGCTCCCTGCTTGGCAGGGAGTCTGCTTCTCCCTCTGACCCTCCCCCGTCTCAGGCTCTCTCTCTCTCTCTATCTCATTCTCTTTATAAAATCTTTAAAAAATAATAAATTAAAAAAAATAAAAAGTCCTATTACTATGACTATATATTACTATTTCATGCCTTAGTGTCTTCTGTAATTACAGATGACAGTACCCATCTGAGAAGTTAATAAATGTTAATGGAGCTAATAAATGTAAGCCATTTTAGAACAACACCTAGCACATAGCAAGAACTCAACAAATGCTTATGTTTTATAATCTCCAATTTTAAAGTAATGGTGTTCTCTACAATTTGGAGCTAAGGAAGATACATTATGTCCTGGCATGCTAAAAACAATTGGAAAACAAATTAGTTTATTTTTATTTAGTTTTATCTCCTTAAATAATTAATCTTAGTCATTGTAAATATTTATCATTACCCACAAGTCATTTTTTTGGCAAAGCTGTAAGTACTATGCGATTTTAATCTTTTTTCATGAATCAACCCTTGAAAATCCTTTGTCATTTTTGTTCCTACAATTTTCAAGTGTAATAAAGATATTAAAATAAAACCTATCTTACACTGATTCTTGCTTCACTCTACCAGATATCTAGCATCTCAGCTCAATAAATAGCCATTCATCATTATTTTTTTTAGTCAGTCTTAGGCCTTGTGGCAATAATCTTACCTCAATTAAATGAAATTAATTTTCAGTTAATATTGCCTGAAATAATTTTTTAAACACAGCATCCCACTTTATATAGCTATATCATGTTTACCTCTAGTATGTGGGATTAGTTCATAAAATTTCTTTATTCAAAAATTACTTTGTTTATATTATAACTTAATATTTTATAGATATACATACATAAAATATACATATATACATTCAATTTCTGTTGTTAATTTTCTGAAATAATGAGCTTAAAATGAGGAGAAACAAGTTCTCTTACTAGCCACCTTAGGCATACCATTTACATTAGCTTAGCTTTTATTTTACTCTTTTGTAAGAAAGGCTTTAATAGAATAATCTTAAAAAAAAAAAAACAACTTCCAAATCTAGTATGCTATTCAATTATACTCAAACAAACAACAAAATTCTTCTCTATTACTTCTGTTTGGCTTAGGATTTTTCTTTTGCTTGGTACTTCATAAAGCTTTTTTTTCCCCCTGAAATAAACAAGTAAAAGGAATACTTTTAATGTCAAACCATTAGCCAAAAATTTAAAAGAAATGGATGATGCTGTCTTCTGTGAGTAATAGCAATGAGGATATTAATATACTCATGTTTAAAATAATAAAAAGCTGTAAAAAACAATGGATGGAAAACACAAGTCCATGGAAGTATGGTGTCTTGTTTCTTTGATTCTTCTTCAGTCTCAACTGATTCAACCTTGTCTTCAGATGTGTAAGACTAAGCTCTGTGGCAGGAAAGAACTAAAGGAGAAATGACAGAGCATTTGACAGATGTGCAGAAAAAGTGATTTACTCAAGAGGAAAAAGAATAAAGATGAGAAGGGGGGAAAAAAGGAAACATTTGATCAGAGAAGTTACTAGAGGGAAAAAACAGGGGGAAATGGATACAGGATTACAAGGGTACTTTGCATGTTGAGATGTGGGTTTGAAATTGACTGAAAGTCACAAGGGGAGGAAATTGATTTCCATCACTAATATTTTGAATGGATCAAACCAGAGTTTGACAGAAGAAAAACAGAACAAAAAATAATGAGCTTGTTGCTTTGAAAATCACCTCAAGTGTCTGCAAGGAGAAGGGTTTAGTAGACAAAGAGAAACTGAAGTCACCAGTAATGACAGAAATGCCTGAAAGGGGACAAAATTGAATGTCTAACTTAACATGGCTTCTTGACTACATGGTCTTACCCCCATAGAACAGAAAGTAAACAGCTGCTCCTGTACCCATTTCAGCTCATAGAATAGGTTGTCAACTTATTGGATGCATTCCTCAAATCTGTTCATTCTGCTCTTGCCTCTTGTAAGTACCCATTCCCCTATTTCTATCCTTGTTCTGTCCCGTATGTTCAATGCACGACTTGTTATCGCTGCTTCAACCTCAAATTCTCCCAATCTTCTAGATCTTCACCTTAGCTCTACTGGTTCAGTGACCTTTGAATGACATTCTCCAATTTTTACCCAATTCTTGGATTCCTTTCATGCTAACACATCCAAGAGATATAAAAATGTTTTATTATGCCCTGATTTGCCAGCCACAAAAAGACTTCCATACGCCAATTGGGAACACCAGGGCATCAGGGGAATAAATTTAAGGCTGCTAAAACTCTGCACTTCAAATACACATAATATCTTTCTAAGCTTTTGGAGACACTGGGGAAGAGTTTTATCCTACCTCAAACCTTAACACCCATGACAGCCTGAATAGATCATTCTCTAAAGGGAAACAATATGGAAAGTCACCTTCCTTCTCAGTGAGACACCAACAGGTTAGGTGTGGGAACTTCAACTTGAAATCTAAATTAAGCCTTAAGTATCTATTTACATAATTTAAGGAAAGATTACATTTTTACCAAGTCCACCTACTTTATAACTCTTCAGTAACCCAATGGTTGTACAGTTTGTCACTATAAAAAGGCACTGGGCAACAAAGAGTGTGGAGGATGAAATCTAGGTAGCATTTCCATCACCAAGATCTGAAGCCTAGCCTGAAGACAATGTACAGAGCAGGGTAAAGAGCAGTGGTTTGTTTTCCTTGGGTGTTTCCCCCATTCTAAATCCTCATGCTCCACTGATTATATAGAATGCATAATTGATTTGAAAATACTTGGGACAGAAGGAAAAAAATAGAAAAAGGTGTTTCTCTGAATTTTGTTTATAATAATGTACACTTTCAACCCAACATTTATGCAACTATTCATCCTGTGGGACTGATCATGTTGCTTAGACATTAAGTCTCCAGGTAAAGGAATACAGATTGTGCTTCACTCCAGTTGTGAGATATTGGGTAACACAAAGCATCATATATACTCTAACTAGAATAGTTATAAAATTTAAAAGTGTCTTTCTCAAAACTCTAAATGTCTTAAGGTAAATTTTTTAAATTGTTTTTAATTTTAATTTTTTTAAAATATTTTATTTATTTATTTGAAAGAAAGAGACACAGTGAGAGAGGGAACACAAGCAGGGGGAGTGGGAGAGGGAGAAGCAGGCTTCCCGCGGAGCAGGGAGCCCGATGCGGGGCTCGATCCCAGGACCCTGGGATCATGACCTGAGCGTAAGGCAGAAGCCTAACGACTGAGCCACCCAGGCGCGCCTTCAATTTTAATTCTTTTCATTTGCGTATTTATTTATTTTATTGAAGTATAATTAAATACAATGTTATATCAGTTTCAGGTGTACAACGTAATGATTCAACAATTCTCTGTGCTCATCACAATACGTGTACTCTTTTTTTTTGTAATTTTATTTTATTATGTTATGTTAATCACCATACATTACATCATTAGTTTTTGATGTAGTGTTCCATGATTCATTGTTTGCATATAACATCCAGTGCTCCACTCAATATGTGCCCTCTTTAATACCCATCACCAGGCTCACCCATCCCCCCACCCCCTCCCCTCAGTTCGTTTCTCAGAGTCCATAGTCTCTCATGGTTTGTCTCCCCCTCCGATTCCCCCCCTTCATTTTTCCCTTCCTACTATCTTCTTTTTTTTTTTTAACATATAATGTATTATTTGTTTCAGAACAATCTTAATACCCTTCATCTATTTCACCCGTCCCCCACCCACTTCCCCTCTGGCCATCACCAGCTTGTTCTCTGTATTTAAGAGTCTGTTTTTTAATTTGTCTCTTTTTTTCTTAGGTATGATCATCTTTAATAATTTATGTATTAAAACTCTGCCAGTTCATTTCATCTTTAAATCCTCTTTAAAAAGTTTAATGATAAATCTTTATCTAATATCTTCTTTATAAGATTTTTTTCTATACTTGACACATACATGTAATTTACCCATTAATATTAGTGAAAATAATAATTTATGTGCATTCATTGATAGAATAAAATTATTTGTCTCTTTTTTCAAATATAGGATTATCACTTCTGGGGATGTATTTGATCATAGCAGAAAAGCAGCCTGGTAAGTAACATTTTGATTGATAATACATTGCAATTCATAATTGATTTAATCTTAGATCTGTCAGTTCAACAAAAGGTCACTTTGAAATTTGATGTGGGCTAGAGCTTGGGATACGTTGGAAATGATATTGTATCATGTAAAGGAGGAAGATACTGACACAAATCTACTAATTCATATTAAATTAAGAATATCTTGGAAAGCATAGTAATTAACAGCAAGTTCCTAGAACTTGACATTCTACACAAATGTCACTCCCCGGGGTATGACACAGGAATTAGAATGTCCTTTCACTGTCAGACTGATATATACCACTGAAGGAGTGCTGGAGAAAAAGTCAGATCTTGCTGACATTTGGGATTTAAATAGTAGATTATCCCATTTATTTCTGTTTCTGTCTTAGGAAAATAATTCTAAATCTTATGCTTTTCTTTTTATATCCTGGAGATATTATGTACTCATATATATTCTTTTGCATTAAAAAGAAACCAAAGTATTGGAGAGCAGCTGAAAGTGTTTTTGCAAAGTTCCCTGGGAAATGAGGGGGAGTTAACATGGTATTTTTATCCTATTTGATTGCAATATTTCATCCTGCGGGAAGGAAAAAATTTTCCCCCTGAATTAGCACCAACATTGTCCCAATAAGCCTCCAACCTTTTGCAATCTAAAACTACATCCACTTGTATATAGAGAGACAGAGCATCAATCACCAGCCAGCCCCAACAGTCACATCAAAACCAGTCTCGAAGATGAAGGTTGGATCTGTTACAGCTAGCTGTTAATACTTAATTCCTAATGATCATGCTCAGTGTTTACCATTCTCAATCCTCTTTCTCTGACACATATACTAATATTGAAGAACTCTTGACTACACATACATACATACATACATATATACATACATACATAAAACCCCCATGTTTGGAAGTCATTGTCCTAAGACATTATCTCCACTGAATTTATTGGGCCTCACAGACATATTTGCACTGCTTGCTGCCAAAACAAAGGCCTCCGTATCATCACTAACTTATAACCCATCCCGTAATTCTTTGTGCATCGGTTTCTTTGACCCAAGCTCTCCACGCTTCCCTCCCTCTTCTACATTCCTACTGTGTTCCCTGAACTCTGGATCTGTGTGCTTCACACTCTTCCCCACTTTAAAACTCTTCTCTGAGCACTGCCTTGTGTTAGCAAAAATAAAACTGGCTTCACTGTATGCTTCTTAAATGAAAGTATTCTTTACATTTGGTCTGAAAGTGGCATCCGTGTCATTTTTTCTATTCATTGTCCCAGGCCACTACGTCTCCTTCAGTTTTGTGAAAATTCCTGTTCTTTTGAACTTCATTAGGCCCTTTCACAGTATCCCCCTTCTTACTGCTATCATCTATGGACTATGTTATTTATATTGAATTCATTGAAGATAATTATAATTGTTTTCTCCTATCCTTGATACCATCATGAAGATCTTCCAGGACTTGACTTCCATTCCACCTATTTACTCCTAAGGATTCATTCACCACTATGACTCATTAATACAGTCTAAGTTCTCTTTACACTAGTAGTCCCCTATCCCTGTCCCCCCACTCATTCTCTCTTTCACTGAGAAGCCAGCAGAAGGAAAATTCCCCATCTTATCACCAATCATCTACAAGGCCACATATGATCACACTAGTTTTCTATGCCTTTCCTCTTTTTTTTTTTTTTCCAATATAAGAACTATCCCTCTTCCTAACAAAGGTAAGACCCTTTATATTTGTTCTGGATGCCAGAACTTCCCATCTCCTGAGGGTACGATATTCTTCTTTATCTCCTCATTCTTCTTTATTTTTAATTTCTCATTTTTATGGATCCTTACCACCAACATTTACACATCATCTTGTATATACCACAGAAATCTCTTACCACTGCTCTACTTCTTTTATAAAATCCAACCAGTTGTTGACCATATACACTGCTTTCTCTTCCTTCTCTCTCATTTATTCTTCAACAGATTTTATCTTGATTTGATTGCCAACATTTTGTGAAAACCTGCTGTGGCTAAAGTTCCTATAGACTTTTTTTATGCTATGATCAATGAACAATATTTTTAATATCTCATTTCATCTGACTACTCAGGAATATTCTATATAGTTAATTCTCTCATTCGTGTAAATACTCTTATCTTGACTTCCATGGTACATTATTCTTCTAAGTTACCATGTGCCCTACCTTTGTCAGTCTCCTTTATTACTCATTTTCTTTTGCTTATTTTCTTAGAATTACTCAGGTTTGATCTCAAGACTCTGTTCCTTCTTAGTTTTAATAATAAACTTTAATCTATATTTCTCCATCTCCTTAATCTATATTTCTCTTAGTGCTTCTAATACATACAACTATCTAATTTAGCATATAGATCTAGATTTCCATGTGTATATGCCACTTGACTTATACATATAGTAAGTAAAAATATAATTCTGCCATTTATGAATTCACAAACTGAACTTGCTCATTTAATAAACAATCATATCAAGAAAACAAATATTACCAACTCATGGGACACCCTCTTTGAGCTAGCTTTCAGCCACTGTCCTCTCTCCTAACTTCTAACAGCATGAAAATAATCTTGCCTGTTTTATCCTTTATCATTTTTTATATATAGTCATTCATTGCTATACATGAAATCCCTTTCCCCCAAAATGAAGTTTCAACACCTGAAGTTTTTAATTTCTGAAATAAAAACCCAAGGATACAACTTCTAGATGTTCCCCACTATCACATATTATCTATTTATGAATAAAGAAATGTAAACCAAAGGGAGTGAGAAGTAAACAAAATAAAAATACAAAATAAACCAAAATAATGGCTCAATAATTGGAAAGCCCTTCTTATACATAAAGCTACACTTTAAGTCTCATTGGGCTTTACTTGTTTCTTGTTTTGTCATTTATCATACTAAATTTCAAAGCAGAGAGTGAAAATCAGTTTCTCCCATGTCATCCACATCTACTATGGGATTAATGTCAGTATCATTTTCATATTAATTTAATTTGTAAAAATGTTTCAGTTTTTTATAATAGTGACAATTAAAGAAGTTATATATAAAATAGCTTTTGAAAGAAGAGATGGAATAAAAGTCGCAATTAGAACATTTCTGGGACAGTGATATGAGTAAAAATGATGACAAAGACTATTAGAGAACTAATATGGGCCAACTACAGATTTCCTGTCTACTTCCTTATATACTTGTGCATTTATATCTATTTACTCAAAATCCTTCTTCTCCTGGGATGATTTAACATATTCTCCAATGACAAAATTGTTTGGGATCATCTCAAGTTATACCTGAAACCTGGAGTAGACTATAAATATCTATTTACACAATTTAGGAGCCAGGGGAGCTTTTAACTGATACCAAATTTATCCAATTCAGGATAATTTCACTTCATTAAGCCTTTACTAATCAAATGGTTTTTAGTTTGGCCCAGCAAGAAGGCCCTGGACAAAAAGTAGAGTCAGACCCGAAATTCAGTTAGCATGTCATTACCAGCCCAAACCCTGGGTTGAACACTGAAATGTATTTGCAAATTTTCCTGCAATAAGTAACTGCTGAAAAACTATATGAAGTGAGCAGTCTCAGTGGTGCCTACCACTAGGAAGACAGATTCTGGAATGTGAGCCTACCCAAGTTAAGTGTCTGTTTTTACAAAACCACAAAACTTCTTAGAGAAAGTTTTTCTTTCTTCAGTGTATTATTTCTACATTCTCTACAGTGTATCATTTTCTTCGGCCTCTTCTCTTAGAATTACTCAGGTTTGATCCCATGACTCTTTTTTTTTTTTTTATAGTGTATTATTAGTTTCAGGTTAGAATTTAGTGATTCATCAGTTGCATATAACACCCAATGCTCATTACATCTGGTGCCCTCGTTAGTGCTGGTCACCCGATTACTCTATCCCCCCACCTACTTCCCTTCCAGCAACCCTCAGTCTGTTTCTTATAGTTAAGAGTTTCTTATGGTTTGCCTCCTTCTCTGTTTTTATCTTATTTTATTAGATTTTCTACAGTGTATCATTCAGAGTGCCCAAAATACATTTTAAAAATTACTGAAGACTTGGGGCGCCTGGGTGGCTCAGTTGGTTAAGCGACTGCCTTCGGCTCAGGTCATGATCCTGGAGTCCTGGGATCGAGTCCCACATCGGGCTCCCTGCTCGGCGGGGAGCCTGCTTCTCCCTCTGACCCTCCTCCCTCTCATGCTCTCTCTCTATCATTCTCTCTCTCTCTCAATAATAAATAAATAAAAATCTTTAAAAAAAATTACTGAAGACTTGAAGAAATGGAAAAATGTGATCTGAAGGCAAGAAAAAAAGTAGAAAAAAAACCCAAAGATGACCCAGATACTAGGTTTTTTATGTGCACCCCGATGTTTATAGCAGCAATGTCCACAATAGCCAAACTGTGGAAAGAGCCAAGATGTCCATCGACAGATGAATGGATAAAGAAGAAGTGGTATATGTATACAATGGAATATTATGCAGCCATCAAAAGGAATGAGATCTTGCCATTTGCAACGACGTGGATGGAACTTGGGGGTATTATGTTGAGTGAAATAAGTCAAACAGAGAAAGACAGGTATCAAATGATCTCACTGATATGAGGAATTCTTAATTGCAGGAAACAAACTGAGGGTTGCTGGAGTGGGGGGTGGGGTGGGAGGGATGGGGTGACTGGGTGATAGACACTGGGGAGGGTATGTGCTCTGGTAAGCACTGTGAGTTGTGCAAGACTGTTGAATCTCAGATCTGCACCTCTGAAACAAATAATGCAATATATGTTAAGAAAAAAAAAAGAAGAAGAAGAAGCTAGCAGGAGGGGAAGAATGAAGCGGGGGAAATCGGAGGGTTAGATGAACCATGAGAGATAATGGACTCTGAAAAACAAGCTGAGGGTTCTAGAGGGGAGGGGGTTGGGAGGATGGGTTAGCCTGGTGGTGGGTATTGAGGAGGGCACATTCTGCATGGAGCACTGGGTGTTATGCACAAACAATGAATCATGGAACACTTCATCTAAAACTAATGATGTAATGTATGGGGATTAACATAAGAATAAAAATAAAAATTAAAAAAAAATTATCTATTTACTACATATAATAGCATAAGGGAAAATTTGACAATAATTAATGAATATACAAGATCCTCAGCCTACAAATAGATCACTAAAAACAAACCAAATTTTAAATAAAATATTTAAAATTAAATATTAACTAATGGACTTAACATCATGCAGAAAATAAAAACAAATGCCCAATTAACCTAAAATAAGTCAAAGGAAATTATCTATTCTTTAGTATAGAAAGGAAATGTATTGAGAAAAAATGAACAGAACCTCAATGGGGCATAAACTGTCTAAAAAACATATGTAATTAAAGTCACAGAAGGAGGAGAGAGAGAGAAGAGCAGAAAAAATTTTAAAATCATGATGAAAATTCCTAAATTTCATGAAATTATAAACTGATTAAGCTCAGTGACACCCAAGCCGGGTAAATACAAAGAAAACTATACTTAATATATTCTAATCAAACTTTTAAAAACCAATGTTAAGAAGAGAGTTTGAAAGCAGTGATTGAGAAGAATAAAATATCACATGAGGGAAAATATATAATAATATCTGATACATTAAGTAGATTTAGTTGTTTATCAAATCCTTTTTATAAAGAAATCTCCAAAACTAGATTGTTATACTTGAGAATTATAGCAAAGATTCACAAAAAAATATGAATATTATAGTTTTTCTGCCCAGAACATATTGTATGAGGCCACCATAATCTTGTTTTTTAAGATTTTTTATTTATTTATTTGAGAGAAAGTGAGTGAGAGAGAGACAGCGAGCAAGCATGAGCAAGGGAAGGAGCAGAGGGAGAGGAAGAAGCAGAGCAGGAAGCCTGACATGGGGCTCGATCCCAGGACTCCGGGAACATAACCCGAGCCAAAGGCAGATGTTTAACCGACTGAGCCACCCAGGTGTCCAGAGGCCACCATAATCTTAAGGCTTAAATCTAAAAGTAATATTGTAAAAATATATACATAGATGATCATCTCTCATGAACAATGAAGCGAAAATCTTTAACAAAATATCAACAAATTGAATCCAGCAATATGTAAAAGGAATAATACATGATGGCCGAGTGGGATTTACTCCTATAATAAAAGGTTGGGTTATTTTTTGAAATCTAATCAATATAAATCATCATATCAACAAATCAGAAAATCCATGTAATCATTTAAATAGATAAAAAAGCGTCTTGATAAAATGCTTTCATGATAAAAGTTCTCAGTAATCTAGGATTATAAAGGATCTTCATCAATTTGATATAAACAGTATCTACAAAAATCTGGGGTAAATGTCACAATTATGTAATATCGAACGCTCCTCTCCTCAGACTAGAAACACTGAAATAATGCTATCTCAACTCTTCTATTCAATATTATAACAAAGGATCTAGCCATTACAATAAGGGAGAGAAGTAAGAACCATGAAGATGAAAGGGAGAAGTCAAACTTTCTCCATTTGGAAATAACATGAATGCATACATAGAAAATCCTAAGACATCTACAGAAGAATTATTAATACTAATAAGAGTATTTAGCAAAATTGTAGGACTGAAGATTATGAAATCCAGTTTTGTACAATCAAAAATGCAATACACAAAATTTTAAAATTATATTAAGTTATGTCAAAAATATAAATAATTAGAAATAATTTAACAAAAGACATGAAAGCACTCTACATAAAAACTACAATACTTTGTTGAGGGTAATAAAAAAAGACTAAATAAATGTAGATATATACCATACTCATGAATTAGAAGACTTTATATTATTAAGAAATAAATTCTTGGGGTGCCTCAGGGTGCTCAGGCTGATAAGCATCTGCCTTCAGCTCAGGTCATGATCTCAAGGTTCTGGGATTGTTGAGCTCCTTGCTCAGCGGGGAGTTGGCTTCTCCCTCTCCCTCTGCCCTTCTGCTTTCCTGTGCTCTCTCTCAAATAAATAAAGTCTATAAAAAAAAGAAATAAATTCTCCACCAATTGTTATATAAATTTGATTTTATCTCAATCATAATCTGAGCAGACATGTTTGGAGAAATAGACCAGCTGATTCTAAAATTCATAAGCAATTAAAAGAACATAGAATAGAGAGAGCCATCTTTAATAAAATAGTAAAGTTGGGCTATTACACTGCCCATCTTACTGTGACACTACATTAATTGAGATTGTATAACATTGGCATAAAAATTGACCAATAGATCACTGGAATGGAATTGAGAGTCCAGATATAGGATTACATTTGATTTTTGACAAAGGAACCAAAGGAAAGAAACCCATTGGGAAAGAAGTGTTTTCTAAAGGCGGATCTGGAACTAGATACCCATACAGGGAAGAAGAAAGAGAAGAAAAATAAGAAAGACAAGAAGCAAGGAGGAGGAGTAACAGAAGGGGGGGGGGAGAAATAAATGTGAAAGAAGGAAGAGGAGGAGAGGTGGGGGAAGGGGAGAGGATGGAAATAGGGTGATGTAGAGGGAAAGAAGTGAAGGGGGAAGAGAGATCTTCGATCTTTATGTAACACCACATAAAAAACGTTTGAGATGAGTTCTAGACCTAGATTTAAAAGCTAAAACAATAAAGAAACCATGAAAATATTTTATCTACTGGGGGTACTCTAAGGAATTTTAGAAAAAAAAAAGGAACACAATAATCATTAAAGAAAAAAGAATAAATTAGGCTAAATCAAAATTAAAAGTTTCCATTCACAATAACTAAGAGGCAGAAAAAGCCCAAGTATGCATCAACAGATGAAGGGTTAAATAAAATGTAGTATATATAATACAATGGACTATTAGTCAAAGAAAAGATTGAAGTATTGATACATGCAACAACATGGATGAAACTCAAAGACATTATGCTAAGTAAAAGAAGCCAAGCACAAAGAGGAAAAATACTGCATTATTCCTTTTATATTAAATATCCAGAAGAGATAAATCCATGGAGACAAAGGGCAGATTTTTGGCTGCCAGGAGCTACAGAGGGTGAGAAAGAGGGGGTAACTGCTAAATGGGCATGGGATTTTCTTTTGGGAGTGATGAAAATGTTTTGGAACTAGATAGAAGCATAACATTGTGAATATACTGAATGCCACCCAATTGTACCCTTTAAAATGGATAATTTTATGTTATGTAAACCTAACCTCAGTTTAAAAAGATGTAAAAAAAATAAAACCTTCTGCTCATCATGATGACATCATTTAGAAAATCAAAACATTAAGTCACAGTATTTCTATCCTAGATATATAAAGAAACTCTACAACAATTATTATTATTGTTATAAGAAGACAGACAACCTCCCCCCCCAAAAAAACTGGTAAAACATGTGAATAGACACTTCAGAAAAGGAAATGTACAATAGCCAAAAATTGTATGAAGAAATGGTCAAATGATTACTCACCAGAGAATTGCAAATTCAAACCATAAGGAGTTACCACAACATATCAATAAGCATGGCTAGAATTAAAAAAAAATGAAAACACCAAACGTTGGCAAGAACATGGAGTGATGTAACTTTCCATGCACTCTCAATAAGAGTAAAAATGAACTAATACTATGCAAAATGACTGGCAGCTATTTAAGAAAAAAATAAATATATACTCCCTATGGCTCATCCATTCCACACCTAGGTTTCAATCTAAGAAAATTAAATGCAGCACACATAAAAAATGAGCAAGTAAGCAAACAAACATACAAACAAAAAACACTTGACCAAGAATGTTCATAGCAACTTTATTCATAATATCCTCAAACTGAAGAGAGCCCTGATACTTCTTGGGAAGAGAACTAGATAACCAAATATAAATATTGTATATTCACAAAATGGAATAACCACCAAGCAATAAATATAACCAGTCTCCTAATACATACAATAACATGGATGAATCTCCAAATGATACACCATGTAAAAGAAAAAAAAAAAACACTTTACCTAAAACAATATATACAATAGGATTCCACTTACATGAATTTCTTTTTTTTTTAAGATTTTATTTATTTATTTGACAGAGAGAGAGAGCACAAGCAGGGGGGAGCTGCAGAGGTAGAGGGAGAAGCAGGTTCCCTGCTCCATTCCAGGACGCTGACAACATGACCTGAGCCAAAGGCAGACGCTTAACCGACTGAGCCACCCAGGCACCCCCACTTATATGAAATTCTAGAGCAGGCACAATTAGTCTATGGCGAAGAAAAATTACAGCAATGGCTGCTTCTGGGGGTGGGGGGAAGGTAACTGGGAAGAGGCAATAGGGAACTTTCTGGGGTAATGATAAGTGTTTGTACCTAGAAGAGGTTTGGGTTACACAGGTTTATGCATTTGTTAACCTGAGAACTCAAAGCTAGTAAGAATTTACATTGTCATAAACACTTTAAAATCCATATATATTATTTCATACTATTGAAGAAATGTGTATGCTTGACCCACTAATTAAATGCATTTCCAAATAGGTAACCACAATAAATACATCTTATATGCACTTATAACACTCAAAAAAGCATTGTTTACAATTGCCTTAAATTGGAAACAACCTAAATTTAGGCCATCAGTAGTGGCATAGACAAATAAATTGTGGCATACAGTGAAATACATAACAATGTAAATGAATCAACTAGAGCTACACCCAAAAGTGTTGATGAGTCTTACAAATATAATTTTGAAAGGGAAAAGCAAAACACAAAATCCAATTACAGTGTGATTACATTTTTACAAGTCCTGAAAACAAGCAAACTAAACCATATCATTTTAGGATACATTCATAAATGCTAAAATTACTTTAAAGAAAGCAAGAACGTTATTGTAAAAATCAACACACTGGTGGGAGGTGATTGAGAAACAATACGGATTGCACAATACTGAACTGCAAGTAATGTCTTAATTATTCACGTTCTTGATATTTACTTTGGATTGGTGTTATGTATATAAAATTTTAATCTTTAACACTCATTTTAAAGTGAAAATCCTTGGTAAAATCTCTTATTATACCCCTTCATTACTTCCACAAATTTGTATTAACTTACTGTCTGACAGAAACTGAATGGATATAATGTCAACATACTTATTTTTTTAAAAAAAGCATAATTAAATAATAGCAATAGTTATATTCTATATATAGGTTTATATATATTCCAATGATGTATATCAATTGCTGAAATACAGATCACCATAAAACTGCAGAATAATACTTAAATAAAAAATCAAATAAATACTTTACTATTCAGTGTGCTAATCTATGAGTCTTTTATGAACGAGATGAAAGAGAGCTCTTTTTGCTTCCTCAGCAAATTTGTTTCCTCAGGTTATATACTAGTTATCACTTTATTCAAAATTAGCTGATAATATTTAACACTTTTTTATGTATGTGTGTTAAAGCTCCTTTTAATATAGCTTCATTTGCCTAGTTTTGTATACATGCATCAGATAAGGTACTTTTAAATGTTAACTGGAAGAAATCAAGCATATTTTGAATGCTTCTGACTCCAAAATCAATGCTAAAATTGTAAACGGGGTGGACTAAGAAGTTCTCTCCACTGTTGTTCTCTTTTCATAGGAAGAGGGCCTGAAAATAAACTACCTTCATATCTACTAGCTTGGCACCTCAATTCTATTCTTGAACTGATGGCTGGTTGACATTCCATGATGAATGGTATGTGGTAAGCTATTTCAGATTTTTCCGTTACTAGAATTACATTTCTAATGTAAGGATGGGTTATTATTAGCTAAAGCTTTTATTTCCTGGGATTAGGTAAAATGAAAAGGGTTATTTCTGTTGATACACCCCATTTCACATTGCAATGCAACTATTCAACTGAAAACGTCCTTAGATTTCTATTTGAATGGTCAAGGAATGGCTGATTATGTGTTATTGGTCTTTAAAGGGCCAGTGTCACCAGTAGTCAAAACAGTTATTCACTAAATAATTCTATAGTCTTGAGAGTTATTTAAATTTTCTTTTCTCAAAATTTTCTTGGAGTATTGAAAGATTTCAAGATTTTTTTTAAAAAAAATATGTGAAATAGAAACACTATATTATCTTTGGATAATGTCACATGAAATTTTATATTCGTATGTAAAAACAATACTTGCTTACACTAATCACCTATATTAAGAAATACTTATAAGCATTTGCCCTCATTGGGATGCATTATCTTATATAATAGCATGTTGCTTGCCACTGTTTGAGAAAGGATACAATTGATGCAGGAAGCAGCAAGGGATTTTTTATAGGAGTAAAAATGTATCAGCATAGTTTATGGTGAAGATGGTTTATGAGAACAAGAGTTATTCCTCTGTGAGTGGACAATGCTTTCCTTCTATAACTGCCATACTTAGCGCAGATAATTGGGCCCACATAATGACAATACTATTAAAAATCATCATGTGCCTCCTGTTGTAAATAGTATTGCATATGAAATAAAACATAAATTTCTGAAAAAAATGCTATAATCTCTCTGAATCACATGGATATATAGAACATGGACACAGCAACATGGATATATAGAAATCACTACTAAAACTAGCACTTTAAAAGGAGGCAGTGATATCACTTAATGAAATGCTAACCTTGAATAACATTTAGACAGCAGGTTAAAAACATCATCAAATATGAAGAATATAATCATAGTCATATAAGTAGTTGCTTTGAATATGCTATATTCTTATATTTAAAATTAAATATTTTTTTTAAAAAGTTGGGCAAATACATGAATGTGGCTAGAAAATATAATATCCAGAAACTATTCAATAATCCTAAATTTTCTGACAATAGCAATAAATTATTCCATAATAGCTAATCCGCATGTATAATGAATATAAAATAAGCTCAACTGCTACATTTCTTCTCATATTCAAAGTCATTAAAGATTAAATCAGGAAATATGCATCAATAATAGAAATTTAATGTAATGATACAAAAGCAACTTTTTAAACATCATCCTAAATGACTATAAGAGAAAGAGAAACCCAAGCCTTCATAAGCACGGGGACCATCTCATGATTCTTTCCTTTTTTCTGTTTTCATGTTAATCTGGCCTCTGAAAGTGAGAGTTTAACATGAAAACAAGAGGGAGAAGCCTTTACAAGGACAAGAACGAGTATATTTCTAACTTGCCTATCCAGTGCATTACGCATTACCTATCCTCCCGCTCCTTTAGATAACACGTGCTGGTTTCAGGCAGCTATTCTCCAAAGTGTGCTCTTTTAGCCCATGCAGAGGAAGAAAGGGAAAAAAATTCTCTTTTTAAGAAATGCCAACACCCCAGTCACCTTAGTTAGTCTACGTCGTCGATAACATGTCTCCTCTGTTTTCCTTTTCAGTTTCTCCATATGAGCATGGCAACCTCAGAAGTCTGGGGAGGGTTTAGGTTTCAGCTAACCCACTGCAGACAAGTGAGTGACAACAGCGTCCTCTTTCTTAAATCTTTCTCTCTTCCCTCCCAATCAACCTCTCTGTGCCTCTCTCTCTGCCTCTCTCATTTCCTTTCTGAGTAGAAATTTGCTGGCCCAGGATTTTAAATACAGAAATGAGCATTTTTATAATATGAATTTTATGTTTCCCGGGGTTTTTTAATGATACGCTAATTTGAGGCTCCTGTATTACTTTGAAGGAGAGGCTACAGCTTTAATGCTGACCATATTCTTCTAATCTGTTCTTTAATTGAAGCCAAGACCAAAAAAACCTATATAGATGCTGAGGCAGCCCAAGAAAGGGAATTTCTCCTCTCCTTACATGGTGTTATTCATAGATTTAGATAGTACCCAGTCAATAAGCACATATGGGTTACTATTTGAACAGTATTTGGTAGTCTCTGGGGCTGATGGAGACCCCCCTCCTCCTCCGCAGAAAGAAAGAAAGAAAGAAGAAGAAAGAAAAGAAAGAAAGAAAGAAAGAAAAAAAGAAAACAAAATTTAAGAACCATCTCTACTTCCCTTGACAACAACATGGGAACAAAGCCAGGTAATAACTTTAAATATGTCTCCTCAGAACAAAAATGAAGGGATTCCAGGAATGGAGAAAAACAGAAGGGTGTAGAGGGGTGCACATGGGGTAGTTCTATTTTTCTTAATGTCTTTTTAATTTCTCCTTACTTTTTAAATGAGATCATGTAAAGATCTAGCAATGGACAAAAACCATGTGCCTAACTGGCCTTCTCCATAACTGACTGCACCCCCAATGACTATACTATTATCCATCACTGTGCCACAAGTATTATAAAAGAGATATTTTCCCCATAATTATTACTCCACAACTCATGCTCTCAAAAGCAAATAATCTAATAAACTTACTGAGTTATATGAAATTAAAACATACTGTTTCAAACTATGTTCAATATTGTTCTCTTTTTATTATATATTGTTATTTCAAGGCTCCTATGCTTCTCAGAGCTACTTTAGGAAGAGGAAGGGCAATTTAAATGCAAAATGCCTTTTTTTTTTTTCCAAAGAGGGTGTAAACCTATAAATGCATCATTGCACATGTGGATGAACCTTTCATAAAAATGGAAAGTGAGTAATGAGGTGCATCTATCTCCCCAATATGATTACTTATGAAATTCTATGGCAGGCACATTCCTCTATGATTAGATAATTCGCAACAGTTCTCTGCCAAATTTTTTTAAAACTTACACTGAGGTTTTATTTGTGAATGTTTTTATACCAGATTCCATGAATTCAAAATTCCTCTTATCTCTCCCATGAATGAACTAAAATATGTCTCTTATCACTTCTTACTATTTACTTCTATAAATAATAACTGATTTGGAGGCTGAAAGTGCTCAAACATACTTTCTTATTTTGGAAGAGGTAGATGACGTTGGATTTTTAACATCCCCACCCCAGAACCAATTTATCATTTGAGATAAAAATATTCTTAAAATGTATATATGGTATACCTCACATCTTTATATTTATTTATCCAGATAGATCAATCTCTTCGCAGACAGTTCATGGGCATGTTCTTTACTCTTGAGGCATAGACTGGGCATGGCAATAGCAAAGTGTCCACTAGGGAGAGCTGCCTTCCAGCAGACGGGCCAGAGCTCCCAGCAATGCCGCACTTGCTAGTTCTCCATCATCAGTAACAGTAATGGAAAACACAACGGTAGATTCCCCAACCACGTAAATTTAATAATAGCATCTTCCCAATACCCAATATCATTATGGGATTATATTTGTGATTCGCAGGTATCTGGAACTGCACAAATCATCAATTTTGGACGTTACTACCATTTCACTATGGAACGAGCCATGTTCCAAACCATTTTTACTTTCCAATGCTTCATTCCTCTTTGGCTGTGTAAAAGTAACTTTATAACAATAATATCTTTGATTATAAGAAAAAAATGGCTATATGCATCACATTAAATGTTGTAGAAAGTTGAGTTACCTAAGAAGAAAACAGAGTTAGAGGAAAAGGAGTGACTTTTAAAGGCAAAGCACTGTCTTCAAGTATTAAACATTTGTTGATAAAAAGACAACTCCAAAACGACATAGCTTTAATTGTAGAATAAAGTAAATAAACTCTCCCACGATCTTTAAGAAAAGAGGGCATCTATTTCAAAGATTATAATCAAGGTTGGCCCTTTCAAATCACTGTGTCCATGTTAAAGAAGAGAGAAAGTTTGTATTGGATTTTGTATTTTAAGGTCATTTTAAGCACAAGTTGCTTTATCTCAAAAAAGGAATAACTAAGCCAAATCACTCAGTCTGGCTAGCAAAATAAAATTCCCCGCTGAATATGCAGAATTTAGACATACCTCGTAAGCCTGGATGGGTTTAAAAACATAGAATCACTGATTTTATCATGTCAAACCTCCTAAATTATAATATTTAAAAATATTACAACTTGAAATTATTTTGGCTGAATATATTATATCATTGGCCTCACTGACATGTGCCTGTTGATCTGTATACAACATTTACTAGTTCTTTTTTCTCGTTCCTTTTCTCTGGTTTTCCTTATTACCCTTCCACATCATTTAGCTTTGGTTCTCGCCTGACAATTTTTCTATTTTGCAATCGAGTTTAAGGAGAAACGTTATTAAATCAGGGAATTCCATAAATATTGGTTAAAAGTTATAAATAGGCTGTCTTCGGTATTTGTCAACATCGAGTTCTTTCAATTAAAATATTTCCTGGCTACCACAGCGTGGAAGCTGCGGAAATTGGCTCCACATCCAGCTGGCTGATTCAGTAAGAAATCAGCTGGCCTCAATTTAGATTTCTTTTCTTTTAAAGCAGCGCCAAATTGAGGATTAGTACATTGTGGAGAGGGAGGCGGGCAGCTCCACCCCGATCAGCCATTCTTCATTCCCGAGAATGGGCTTGCCTTCCCAGCCCCAGCTGTGCACTGAATTAATCTACACAGGGAGCTTCTATATCTACACCGTTTTCAACATGCTCATCAAGGTCCTGCATCACTTCTGACAAAAGTAAAATGTGGCTCTGCTGCCTTGATATGGGAGACTTTACTCAGGCTTAAATGTAAACAGCCGTATGCCCGCACACGTGTGCTCTCACGCACACGCACACGCACACACAGAACAGAACTGTCATTGCGTATTATGAAGATAGTCAACAGTTGACACCGAATCTTAGGAAAATCAAGTAAGAGAATGATAGACAAGAGCAGTTCTGAAGAAATAGGTCCATCTCAGGGAATGAGTGTGATTTTACTTCCCCAGAAATTGTTCTTCCAAACTAAGTGTGTAATAATAGTTATGTTAGCAACTTGCCTGAAAAAGGACACTTATTCTTTCCGTGGTCATGTGCAAATCACTGCCCTCTTCTTACCATAGCTTATACTCACATCACCCAAGCCAATGTCTGTCTAGCACAGTAACGTTTTCATGCTCTGCTTTGCAGCTTCTCAGAGCCCATGGATCAACTAAGTGGCTTTTTGAACTAATCTCACTTATATATCAATAAGGGTGATCACATGTATACAATTTTCTTGTGTGTTATTGTTCTTATAAACTGTGACATTTCGTACAAAATTCTAATTTCTTATTTTGGAAGTACTATTGATGATAATGTCTAACAAAATTGTTATGCCCTCACTCAAACTGTGAGCCAGGTATCCCATCTTTGTTTAAGTTTAGTATTGTTTTATATAATCACCTATCTGTAGACTTTGAAAGGAATTTGCTGTCTCTATTTTTATAAATAGCCACAAAAGTCATTCTATTCATATGAATTAAGAGATTTTTAAAGAAAAGACAATCAAAAAGAATTTGGGCAGAGTATCTTTATTTCAGCTCATTTTCTTGATAGCTTAGGATTTACTTTTTAATCTGTGTAAGCAAAAAGAAAATCTACATGTAGAAGAGCTCTTGATTAGTCATCCTATGAGGACCTACAGCAATCATACTAGTGGAATTAATATCCTGATAAAAACATATTAATATAAAAAGATATTAATAATGACAAATATTTATAAGTATTTGCAGGCCTTGTTCATATGTGCCTATACTTACGAATACATTTCATATATTCCCTCAGTTCTGTTTCTTAATAACCACTGGTTCTTAAACCTGTTCCAGGGCCAACGTCAATAGCTACCGCTCTTTACCAGCAAAGCTAAGTCACTGAAAGTTGTTTTAGCTTTCAGGTTTTTCTTGCGAATTCCGTAAGTTTTGTAATAATAGGTCATAAAGTTATCAAAACTTTATCTATGAAAAACTTATCTAAAGTGGTTGAAGGATGCCTGGGTGGCTCAGTTGGTTAAGCGTGTGCCTTCGGGTCAGGTCGTGATCCCACGGTCCTGGGATTGAGCCCCGTGTCGGGCTCCCTGCTCAGCGGGGAGTCTGTTTCTCCCTCTGCCACTCCCCTTGCTGTGGCTCTCTCTCTCTCTCTCTCTCTCTAATAAATAAATAAAATCTTCAAAAAAAATAAAGTGGTTGAAAAAAATAGGAGATGCAGCTGAAAATGTCAGGTTATGTGTATTGACATAAAATAAGAATTACATAAAGAAATGAAAAGTACAATGGTAGTCACATTGTTGGTTTCGGCTTATCATTCCTGTCTGAAATAGAAACTTCAAATTAAAGAACTGACTCATAAATGTGAATGTTAACTCAATTTATACCAAAAGCATATTTGCCTCCCCTCTTTTCAGAGGTGAACTCTAAAATCTGTATTATATTTGCGTTTGGAGAGAAACAAAAACAACAGCAAGAAGAAAACAGGAAAATAAATGTATCTATGGATCAAAAAGCAATTTCGATTGCAGTTGCTTCTGTGGAGATAAAATAGTTTCTGGTGCCAGACTAATAGTAGAAAAAAGTCATTTGGATCCTTTGCCACTGTGGTGGTGTATGTGATCCCATAGGAAAACAAAGGGAAGTGCTTTTCATTTTTGGCCAGAGTGCCTGAAAATATACAAGGAATGAGGGTGACATCAATGATCATAAAAATATGACCTTCATCTTGACAGAATAAGACAAATATAAAACGCTTCCACAGCACCTGGCATTTAAACATTAAAGGAAGTTGTAAGGACAGCCTACTGTTTTACAATGGGCCCAAGTATTATTGTGTGTTTCCAAATATTCCTGATATTCACCTTTGTGAGTCACTGAACTCTTAGCATGCCCCCTCAAAGAAAGACAAAACCCTCACAAGGGATACTGAGCATGAGTCGTTGATGCCACTTGGCGTAAAAACACTGTGAATTTGTATTGGAGAACTCTCTGTCTCCCATTGGTAGCAGTCTGGCCCTTCTGCCAAGTGCCTGTCCCATCAATAAGTGATGCTCAATACACCAGCTACCATCTCTCTGCCTGGAACAGAAACTTCCACACGGGATGAGAAGACTGGAGATCCTGGGGCTGCTTTAATCTTAAGGAATTGTCCCTTGGTTTCTGCGACTGAGGACTTGGGAACCGTAGAGCTGTCCTGATTTCAGTACTTTTCAAATTTTCCCTTCACTCATGTTCATAACTTTCCTGTAAGTTTTTCTGTTTACTTAAGCTGTCCAGGGTTAACTTCTAACACCAAAGAAGGAAGAGTGACACAAAGTAGTTAACTTTGTACACATCGATAAAATTACAAGGACAGCTTTATTAAGTCAAAGAATAAGGTGTTAACTATACTATGAATTGAATGCACTTATTCTATTTGAATTTAGTGCTCTCTTACCAAATTCATAATAATAATAGTAATAGTAATCGTAATAGTAATAACAAAAATAAAAAGCTAGCATGTCCCTTTTTATGTAATCCCACTTTGGAAGAACACTTACCTAATTATGTCCTCCTGACTTGTCAGACAGAACAGGGTTTTGCTGGAGAAACTAAGAACAAGTAGCTTTTGAGGAAAGATGCTTTTATCTGGACGTAGACTAGCCCTCAGAGATTTTTTTTTTTATTAAAAGTGGTCTCATTATAATCTTTTCTTTACATTATATTTGAAATATGAGAAAATTAAAATTTGTTGGATCATGCTTAAGGAGAAAAAAAGGCATGCAATATATATATATATATATATATATACATACATATGTACATATTTATATATAATTTAAAAAATAGTTTCTATAAGTTTAGTCACTGGGAACAGTGTTAGTTACTTATGAGATAGATGAGCACTGGGTATTAGACGCAACTAATGAATCATTGAACACTACATCAAAAACTAACGATGTACTATATTTGGCTAATTGAATTTAAATTTTAAAAAAATTCACTTTTCCTTTTTACCAACATACTTCTTTGGGGGGTGAGTACATAGCAACATGCCCACATGAAAAATTTCATTTGACACCCCATCACTGTAGATGGAGTAGCCTTGTGACCAACTTCTTGCTTGTATCATGTTGGTGGAGGTTTTAACTGGGGCCTCCAAGATAACTGCTGATAAAGGGATCTGACTCAATTCGTAGGTAGCTTTAGCTGATCTACTCCTATTTTTGTTTTTGGTCCTTCCTACTGCCTGGATTATGAATATAATTGCTTAGGCTTCAGCAGTCATCTTAGACCCACAAGTTGAGCATGAAAGTTTTAAGCACGAAGCATGCTGGGCTTCAAGTATGCTGGAGAGAAAAGACTGAAGGAGCTGAGAACATTCATGAGGCTCATCCAGAACAGCTTCCATGTATGTCCTGGATTTTCTACCTCTGTGCTTACTTTATGAAAGGGAAGACAACAAAACAAAACAACAATGTTCTATCTTGTTTAAGTCATTATTTTTTCAAATCTCATGCTTGCAGCTGAATTCAATTTCTAGGAGATAGTGTCATGAACATGTTTTTTTTTCATTTTTAATACTTTAGAACTAATGTTCCCTGAAATACCTTTTGACAGAACTTTTAAAAAAATTTTAGATGTGTTTTTGGTAGCCATAGCTATAGAATTGTAGTTAAGAAGTTAGATTTCACCTCAAACACTTTAAGTTCATACTCCAGCTCTTTTCCTGAGTAAGTTTGCATTATACAAATGTTCAAATTTTCTTAACCTCAGTTTCTTCTTCTGTAAATTGAAAAAAAATAATTATAGTATCTATACCAGAAGATATTCTGAGAATCAAAAGTGTTTTGCCCAGTGCCTGACAAACTATAAGTACTTAATGGATGATACTTATTATAATAAATTATATATATGCAAATGGTGGTACTGTCCCATAATGCAGGAAATAAAAGCTCCACTTTTCAGAAAAAGATGCTAGAATGTATTTATCTAAAAGCGCCCCATGGTCTAATCACTCTTGAACAATAACTATAATATTTTAGACATAAATAGGTATAATCAATCATTAACCAGCAAAATATTAAAATTGTATGATAATCAAATTCCTGATTTTGGCCTTCATAATGTTGCATACTAATCTAGTGAGAGGGAATAAAAACATACCACCTTGAAAATCATGAAAACTGAGAATTGTGTCTCTTTCAAACTTCAATCATCTCCCTGTTTCATCTCTAAATATCTACCCAGAAAAGTAAAGAATAATACAAATTGCCAACTGAGCAATAACAATTATCATTCAGCTCTAAGAAAAACAATACATGTATTTCCATAAATTAAATGTATAAGTACTATTTCTTCTCAGATCTGTGTTTCTACTTCGGTTCTTTTCTTAAATTAGCTCCTAGTATATACACCCACTTATATCTCAGTGGCAAATAAGATCTTTTAAGCCCCTTTGGAGCTGTTTGTCAATTCTATTATTTACTTTCAGATCTTCCTATTCCTTGCTTCGAAGAGATCAATCGTATTTGCGTATTATGGTGGTCTCACAACCATCACTGGTATCACTTACCACATCAGCGTAACGAGGTCTTCAGAAAACAGGACTTCCTAATAGAATTTCAGATGGCCAGGTATGTGGGCTGTGATTTAAGCCTCATTTCCTGTGTAACTACCATTTACATAAAATTAATAATTAATTGATTTAATATTACCAAGGCAACAAAATATTGCTACTTATTTGATTAGGAAAATTGGTTGTGTTTTATTGTATCTAGAATGACTTGGAGCTACCCTTGCACTTCTATTTCTCAGCCCCCTACCTGGGGCAGCTAGTAAACTCATTGTCTTTAAATTCTCTCATTTCAAGTATCACGTTTTTCTTCGCCCCTGGGCTCCTGTAAGATGGGTGTACTGTTGAGAAGGTCGAGTACCAGTGAAATCCCTGCTCCCTTTTTAAACAGACATCTGTGGAAGTAAGAAATTATCAACACTAGAGAGTCAAACTCTGCAGTTCACAGTTATTCACATGTGAACCCTGCTAAGGTGGAAGTTTTCCAAAAGGGCCTAAAGTGAACAAAAATTTAGATTGGGGTAGGAAAAGAAATGAAAATTCTACTTTGGGGGAGACAAGGCAAAACAGGATTTAGTGCACCATATTACTGTGAGATTTGTTTATTTAAATAGCTTATTATATTTGCATTTTGATGACTCTTACTTCCACACTCTGCTTTCCTAACACTTTCCTACAAATAAGAAAGTGTGTTTTTCTGCACCTCTACACTAATGATTCCTCACTCAGCAAGGCTTGCATTTATTAAAGCTTTTTATTGCCACTTTGCTTAAAGAGGTGTTTGAACTCTAGCAGGTAGGCAAATCCAGAGGGGAAATTCATTTGAAAGTATTCATAATGGAATACAAGAATGAAAAACAAAATTATTGCTGTGGACTACATTTTTTTTTTTTTGGTCTCTGCAGATACATCAGATTTTTGCACTTTGACTCAAGAATATGAAATAGATCTTCTCTCAGGTTCAAATATCTAACAGCATGAGAAATTCCTTCTCATTCATCATTGTATAAACATAAAAATTAAACTGCACTAGGATATGACTGACCTACTGAAAACATAACAACATAGACTCATTATTTCTTTCTCTTCAGTAAGAAAATATTCTGAAGGAAATGCATGGTGCTAGTACAAATCAGTTCTATCTTTTCAATAATGATTCAACCCATCTTGAATAAAACTTTTTTCATAATTATTTCTTATTGAGAAATATTTTCTTTTTATTTTCTATTGTGTTCTTGATGAAACTTAGTGGAACAATAGAAATAATAGTGGACACCCTCATATTTTGCTCAGTGTCTCCTTCTTAGAAATGTTTACCCTTCCCTATGACGCCCTCATAGATGAACAAATATATTTAGATCTTTATACGAATGAGGACAACTCAATTTTATTTTAAGGTGAGTCCACGACTGTTCCAAAATCTATGCATTATCTAAGCAGGAGAAATCATGAGCCTCAAAATTCATTTTATGGCCTGGCTTCCTTAGTTTTAGCATCCAATCATCATTTATCACATGTCTTTTAAATGATAAAATGTTCTGATACTCTAAAGAAGGAAGCATGTATGAAACCCTGTAGGACCATAGATACCACTAACCTGAACAAGAAGTGATAGTGTTGCATTTCCAGGAGGAAGAAAGTACAGCGAGAGCTCCTAGTTTAAGAGTGGGTACTAAGAAAGTCTTCACCAGGGACATTATCAAGATGAGTAGGAGATGGAGAAAGGGCACTCAGTTCAAGAATGTGCAGAAAGAGAAGGCTCAAAGTACATTCTTTTCAGGAAATCATGAGCTGTCTCTTTTAGCAATAAGCTAAGTTATGAGGTGATGATGAAGCAAAGGAGAAAATAAGAGAAGTTTATGAACAAGTTGTCAGTTTTTCTAAATGACTGTTACAAAGTTTTTATTTTTTATTTGTATGTTTGATTTGTATTTTAGTCAATGCACATTACAGTTAAGATCGGCTCAGGTGGTATTACAAAACCATTTTTCCATTTTAAAAGAGGTTCTATTTCTCCTTGTTTTATCTAAGAAGGCAAAGGAATATTTCCATTCAAACAGGCTATCATCTGCCCAACATCATTCATCATCAGAAAACTGCAAATCAAAACCACAATGAGATATCACCTCACATCTATCAGAATGGCAAGTATCAAAAGGACAAGAAATAATAAGTGTCGGCAAGAATGTAGAGAAAAGGGAACCCTCGTGATCTCTTGGTGGGAATGCAAACAGGTGCAGCCACTGTGCAAAAACAGTATGGAGGTTCCTCAAAAAATTGAAAACAGAATTACCATAGGAGCTAATAATGCCATTACTGGGTATTTACCCCCCCCCAAATGAAAGCACTAATTCAAAAAGACATATGCATGCCTATGTTAATTGCAGTATTATTTACAATAGCCAAGATATGGAAGCCACCAGGTGTCCATGATAGATGAATGGATAAAGAAGATGTGCTACACACACACACACACACACACACGCACACACACACACACTGGAACATTGCTCATCCATAAAAAAAGGATGAGATTTTACCCTTTGCCACAACATGGATGGACCTAGAGGATATTATGGTAAGTGAAATAAGTCAGGCAGAGAAAGACAAATACCATATGATTTCACTTATATGTAGAACCTAAAAAATAAAACAAACAAACAAAACAAGTGAAAAGTAGAAACAGACCCATAAATACAGAGAACAAACTAATGGCTGCTAGAGAGGAAGGGGGTGGGAGGATGGTAAATGGGTAAAGGAAGTGGGAGGTACAGGCTTCCAGTTCTGGAATGAATGTCGCATTTATAAAAGGTACAGCATAGGGAATACAGTCAGTGATACACTTGTATCAATACACTGCTACACTTGGGGTGTAGCACCTGATCACTATGTTGTAAAACTAATGTAATATTGTGTGCCAACTATACTTCAATCTAAAAAAAAGAGCTGGGGCGCCTGGGTGGCTCAGTCGTTAAGCGTCTGCCTTCGGCTCAGGTCATGATCCCAGGGTCCTGGGATCGAGTCCCACATCGGGCTCCCTGCTCCGCGGGAAGCCTGCTTCTCCCTCTCCCACTCCCCCTGCTTGTGTTCCTGCTCTCACTATGTCTCTCTCTGTCAAATAAATAAATAAAATCTTAAAAATAAAAAAATAAAAAAAATTAAAAAAAGAGCTATTATCTCCTTATTACATTATATTATATCAAGTATGACACTTCCTCTCTGGGTTGGGAAGTTCTTACTTCAGGAAATCCTAATGCCTGAAATTTTGGAGTAGCAGTTGGGAGTGATAATTTAGTCATTGGCTAAATATCCCAAGTCCACACAGGATTTTATGTATCAGTTTCATATGGAGAGTTGTTCTCATGCGCAAATACATGGGGAATTGTGCAGGAAAGACATGTTAATACAACCTAAGTCTCTTTCCTACGTTAGAAAACCATGCAGGCATGTAAGTTCTTTGGATCTTTGAGATCAGAACCATCCAGAATTTCTATTTGAGTCCTACTAGACCACTTGGGGACTCAGAGTTGTCTTTGCTTCATGGAGTAAAATGTATCTGTTGCTTTTACTTCCACACTGCTTTCTCTACACTTCAGTCCCAGTAGATAACCTACATAAAACAAACAAAAATGGCTAATATCTTCTCTTCCACAAGGAGAGGAACTTTACCCCATCTCTACCCACCTCCACCTTGCCCTATTGTCTTAAATCTGGCTGAATTTATTCCTAGGCACCAAATGGTGAGACTTATAAACATTTCTCCCATTTTAGCCTTCAGTTGCTACTGTAGCCTTCTTAATACACTCTTCTAAGCATTACTCCCAATATTTTAGGTCTCTGGTAACTTCTGGAAGATGGTATTCTGGATTCCAGTTCTCCCATTTAGTAGTAAACATTTGCTCTCCATTGTTTCCTGTCAACTTTCTCAATTACTCTATTTTCCTTCTGACCCATGGAGGTGCTTTTCAAATGCTAAAATAAACAGGAATCCTTCCCTCCCATTCCAGACATTCTCTCAATTTTACTTAGAGCTTTCTTCTTTGCAGAAACCTACCATATGCAGCATGGAATCCTTTGTACATATAGGCTCCTTAATCATGGAGGTAATACTTATTTACTTATTTATTTTTAAAGATTTTGCTTATTTATTAGATTATTTATTAGAGAGAGAGAGAGAACATGAGTGGGAGGGGTGGGGGAAGAGGGTGAGAGAGAAGCAGACTCACCGCTGAGCTGAGAACCCAACTATGGCTCATCCCAGGACACAGGATCATGACCTGAGCCAAAGGCAGACACTTAAGACTGAGCCACACAGGCGCCCCGGTATGCTTATTTAAATGTGTATTCCCAACGCTCCAGCACAATGTCAAACACTTAATAAATGTCCAGTAAATGCTTGCTGATTCGTGGAAGGAGAAAGAAAGGAAGGCAGGCAGCCGGGAATGTGGGAAGGAAAGGAGGGAGGAAAGAAAGACAGGCAGGCATAGTGACCCTACTAAATTTCTAGTGTTTAAAGGACAGGTATTTTCTGTTTTTCCCACAATGACGATATATTCTTAATAGATAAATTTATGTCCAACCTAGAAAGCATAGGACATAACATATATATGATAAAATATATTTTAAAACAATATTTTCAAGAAAAATTGAGTGTTTTTAATACATTCCATTCCATGGGATTCACCTAAGTTTTTCTAAAGCAAAGAACATTTTCACATCCAAGATTGGAATAAATACTGACATTGTCCAAATTTTAGATTCTTCTATTTCCTAAAATTGGAAATTAAAATATCATAAAATGAATTTTCCTTTCATAAGAGAAAAGAAATGTTGAACAGTCATTGAACACTACTTTTACTACTGTAATTAGTGAAAGGAATTTAGACCGATGACTCGACTTCTTGTTTGTAAATGTTTCTGGAAACAGAATTGTTATTTTTGTAGCGTGAAGATACAAAATTCAATTCATGAACTGTTGTTCTTTCCACACTATTACACTAGACATGCCTGTTATTCTCTGGAAGGCTTGTCACTCTTAAGACTATTTAGAAACACTTTGTTTGAGGTCAAAGAAAGAGGTTGCATTTTGATGATTGTTTTGCCTCCTGTGGCCTCCTCCTTACTCTTGAAATACATTCCTTCCAACAAGGCCATCACCAAAAGGGGCACTTTCAAATGATGACAAGAAGGATAAAACGTCTGACGAAATAGCTATTGGACTCATCATATCTGTAAAGACAATAATTATAACTCTGACATTAATTTCAGCCCATCGGTGATTTTTTCCTCCTGGCCTTGCCAATCGGCCCTAAATCCAGGCTTCAATTTCTTTTGCATTAACTCTGCCTCGAATATAATGATTACCGTTTAACGCGGCGGTTACATAATCCTAGTGAAATTTTAATGTGGACATCTTGCATTAACTTTCTTTCCTTTAACAACAACAAAAAAGGAAAAGGTGGCCCCCTAAATAAATGAAACTCAATTTCACGGCACATTATCTCTCTCAATTCTTTTCTCACAGCCTTCATTTTCATTAAAATCACAGACAACCATAAATTAATAATTACTTCAGGTTGACTAAATGCAGGCAATACTATTTAGCTCTTGCTTTCCTACAGTGGCCCTTCTTATTCATGCTGGAAAAATGTTAATTTAGATAATGTGGCTTGGTCCTCGTCTTAGAATTCTGTTTTGCAGTTTCACTGATCTATAATAGTCTGTTCTTATTAGAAAGTATTAACTTTATCTTTTGTTCAATCAAGCTTTACGCTTTGCTTGGAAGATAACTATTGCACACTCTCAGTTGAAATGTGTCATTATCTACATATCTATTATATTTCAATTTTTCTCGAAATGCTTTCTGTATTTACTAACTTACGTGTGATTCCATGCATTCATAAATGTGTTGTCCATTAGCTTAAAGTGTGTGTTGGAGACACTTTAATGGAGAATAGAGAGAAATACACAAAACGCTAACCTTTGATAATTATGAGAATTTCAAATAAGCTATATTATTTTACATTTCAAAAGATTTAGGCTATAGTTATTTCATTTAAAGAAGTAGTAACTAAAAACTCAATCCAACTGCTTCTCTTGTTTCTCTGATATTTGAAAACTCTGATTAGCCTTAAGACAAGTTATTATATTGTTTACTTAAAACCCTACTTCCTTAGACAGCTTTTTAAGATATGCATCTATTTTTATAGAGGTTCCAGAGGGAAAGCAGTTACACAATTGTACTTTAGTACCCTGAGAACAATAAAATGCTGGAGCTGCCAGCTAAAATGGAAGTTAACAGTTTAGTCTCTGGCAATATTATTTTTGAGAATGCTTTCACTTTCTTAAGTTTAGGTTGAACTGGTGGTTGATTTGACCTCAACAGAATTCCCTCAATACTTTCGAGCTCATGCCACAGTGAATGCTGGTTTCAAATAAGTTAAATAAGCTTACCAAGTTCAACAAGTTTAAAGTAGGCTATTGCAAAAACAAAAACTCCTTGGTTAAAAATATACTCAGATTTCCCACTTTATTTCAAACTTTTGGAACATTAAGTAATTAATTGGTTGAAGATGTGATAGAGGGATCTTATTTTTAGCCAAAAGTATAAATCATTTACATCATCCAACACAACGGTGCTCTCAATGACATCTTTAAATAAATATTCCCACCTTCTGCCCTATGGGGCAAATATTTCTTCTCTCCTTTGGATTACTATAAATCAAGTCTTTATTTCTATCATCTAAATTGAAAACCACATACTGCATGAGTAGAAGACATCATAATCATTTCTGCTCAGTTATTGAAGGATACAATTTTTAAAAACAAATTATTTTTCAAGGAATATACCACCACAATTGATCTGAAGGGTAAACACATTCAGTAAGTACATTTTGACTCCATTCAAGTTATGGCAATTTTTAAAATAATAGCCCGCGTTGACTTTCTTCAGTGTTAATCCGCATATGTAATTGCCACCAAATTATCTAATTTGTACTGACTTTATTAAGTTATAGAGAAACATGGCATTTTCATTATTTGATTTTCCAATGAATATTTTCCTTAACTAATGATAAATCACATAAACCATGTTTACTAATGATTATATCCTGAAAACATCCATGTGTATTGAAGGCATAATTACCCTGAACCCCACAATCTGAAAAGTCCCAGAGGAGGCATTTGAAATGACTCAAACAATACAATAGTTTGAAATTGATCTGGGAATCTCATTTCCCTCTTTGTACCAAAGCTCAACTCTGTTTGCTATAAATATTATGATACTATTTTGCACGTATTAACATCACTCAGTGCTTTAGCGAAAACATAACTTGCCTAATAATACAAATTAATTTTACAGGCATTGTACTTGTAGCCCCTATATTCTGAAATTTATTTTTATAGTGGGAGTCATAGAAGACTCTAGATGTATCATTATTTTTAAACTACTAATCTTTTGATATATTTCAATGTTTAAAGAAAAATGAACTAAGTATATTAGAGTTTCATCATTAAAGACAACTAAATTAAAGGAATGAAGTATTGGAATATTAACATTTTTTTTTTCTTTTTAGTCTCAGGCTAAAGGTTTATGTGTACATTTTGAATAACCCCCTCCCCCAATGGAGAAATATCATATTCTCTAATCATTTCTTGTTGAGTCTATTTTGTAGTCATACATATTTTTATATTGTAATATATGACATCCATGTAAATCTTCAAAAACAGCAAGAGATGTTTTGTTTAAAGTGTTCATTTATTAGTTGCTTATGTGAAATTGAATGAATAGACTCTGTTGTCCAGTAGACTGTATATCCCTGATCCATCATGTAGCCTTTCTTGGTGTTTTGACAAGCTACTTATATTTGAAACTCAATCATTTTTTTTTTTTTTGGTAAAATGAGAGTATGCTTGCTTCATAGAATTATTTTGAAGATTAAAGAATAAAATATTTTAAAGTTCTTGGCAGGAAAAAAACCTCTAAATAATACTAGTCCCTTTATTTTACTTTTCAAAATTATCAGCTAAGTGGAATGTAATTTTTTATTAAGATTAAATAGCAGTTGATTACTTTGAAAATAGCTGATATATATTTTTCAATATGGAAGAGCTGTTTGTATTTTTTCTTAAGATTACCATAAGAGAGAAAATATTATTCTGTAATGTAGAGTTGTAAGAAACATGGCTTAATGCCTGTCAGGCTGTGGCTAATGTAAATACATTTCAAGCAGCTATATTAATGTCTATGAAGAAGAACAGCAGCTGTTGAAGGACAGGAGAGTGTTTTGGGCAAGTAATTGATTCCTTGAAACCAAAGAGTGAGAAGGTCTGTATGGATCTTCAAGAATAGAGACCAGCTTCTTCGGAATGCTGCTGGAACGCTGATGTCTATGGGTGAAATGGGAACTGGAAAGTCCCCATATCCAAGGGTGAACCTCCACTAGAGCCATTTAGTTGCAATAGATCATAGAAGCTTAGGCATGGAGCATGGGTAGACCAAACATAAACTGAAAAACTGATTTTCAGGACACTCCCAAAAATCTATTGAGATTAGTTAAGAGGGTCAAAGTCTTCCTTCTACTCCAAAAATTCACAAGATAACAGAAAATATATTTTAAAGAAGAATTCATCTGTTTGAAAAATTCGTGCATTTTCGGTGGTACACAAATACTGAAGAATTCTGAGGGTTAGAAAATACATGGGTACAAATATAGAGAAATAAAACTGGAGGATACTTGGACCCTAAACACACGCAGGCTGAAATATGACAGAGATGAAAATATATTGGGGCAGATCAGACCTTAAGTTAATCAGCAGTGTCACTGGTTTTGGAGGTGACAAACCAGGGAGATGCATTTGATGCAGCTAGGTGGGCCCGGCTCTCCTTCTTTCCCAGATTGACCTAAACATTAGCAATAGCAATATTTATAGTAAAACTATAGCAGTGGACCTAGTGCTTGGAGATAAAAAGGTAAGACCATACTTTAGGTAGCCACTAATCTCCAGGTTAATCTGCCCCCAGAGTGTGTGTTCTTGGCAGTCATGCATGATGGTGTGTCTAAATTCTGCATAAGCGCAGAATGATTCTGAAAGATGAATAGAAGGACAGCATGAGGGACTATTTACTCTAATATTTACCTCATAAAAGTTCCAAGAGAACTCTTATTATACAGAGGCACCTGGGTAGCTCAGTGGGTTAAGTACCTGACTCTTGATTTCAGCTCAAATCATGATCTTGGGGTCATGGGATCGAGCCGGGTGTTGGGCCCCACGTTGGGCTCCATGCTCAGCGGGGAGTCTGCTTGAGACTCTCTCTGCCCCTCTTCCCACTCATGCTCACTCTCTCTCTCTCTAAAACAAATAAATAAGTCTTTTAAAAAATAATTCTTATTATACAACCCAGCAATTACCCAGGCATCCTGAGGAACTTTTTATTTTTTATTTGTATTTTCAAAAATATTTTAGGGGTGTCTGGGTGGCTCAGTCAGTTAAGTACCTGACTCTTGATTTTGGCTCAAGTCATGATCTCAGGGTTGTGAGATCAAGCCCTGAGTTGAGCTACATGCTTAGCGGGAAGTCTGCTTAAGATTCTCTCTCTCCTTCTCCTTCTGCCCCTCCCCCCACCCACTCTCTCTCTCTCTCTCTCTCTCTAAAATAAATAAATAAAATAAAAATAAATAAAAAGTTCTAAAAGTGGATAAAAGAGAGTAGAAATAATCAAGGACGTAATAGAAGAAAATAGTTGAGAGCTAAAAACATAACTCTTTACATTGAAGGATGCACTAAATATTGTACAGGATTAATAGAAAAGGCACAAAACTACACACAATAGTAAAGAAGGATACCATTTCTCTCCTCCCCAATCCACTCATGTTGACTGTATTGTTTTTTAAGGAATCATTAAATAATTATTGAGTAAAAATGAAAGAAAAATTGAAATTGTTAAGTATTTTAAGTGTATGTACTAATACCTATATATTTAAAAAACCCTATATTATGTCACCAAAGTATTGTTTGTAATATATTAAGATATAAATGTATTAATTTAAAATTAAGATGGACTGAAAACAAAGGAATCCATCTACACTTCCAAACCTTAGAAGAATAACAGAAGCAAAAGCAACTTTTAGAACTAGAGATAAAAACAAAAAGTAATCAGGGCACCTGGGTGGCTCAGGTGGTTGAGCAACTTGACTCTTGATTTCAGCTAGGGTCATGGTCTCAGGGTCCTGGGATCAAGCCCTGAGTCTGGGCCCCCCACTCAGTGGGGAGTCTGCTTATCTCCCTCTCCCTCTGCCCCTCCTCCTGCTCTCTCTCTCTCTCTGAAATAAATAAATAAATCTTTAAAAAAAATAGTAGCTTGTATTTTAAAAAATAATGGAGCAAAAAATAATAAGGAAATAAGTTTCACAGATATAACCAAAAGCGGTTCTTTGAAAAGATCAAAAAAATAGACAAACTTTTGTAAATCTAAATAAGAGAGAACTGTAACAAGGACAGAGATAACATTAAAACTAGAAGGATGTGTAACAAAGGTTAAAACTTCAAGATAATACATTTCCATGCTGAAAATACTGGAATATCTAAATAAAATTTACAAGGTAAGAATAAGTCAGAGTTCATCAGAATAAAGAATTACCCCAATGACCTGCCACAGGCAAATGAATAAGTGAACACCACTTTAAGCAAATATTCTTTAATAGTTATTCAAAGTTCATCACAGGAAGTGAAAAATCACTGAATCCTTTCCACACAGTAGGCACTATTCTAAGCCCCTTACATGGATAATCTAATTTAATCTTTACAAAAAACCTACTTTATCTACGATTACATAGCTAGTGTGCTGCACAGGCAAGACTCAAACCTAAGTTGTCTGGCTCCAGAGCCCACACCTAGCTTTCCTGCTATTCTGTTCTTTAGGTGTATGACTCTTATGTAGTAACTCCACAGTCCTTTACTTTAGGTCCGACCAAAACCAAACTTTACTATCATCAAAGCATAAGGAGCTATTTAAAAGTTACTGAATCTTCGATAACCATGATGGAACAAGGGGTTTATGATGTGGAGCACACAGCACTTCCTTAGCAAAATCTCCAACTACTTCCTTTGGGACTGTAGTTCTGATGTCTCTTGACTCTCTTCTTCTGTAGCCCTTTACCTTCCCAGGAAGCTCCTGATATCCTCTTATTGATGCCCTAAAATTTTTACATGAATCTCTCTCGATGTATAACAGAGAGCATTGTGGTTTTCTCAACATTTATCTCAATACCTAGATATCCTATTCTCCTCATTAATAATTTCTTAAAGCATGGCAAAAGCCTTCATACCAAGATAAAAAGTTTGTTTGCTACCCAAAAAACAATTACCTCTTAGGAGGATCCACACTTCTTTGGATGTATTGTGTGTATGACATGAATAATTTAAAACTAGGAAATTTATTACATGCACTGTTTAGAAGCATAACAAATTCAAATTATATCAGTTGTACAGGACTCACTCTTGGAAACTGGAATTAATAGCATATAAATATCTATATTTATGTTAGTGATGTTGTATCACCCTAAAGAGATTACACTCCATTTAGAAATCTCTCCTATTTGACTTTTAATCCTTCTCTCTCCCTTTCGGCCACTTCTGTTTATAAGGATAATAAGAGTAAACTAAGGACTTACGAACAAGGACGACTATAAATCTTCAACTACGCATATTTGTAAAATAAAATATTTTTATTAAAACAAGTTATTTCCCATAACCAAGAAATAGCAAAACATCAAAATCAAAAGTACAAAAATCTAGATGCTTGGTGTGAATCTTGACTCAGCCATCCACTGGCTGTGTGACCAGAGAGGTTTCTTAGCCCATCTGAGCTCCCAGTTTCTCCTCTATAAAGGGATAACCATAGCCCCACTTCAGAGGGATGTTGGTGAGATTAAGTGAGATAATATGTCATAACACATAAGCATTAAAAAGAGGGAACTACAATTATTTTTCTGTTTTTGAATTCTGCTTATATGTGTGAATGTGTGAAATACAGCTTTTGATTTTCTTTTCTGTTGATTTTTTGTTTGTTTTGTAGAATTCTAAATGTACAGTACTTTGAAATTTTTTATTTCCTATACATTTGATTTTTGGATCATTCCACCCACTGTGAGAGTTTCAGTGATCATTTTTCTGTAGATATTACATAATGAAATGCCTCAGACCTGCCTAGATCTTCAGCCCAAACCCAAAACAATCTCCAGTGTTTTAATAGATAAAAGCACATATGTACCCCATTCTCACCTCAAGTTGAATATATCCCATACAAAATATCATCTTAATAGATAAAATCACATCAGTACCCCATTCTCACCTCAAATTGAATATATCCAATACAAAATATCATCTTCTCAGCCATTTATCTTTTTTTTTCCTTTTTCCCTCATGGCCACCTCTGCTCTTTCAATTCTAACAGCCCAAATTTTATTATTTAATTAATGTCTCCCCCTATTCTATCTACAAAAAATAATGGGCAAGTTTTATAGTCCCATAGATTCTACCTCCCCTAATATGCCTCACATCTGTCTGCTTGTTAATATCCTCCTGCCTCAACTCTTATATAATAGTGTTCTATCTAGATTTGTTTCCTCCAGTCTCTTCCTTTTCCATCTTATATTTTACCTAAGAAATTATGATTTATCTTGATAAACCATGATGACTTCACTCTTCCTGTCAATGAACTATAGTGGATATCACCTACCTGATGAATGACAAACTCCTCAACTTAAACTTACTTTTTTTCTACTCTTTCTATATTACTACCTCACTGTGAACACTACAACTCCAACATTAGCAGTTCCTTGAATAAATCTTTAGCTTTCCAACTTCCAGGTTCTAGGTTATTTTCAACTTTCTATACATAGCGCCCTCTCCTGCACTCTAAAGAAATCCTACCATAATCAAGTACCACCACTTCTATGAACTACTTGAGATCAAACAAGTAGATTTGGGTTTTTCCCCCCTCAATTCTTGTGGCATTTTGTTTACAACTATAATGGCAAGGTTCCCCAAAATACTGTTTGAGGCTTCATAGTATTTCATAGGCTTCAGACAAGAATTTGAATATACTGAATCTCTTTTGGAAAATTACTAAAGCTTTTGAAGGTTTTTGGAAAATGACTAAACTCTATATCTTTCTACTGTAGGGAAAATACTTCATATAAAACAGCATAACAACTTAAAGTGCAGAAAAGAGAACTAGGCATATAGTAAGTTCTCAATAAATAGTAATTTTCTTATATAGCCACTAGTGATCAAAAATATTCTCCTAACTTCTTAAAATACCCCTTTAAAATTATAAGTTTCTTGAGTACAAGGATATCAATTTTGCCATTTCTTTTTTTTTTAAGATTTTATTTATTTATTTGACAGAGAGAGACACAGTGAGAGAGGGAACACAAGCAGGGGAAGTGGGAGAGGGAGAAGCAGGCTTCCCGCTGAGCAGGCAGCCTGATGGGGGGCTCGATTCCAGGACCCTGGGATCATGATCTGAGCTGAAGGCAGACGTTTAATGACTGAGCCACCCAGGTGCCCCAATTTTGCTATTTCTATATATCTCTTATCTCTGTAGTCTGTGCAGGTCCTTATGCAGAGATGGCATTTAACAGAATTTATTAAGTTGAATTCTTTTGTTCAATAATCATCAGCATAATTGTCATAAATTCAAGTGAATCCTTAAACATGTCTTTTTTTTTTTTTCACAAGAAGTCTCTTGAACTTAATTCAAGCTCTGATTTTGACCAGTATTCATGACATGAGAGGATAGGAATGCCTGACCTGTCAGTTCTGAGGTTAACTTTGTACATGAGAACTACTGTTCATGGCAAAGTGCAGGATTTTTCTTGAAAACAATTCCAGGAAATATACTGCTATATAGATTGGGTTATATCCATCCAGAATAATATTGAATGTCTGCTATATCCATTGCTTTGTCCAAATTTAGACTATGAGTAATAGAGTCATACAAAGTTTACTAACAGGAAAAAGTAATTGTTTAGACAATGTTCCTCCTCATTGTATCAAAATATTTCACACATAATTACCAAAGGGAGGTAGAATAAAGCAAGGTGGTTTTGAAAGCATCTTTCAGAATGTTAATATGCATCAGAAAAATTTTGCAATATGACTTTAATTTACTATTAAAAATCTTCTCCATGGTATATATTACATTATCCTACTTTTCTATTGTCTATTTTGTGTGGTGCTATGTAGTTTTTGTGCTATGAAACATAATCATATTTCTTTTTTTTTTTTAAAGATTTTACTTGACAGAGAGAGACACAGCGAGAGAGGGAACACAAGCAGGGGGAGCGGGAGAGGGAGAAGCAGGCTTCCTGCCGAGCAGGGAGCCCGATGCGGGGCTCGATCCCAGGACCCTGGGACCATGACCTGAGCTGAAGGCAGATGCTTAACGACTGAGCCACCCAGGCACCCCAACATAATCATATTTCAAAGATATATTAGAAAGTTACATGAGTTTGAAGTAAGTGTAAAGATGGTCAAGTTGGGTAAATACTTAATTAAATGTCAGAATCTAATATGCTTTTATCACTGCTGTTTCTCCTACAAAGTTATGAGGTTATTTTTAATTCTAGAAAATAAATTTTGAGTAGTCAAAGTTGAAAAAAACATATTACTTATGTCAGCTCAGCATCGAAGTGAGAATAATGAGGAATGCGAGATATACAGGTACCATGCCATCGTTTTACTAGCCACAACCAGATAGCACAAATCAGTGAAACCCTAGTAATTGCCTATTTCACACGCTGTACCTGCAAAGTGGGTATAAAATAACTTAAACGTATAGTAGACCTAAAGTTAGTGAAATCTATATTAAATTTCCCCATAATTTTCTTCTCTACAACCTTTTCCCTTTTCCTCACTGAAGCCCAGAAAAATCTACTTGGCAAATTATATGCCAAAAATGTAAACCAAAAGGTAGCATGACGAATAAATCATCAATGATAAAATTTTAAAAATTAACAAGAGTTTCAAGGATGACTAAGATGGAATAAACTTATCAGGGCCTATCTTCCCCTTTGATCACAATAAAACCTCTGGACAGACTACAAAGAATGACTACATGACTATGGAAAGTAAATAATAGCAGATGATTTGGGAGGGAGGTCAAATCTGAAAAAGAAAGAAAATGCCAGGACTTTTTTTTCCCCCCTCTCTCCTTTATCTCCTGGCTTTTACCCGAGAGTATAAGAAGTGGACAATGAAAACTGGAAAGAAAATTATGTTTTTCAAGACAGAAGACAGGACAACAGGACATCTATCAGCCGGAGAATGGATTGGGAGGAAGATCTTTTCTCCTTTTCTGTATCACACCTGTCCCAAGAAAGGGTTTATAAAATCTCAGGTAAAACCCCTACTCCTGGAACCAAGAAAGGGACCCCAATGTCCTAAAGAGTGTGGGGGAGATCCACGTTATTCTGTCTCTTTTCTCCCTTAGCTTTGTCTGAGGGTGGCCACAGTAATGCAAACCCGTGCATCAGCACAAAAGGTTAAACCATGACAAACTCTGGCTTACAAACCAGAAGACTGGGAAAAGGGGTCACAGGGAGCCAAAAAGTGGCTGAAAGACTGGGAAGGTGAGCGATGGAGAAGGGGATATCTAAAAACTCTATCTGAACTGACAAATATCTGGGCTCACCTCAATCTGTGCACTAGTAGAATTGACACCAATAAGCATGATAAAAGCTTTGAGAACTGGATTATTGTTGACACCAACACCTAAGTCCTAGACAAAGCCTTGAATGAACAGGCACAAGGAAACTAAAACAGCAGAGTACAGGCTTTGAAACCTGAACTGACTTCGGAAGCACCGCCTACAGTAGGCAAATTGAAACTTTTGATCTGAACCTGTGTCTACTGCCTGCTCAAACAAGAGAAAAGAAAATGTACAGTAAATCTTCAAATAATTTTAACAGGACTCAGATTTTTACAACATAACATGAAAAATATCCAAGAAATCCAAAATCACTTGACATTGAAAGAACTGGGAAAATCTGCCCAACATTGGGAAAAAATAATAATAAAAATGTTAATTCCAAGATGACTCAGATGTTAACATCATCTGACAGATTTAAAGCAATTCATCACCAAGTTCCATGAGCCAAAGTTGATCACTCTAAAAATTAATAGAAATTTTCAGCAGAGAAATAGAAAGTGTATTATAAAATCAGGCGGCAAGTGGAAATAAATATAACTGAAAAATACAACATATGAGATCAAAGCTTCACTGCATGGCCGCCATAGTAGATGTGGAAATGGTATAGAAGAAATTCAGTGAACTTAAAGATAGATCAGTAGAAATTTTCAAATCTTAACAATAAAAGAAAAAAAAGATTGCAAATATAAGCAGAGCTCAGGCACCTATGGGACAATATCACAAGGTATGGTAATCATTTCATTAGCATTCTAGAAAGAAAAGCCAAAGTAATTGGTGCAGAATGAGAAAATATTTGAGGAAATGATGGTCTAAAAACCATCTTCCAAAATTTTAACAGAGTTTGATCTTTCTCTTCATTTCAGGTAAAAGTCTGCTAGTCATCCATCCAGTCTTTCCTTAGGAATGGAACTCAAATGCTGTATCTGGCAAAAGTGAAGAAATCCTTTATCAGTTTCATTTGTACCAGATGTGACTATGTGCTGGCCAATGGGGTATAAATAAACATGATTTGATTTACTTTTAGGTGATGTTCTAGCAATAAAATATGTGTTTCCTTTCTCCTTTTCTCTTTCTCTTTGCCTGAAATATGAACCTTTTACATCTAATATTGAATGCTTATTGACATGAGGATTAAGACAAGGTCCTGGGGGTGGGAGTGTGAGGATGGAAAAAAGCCAAAATATAGGAAAAAAATGGACCCCAACCACATGGACTGCAAATCCAAAGACTGTTACATGACTGAGAAAAAATGGTTTAAACTTCAGTTGGGACTTTGTTATAGGAGCTGTACATTTATCCTAAATTAATATAAGCTCTTAGCCCAATTATAATTCAGACATTCCCTATCAAAAATAGCCCCTCCCACACATTTTCTATCACATTATTTTACTTTATTATCTTCATAGGACTCACCAGCATCTCAATTACCTTTTTAATATATTTATCTGTAGATTATTTTCTCTGTATAGTATTTGGATTTTCCCAAGCATGTATGCATAAATTTCTTTTACTAATTTTAAAATATTGAAGACTGAATGAATCAGCATGATTTTAAGGTTTTCCTTCAATGGAATTGTTCTATTGGCTTGCTATAATATTAAATCCAAAGAAATGATGGAGAAAATTGAGCTACTGGTTGTTTGTACTTCATTTCAATATTGGTATTTTGCTACCTTTTAAATTTTATTTTAAATTTAAAATTCTATTAGGACAGTGATTTTACCTGTTTTTGTTATTACTGATGCTTTATGATTTGCTTTATTTTTTTGTCTGTTTGTCAAAGGCAAATATGCATTAGTTTGCCTAAATGACCAGGTTTACATAAACAAATTGCTTGCTAATTCTAAAACCACCTTTTATCTCTTACTCATAAAAGTTTAGAGGGGGGCGCCTGGGTGGCTCAGTTGGTTAAGCGACTGCCTTCGCTCAGGTCATGATCCTGGAGTCCCGGGATCGAGTCCCGCATCGGGCTCCCTGCTCGGCAGGGAGTCTGCTTCTCCCTCTGACCCTCCTCCCTCTCATGCTCTCTGTCTCTCATTCTCTGTCTCAAATAAATAAAATCTTTTAAAAAAAAAAGTTTAGAGGAATGTAAATCCTTTAAAGCAATCATATTTTATAAATAACCTTGAATCCTTCCTCATGTACAAAACTACTCTTTGAAACTTGGGTATTTTAATTACTAGCAGTAACTAAACAATGATGAGCCACTTCACATAAAAGTGAAACACCAATACACTGAGATACTTATTTAACACTAATAAAATAACTATGCATTCCCCAATAAGTACACTTCCTGAGATAATCCTTATGGGTGGGAGAAGGAGCTCTGTAGTGAATAATAGACAGTTGCCCCTATTGTGACTTCATTGGCTGCATGAAATGGGATATAAGACCATGTTAGATCAACAAGTAGTGTTAGCTGCTTCTCATATGACAATAAGTCTAGAGTAGTGTCCAAGAATGCCTAATTAATTTGTGTCAACCACATCCATATTTCCATCTTTCTGTGTCACTTCTTTTAGCTCATAATATTCATTCTCATGTCTGTATTCTCCAAGTGTAGCCTAAGCCATTGCAAATACATGATTGCTCAATATTCCAGACATCATGACAATACTTTAAGCAAGAAGGGAAGTGTATAAGAAGAAGGGGGCAAAATTTTTTCTAGAAATGTATCAAAGAACAAGTTCTGTCTTTAAGGGAAGTTGGGAAATATAATTATTTGGCTGGTTACATAGCACAAAAAAAAAATGCACTTTTATTTTTAATGAGGAAAATTTCATATTATCTAGGCAACTAAATCATGGCTATATTTTTCCAAATGTCTTTTCCCTGCAGAAAACAAGCCTGTAGACAGTCAGATAATTTGGGGAACACACTCAGCCACTTACATAAGTCTTCTTCCTTTGAAACAAAATACTGGAAGTTAAAAGCATACATTCTAGTGCCTCATTCTCCCAAGTTTCACTGAATGTATAAAGATAGCTTCCATATTGCCCATGCTACTCACTCCAAGATCAAGAAATTGTAAGCATTAAGCATAAGTTTACCAGACCTGAGGACCTGTTTTAAAGCTACAGCCATCAAGACAGCTTGGTACTGCACCACGATAAACAAATAGACCAGTGTAACAGAATAAATAATGTAGAAATAGATCCATATATTTGTGGTCACTTGATTTAGCTCATATGTGAAAAATGTAATGTTATGAAGAAATCACAGACTTTTTAATAAGTGAGACTCTGTTAACTGAGCATCCATATTGGAAAAAAAGGCGAATCTTGACCTCACATCATTCATAAAAGTCAATCCCAAGTGGTTTATAGATTTGAACAGCAAAGGTAACACAATACAGTGGTAAAAATAATACTATAATTCCAAGGCCATGGGCTTAAAAATGATTTCTTAAATAATATACAAAATGTGCTGATCATAAAGAAGTAAAACATTGACAAAATTAACTTCATCAATATTAAAAAATTTTGTTCATAAAAGACACTATTGGAAACATTAGATTTATGAAAAAAAGCAAGCTGCAGAAAAGGAAAAAATACTTGTATTACATATATCTGACCGAACATTTACATCTGATATACAAATTAATCCTATAAATCAATAAGAAAAAGAAAGGCATAATGAATTCAGTGAAGTTTCAGGATACAAACTCAACATACAAAAATCAGTTTCATTCCTAACACTAACAAAAAACTATCTGAAAAAGAAATTAAGAAAACAATCCCATTTATAATAGCATCAAAAAGAATAAAATACTTAGGAATAAATTTAACCAAGGAAGTGAAAAATCTGTACACTGAAAATTATGACACATTGATGAAAGAAATTGAAGGACACCAATAAGGGCAAAGATGTCTGTGTTTATAGTTTGGAAGAATCAAAATGATTAAAAGTGCACACTACCCAAAGAAAACTACAGATTCCATGAAATTTTTATCAAAATTCCAGTGGCATTTTTCACAGAAATAGAAAAAGCAACCCTAAAATTTGTATGAAACCACAAAGACCCCAAATAGCCACAGCAATCGTGAGAACAAACAAAGCTGGAGGCATTAGGCATCCTGATTTCAAACTATATTTCAAAGCTATAGTAATTAAAATAGTGTGGCACTGGCATGAAAATAGACACATAGACCAATGGAGTGGAATAGAGAGCCCGGAAATAAGCCCACACATATATGGTCAACTATTCTCTGACAAGGAAGCCAAGAAAACACAATAGGAAAAGGACAGTCTCTTCAATAAATGGTGCTGGGAAAACTGGATATTTCCAGCAAAAGAATAAAATTATACTCTTGTCTCATACCATATAAAATACCACTCAAAATGGATTAAAGATTTAAACACATGACCTGAAACAGTAAAACCCCTAGAGGAAAACAGAGGAAAAAGCTCCCTGACATTGACCTTGGCAATGATTTTTTGTATATAATCCCAAAAGCTCAGGTAACAAAAGCCAAAGTAAACAAGTGGGACTATATCAAACCAAAAAGCTTCTGCATAGCAAAAGAAATAATAAATGAAAAGGCAACCTATGAAATGGGAGAAAATATTTGCAAACCATATATATCAGATATAGGTGTTTGCATATACTATGTTAACATCCAGAATATATAACCAATTCATACAACTCAATAGCAAAACACACAAATAACCCAGTTTAAAAATAGGCAAAGAAACAGAATAAGACATATTTCCAAAGAGACATACAAAGATCAACAGGTACATGAAAAGGTGCTCAGTATGACTAATCAGAAAAATGCAAATCACAACCAAGTGGCATACCACCTGGTACCTGTTAGGATGGTTATTATCAAAAAGACAAAAGATAACAAATGCTGGCAAGAATGTGGAGAGAAGGAAACGGTTGTGCACTGTATAAATACATAGAGTATACAGGTGTGTACATATACACTGCACATATATATCTACACACATATACATATATATGCATATGCATATATAGGAATATACATATATATACACACATAGGGTGAAATATTGTTCAGCCATGAGAAAGAATGGAATCCTGCCATTTGTAATGAGATGTATGAACCTGCAGGGCATTATATTAATGAGTTACGCCAGACAGAAAGCAAGTACTACATGATCTCATTTATATACGTAATCTAAGTAAGTTGAACTTATAGAACAAGAGAGTACCACAGGGGTTAGCAGGGGCTTGAGGGTTGGGGGGAATGGGGAGATTTTAGTCCAAGAGTATAAACGGCCAGTTATAAGATGACTAAATTCTGGGAATATAATGTACATCAGGGTGATTATAGTTAAGAATAATGTATTTTTTTAAGAATAATGTATTTTATACTTGAAATTTGCTAAAAGAGTCACTCTTTTTTTAATTTTTTAGTTATGTTAATCCCCATGCATTACATCATTAGTTTTAGATGTAGTATTCCATGATTCATTGTTTGTGCATAACACCCAGTGCTCCATGCAGAACGTGCCCTCCTTAATACCCATCACCAGGCTAACCCATCCTCCCCCCCTCCCCTCTAGAACCCTCAGTTTGTTTTTCAGGGTCCATTGTCCTCATGGTTCGTCTCCCCCTCCGATTTCCCCCCCTTCATTCTTCCCCTCCTGCTAGCTGCTGCTGCTTCTTTTTTTTTTTTTTTCTTAACATATATTGCATTATTTGTTTCAGAGGTAGAGATCTGAGACTCAACAGTCTTGCACAATTCACAGCGCTTACCAGAGCACATACCCTCCCCAGTGTCTATCACCCAGTCACCCCATCCCTCCCAGCCCATCCCCCACTCCAGCAACCCTCAGTTTGTTTCCTGAGATTAAGAATTCCTAAAAGAGTCACTCTTAAGTGTACTCACCACACACACAGGTATACACACAAAAGGTTCACTTTGTGAGATGATCGCTGTGTTAATTAATTTGATTGTGGTAATCATTTCAAAATACATACATATATCAAACCATCATATTGTATACCTTAAATGTATATAATTTTACTATATCCTCATTATAGATGGGGGGAAAAAAAGAGAAAGAGAGGTCTCACAACAGAATGTGGGCCAAAGGACTTGAACACACACTTCAAGGAGTAGTTATCTAAATGAACAAAAAGTGCTGGTCTTTGTTTCATCATAGGGGAAATGGAAGTTGAACCCACAATGAAATATCATTACATAAACACTTGAATTGCTAAAATGAAAAAGACAAAAAATATACCAAGTATTGGAAAGAATGTGTACCAACTATACTCCCATACACAGTCAACGGGTGTTAAAATTTGAAAACTACTTTAAAAACTGTTTACTAAGATCTTTAAAAGCTGAGCAAATGCATACCTCATAACAAAGAAATTGCACTCTTAGGTACATAGCCAACAGAAATATGTGCATATGTTCAGGAAAAGAAATATGCAGAATGTTCACAGCAGCTCTCTTTGTAATAGCCAAAAACTGAAACAACCCAAATGTCCTTTAGCATCTGAATGGATAATGCAAAGTATTTTCACAGAACTGAATATTATACAACATGAAGATTAAATAAATTTTTGCTAAAAACTCAAATATGTAATAACACAAAGAGCTAAATCAAGCACACATACTGAAACATCTCACTTATGGAAGTTCAAAATCAGGCAAAAGTAATCAGTGGTATTAAAGATCAGGACAGCGGTTAGCATTTGGGAGGTATTGTCTAGGATGGGACAAGAGAGAGGCTTCTGGGGTGCTAGCAATGTTCCATTTCTTGATCCAGGTACTGAATAGGTGAGCATATTCATGCTTTGTACAAATTCAACAAGCTGAAAACTTATAGTTCGTGCATTTTTATGTATGCATGTTACAATTTAATGAAAAAAATAAAAATCTAGATACATATTTGGTAAATATCTTCTCATTAAAATAAATGTAATAATCCATAAGTTTGTAAAATAAAAATAAAAATCTCTAAAAATTTCTCAGCAAATTCCTTCTTCTCTCTAACACTTTAATACTCCCCACCTCAAAAGCAATCATTTTAATAGTATGGTGTAGAAGAGACCATTATCTTCATAGACCTAAATGTATGTAGAGATCTCTGTACTGGAGATATTTTTACATCAATACTTATAAATCTAATTTACTCAGTTTAGCATCTACATAAATTTCTACCGTATGGTTACAATTACCCATTTTTCACTTACAGATACTGAATTTGTTTTCTAGTCTGCTATTTTACACAAGGAGTCAGGTGTATTTATATATGTGTGTGCAGGTACTTCTTTAAAAAGATTTTCTAGATTTAGAATTGATAATCTGATAGATGAATACATTTTACATATTGATATGTGCTACCAAATTGTTCCCTCTATGTATAAAGTACACATTTTATGGTATTAATTTAGATAAAATTAATTGTATCTTTAACTATAGAAAATTATCACATTAACAAGTGATAAAAATTTAAATATTATTTACCCTTATAGAATTAATCCATTTATGGACACAAAAATTACTTAATCTATGAAAACAAGAATCAGCATCATTCAAAGATGACAAAGAACAAAGTCTAAGTCATAAAATAGCTAATCTTTTATGCAGCATATGGGGTGTTAGCAAGGATTCCCAAAATAAAATATGGTATTTTTGATCAGTATATTTAGGAAGAATGAAAGTCTAAGAGATCGTTTATAGAAATTACTGCAGATCTTGATTTTCTTGGGTGTCATTCCAACAACTGATGTATTCAATCTTCTTCCCGGAGAATAGAAATTCTCATGTTTCCTGAAGAGAGTAAGCCCGCCAGATCCGATAGTCCCTCTCTCACAGACACTTCCCACTGGTATAGAACCTGACCCAAAGGAGTCAATCTAGTTGGAAGTGTTTTATAAAAAGATTCTCTCTAATAGGAACTGTGAAGATTAATGGAACCATTATCTCTCAAATGGAGTTGTCATCAAGACAAGAGAGTTAACCAGCTGGTATAATAGGAATGAACACCAAGATACATGGAGATGGATAAAGGGAGAGAAAGTAGCTGAGTCTCAATTAATGTTGGAAGACCAGAGACAGAACCAAAGGGCACTGGCTTCTGAAGGAAGAACTACTATCTTCTTAGTTTAGTGACCTGAATTGTTGACAGATTCTTAATGTAATAGAGGTTCATGAATAAAGTTCTAAGCAACATTATGTTTGGCTGAGATGGCTGTCTTCTTTACTCCTTCTCATACCCATATATAAAACCACTTATTAAGACTATAAAGTAATACAGAGGGTACGTTTAGTAATATGTAAAGATTTCCTGGTGAAAATACATGCTGTTGGTGATTAAAGAGTTTCTGAAACAACTGAAAAGTAGTCATAGTGATGAGAATGTTACTACTGGGAAGAATAATTGGAAAGTGATTTTAAGCAAAACATTTAACCCAAATAAGTTAAATTTTCTTTTTCTTTTTTTTTTTAATTATGTTAGTCACCATACAGTTCATCATTAGTTTTTGATGTAGTGTTCCATGATTCATTATTTGCATATAACACCCAGTGCTCATTACAATACATGTCCTCCTTAATACCCATCACTGGTCATTAGCCATCAGGGAAATTCAAATCAAAACCACATTGAGATACCACCTTACACCAGTTAGAATGGCAAAAATTAACAAGGCAGGAAACAACAAATGTTGAAGAGGATGTGGAAAAAAGGGAACCGTCTTACATTGTTGGTGGGAATGCAAGCTGTTACAGCCACTCTGGAAAACAGTATGGATGTTCCTCAAGAAATTAAAAACAGAGCTACCCTATGACCCAGCAATTGCACTATTGGGTATTTACCCCAAAGATACAGATGCAGTGAAAAGAAGGGCCACCTTCACCCCAATGTTCATAGCAGCAATGTCCACAATAGCCAAGTTGTGGAAGGAGCTGAGATGCCCTTCAACAGATGAATGGATAAAGAAGATGTGGTATGTGTAAACAATGAAATATTACTCAGCCATCAGAAAGGATGAATACCCACCATTTGCATCGACATGGATGGAACTGGAGGGGATTATGCTAAGTGAAGTAAGTCAAGCAGAGAAAGACAGTTATCATATGGTTTCACTCATATGTGGAACATAAAGAATAAGTTAAATTTTCTGATGAAGGAGACAACAGAAGGCTAACAAACTGTATGACACCTGTAAAATGGAAGGTAATGTTAGGCTTTCTCTAACGCTTCCAGCAAACAGATTTATTTGTTGTATAGACAAAAGATACCAGACTGCAGATAACAAAGTTTGGGAAAAAACAAATATGATGGTTACTTACATCACAGATTGAAGGGGCAACAAACTGTCAATTAATGTTAAAAAAATACCAATCTATAATTGGTGTAGCTTTAACATATATTTTAATAGCTAGAGTATTAGTTATATGTTACAATTCTCACAATTCTTCTGTAATGTTTATTTTTACATATACTTTTTAAATAGATTGTTTTTCAAGAGATGCTACTGGATTGTAATCAATATTGTATTAATTAGAGAGATTAATAGCTTCACAATATTGAGTGTTTATTAAAATCTTCTGTATTAAAGTCCCTTGGTAGAATTTTAAAAAGTTTTTATTTAAATTGCACTTACACATTTCTTGTTGTAGTTTTTGTTTTTCTGAGATGTTGTACATATGTCTTTGCTCCTGTGAGTAAAAACTCTTCTTCACTTACATTTTATTTTATTTGGGGGGTATATATGATTGCTTTTTCACCAGCCACCATACTTATTTCTCTGTCTTTCTGTCTTTAATTAAAAGCATAAAATATCATTATCAACAAAATATTGCCTGCTCCTTTAAAATCTTTATATGTTGTGTTATTCTTTATGGACTAATTATATTGATTCCTACTGTCAGAATAATTTTATTTTGTTTTATTTTATTTTTTAAAGATTTTTTATTTATTTATTTGACAGAGAGAGAGAGATAGCGAGAGCAGGAACACAAGCAGGGGGAGTGGGAGAGAGAGAAGCAGGCTTCCCGCAAAGCAGGGAGCCCGATGTGGGGCTCGATCCCAGGACCCTGGTATCATGACCTGAGCCAAAGACAGAAGCTTAAGGACTGAGCCACACAGGTGCCCCACAGAATAATTTTAAATAATAATGATTACAGTTGGCCTTAGTCATGGTCTTGACTTCAGATGGAAGATTTCAAGCTAACTCTTCCTATGAGAAATAGGAAAAGAGTTTTGTTTTTTTTTTAAAGATTTTATTTATTTATTTGAGAGAGAGAGAATGAGAGAGAGCACATGAGAGGGGGGAGGGTCAGAGGGAGAAGCAGACTCCCCGCCAAGCAGGGAGCCCGATGCGGGACTCGATCCCGGGACTCCAGGATCATGACCTGAGCCGAAGGCAGTCGCTCAACCAACTGAGCCACCCAGGCGCCCTAGGAAAAGAGTTTTATGTCATGTTATAGAGGCAACAATCTAGTCTTTTAAGATTCACTCAATAATCATATATTGATCTTCAATTTTATCAAATGTCTTATTGGCATCTATAGACATGATCTTGTTTCTTTCTCATATTGACATGTTAAATTGTAGGTTGATAGATTTTTCTAATTTTGAACTACACTTCTGTCCCTGGTAAAAATCTTTTTTATACATGTTAAGCTTCTTCTAAAAGATTCTAGCTTATATATCTATAATTGAGATAGGCCTGTTTTGTGTTGTTAGGATTGCTAGCTGTGGATGTCAGTAGCATGCTGTGCTTGTAAAAAATCTTTAGAGAATCTTTCTTCCTATATTCTCCATATATTTAAAATTTTTTAATATGAGGTTCTGTTCTTTAAAGTTTATATGGTTAATTTACAAAAATGTTTGGGTCTAGTGTACATTTGTAGATAGCTACTTAAAATGTATCCATTTCTTGAGTAATAAATTTGCTCAGGTTTTTTAATTTCCTTTGAACCAAATTTAAAATTTATATTTTTGAAAATAAATCATGTATTTCATAGAACTCTTTATAGTTATTTGCCTGAAGTTAAGCAAATGATCTCTTAAATCTAATAATAATGATTTCATGTATTAGTTTTATATTTGTCAATAAATCATTGACATCTGAAATTTTGACTATTGGTTCTTCTGCTTTTCTAAAATATTTAATATCTTGTTAGAGAACTTCTAATAATTAGAGCCATTTCATTCAACATACTCATATTATATTGAAGAAATCCTGAAAATCTGGATGTATAAGAGATTTATCAAGAATTATATAACTGCTTATGGATACCCTTCAATCCTTGTCTAGAGTTTTCCTCTATCGAGCAAAAACAGTAGGACCCGTTATAAGATGTACAGCTTAGAAAAATGTATTGGATTCTTACCCTAGGACCCTTGTGACCTTGGACAAATTGCTTAACCTCTCTGTCCTTCAGTTTTTCACCTTTAAAACAAGGTAAATTATGTACTGCCTGCCTTGTAGTGTTGTTAGCAGTGTTTGGTAAATAATCCATCTAAAAAATCCTTTTTCTTCTGAAAGAAGATGGATCACAAACCTGTGCTTTAAAACTACTCTGTATTTCACATTACTTTATTTTTTATATTTAAACTTTACTGTCCTTGAGTTGACATTTATAGGAAAATCCTCATTTGGATTTTTTTAATTTAATTTTATTATGTTATGTTAATCACCATACATTACAACATTAGTTTTTGATGTAGTGTTCCACGACTCATTGTTTGCGTGTAACACCCAGTGCTCCATTCAATACATGCCCTCTTTAATACCCATCACCAGGCTAACCCATCTCCCCACTCCCCTCTCCATTAGAACCCTGCTTGTTTCTCAGAGTCCATAGTCTCTCATGGTTCGTCTCCCCCTCCGACTCCCCCCTTCATTTTTCCCTTACTACTATTTTTTTTAACATATAATGTATTATTTGTTTCAGAGGTACAGATCTGTGATTGAACAGTCTTATACAATTCACAGCGCTCACCATAGCCCATACCCATTTGGATTTTAAAGAGCTTTAAATAAGAATTTTCATATCTAATCTAAAATACCAAGTATGAGATATATAAATGTATATTACATTTGTATTACTTCATGTATTTTAATCTACTACTTTATTATTGAAATCAGGCCTATCATTTGAGGTTGTTTGTCAAGTATCCTTTATGAATATTCAGTTTTTCTTTTCTCTTTAAAGTCTCTGTTTAAAAAAAATAATAATAACTCTACTCTTTTCTTGGTATTCTTTCCTTTGAACAAACACTTTATCTTTGTTCCAGTCCAGTGTTCATTATCACATCAATAAGCCTGTTTGGTTTGCTTTCCATCTTAATATGACTGTTTATATATTTTTCTGTTGCTTTTACTAACTATTCTGCTTGCCAATTGTGCTCTGTTTGAAGTATACATATCCTCCATCTGCTGTAACATTTTGTACCCATGTCCCAGCTGTACTAATTCTATTAATTGCATAGTATTTATTGAACTTTATTACCCAGAATTAATCTTATGTGTTAAAAAAACCTGAATTACTTATGAACAAAATTGTTCTAGATTCAATATTTTGTTCTTAGAGTTCATTTGTAAAATAAAACATTTGTGCTTTTAGTTTTCTTTGAATTGTGGCCCTTAAATGAATCTAATAAAATATTTGATCCATTCATCTTGCCACAAATAGTTTTCTTTTGTGTGTGAGAAAAATACACTATCCTCTCGCTCTCTTTGAAAATAGTGCATTGATGATGATTTTGAAGTGCATTGTATAGATTCTGGCAAAAGTATAGTCCAGAATCTATAACTAAGAGCTTTAGTTCACTATCTGCCTCTTAATAGGTCTAATAGCATTAGACCTATCATCAAACCTCTCTGAGTCTCAATTTTCTACTTGTAAATTTTAAATTGACATTTAAAAAATCTTTCACATAGAATGCCTTAAACAATACTAACTTTAAGTGGACTAACATGCATGCAACCAAGTGCTTGTACAGTGCCTGAAACTGTTTCTCCTTTCATAGAATAAAGGAATTAGACTGGAAGGCAGTAGGTCCTTTTCTCATAATCCACACTGGTCCTGGTGTACATTTCACATGTTATAATATGAATATATTTATGTTTCCTATCTATTCACTATTTCTCCTGTCTCCCCAACACTTTGCTTTCCAGAGCTCCACCTTTCAGTCACAAGTCCTCACAGCCTCATTAATATTGAGGATAAAACTTTGACTGAAACAGACAGAAAAAATTCTCCCCTCTAGGCAATCCTCAATTGTGTATAATCCTGGTAGGAAGAGTGGCCACCCTCAGTCTGAAAGCTGGAGGAGTTACATCTTCACTATCCCTCTCCTGGCCCATCAGAGCTCACTAAGTTAGTTTAGGCTCAGTCTATCATACTCTATCTCCTGCAAATTTGAATCTTAAGTGATTGACATGAGAACATGATGTTGAGATGCCATAATTATTGCAGCCTCTTCTTTCGATGAAGTCAGTAGAATTTAAGTGGAGTTTGCTATGGTTCCTGTTTCCAGCCTTCTTTTTTTCCTGCTCACTTTCTAAACCTAGTTTTTCAGTCTTTTGTTAATTTTTGTGAACCCCAGATTTCACTCTCAATAAATTAAGATCTACTAAGACCTTGCTTAAGCTGGATGAGGTAAATTTCTGTGCTTGCATACAAACCCCTAACCCCTAACTTACGGGCATGTGTTGGGACTTGACATAAGCCTCTTTTTTGCTAATAAGAGGATCCAAGAATGACAAATTCCACTTCACTGACTTAAATCATGGTCTCCCATGGTCCAACGGAAGCATGCTTATTCTTGGTAAAGGTTTTTAGACTTTTTCTTAAAATCATGATCAATAAATCAACAAAACCAGTAGAGCCATGTTATAAAGCACAGCTCTGCAGGAGTATATTTTGCCAGTACCATGGACAGGGGGATCTACAACCAGCTAAGTGACTGCCAAAGATGGTGTTCAGTCCCTTCTACACAGCAGGTAATGGGCATTCATCTCAGCACTCAGCTACAGGCAATATAAGAGATTTGAGTCAGCTATTGGGTGAAATTTTGCCTGTTTATAGATTCCTACCAGAAACCAAAATACCACTTGCTGGCTCTCCACTTAAGAGTTGTGACAGGCACTATTATCTATTTACCCAAAATCAATTCACAGCCCAACCCCTCTTCTTTACTCCTAGATCTTACCTTTTCATTTAGAAACTAAAAGTGTCAAATACTCATTTCCCTTGTCCCCTCTTTGATCTAGGGGATGGACAAATGACTCAATTTTTGCCACTAAAATTTCACAGTAAGTCACCTGGGTAGAAATCTGACAAAAAAAAGAAGTGTCCAAAGGGGGGGAAATCTTTAATTCTTTTTTGATATTATAATCTGAGGCTGTGCTACACAGATTTGCTATGGACATTCAAGTACCTTAAGAAGACAGTGACATTAATTTTAGAGAAGTTAACTAAGAAAGCCTTGAGATCACCCCTCTCTGGAATTTTTGATATGTAGAAAATCGGTCCAGTTTTTAAGCATTTTTATACAAGTTTTCTGTTATTGCAACCAAAAGCATATTAACCGATATGTAATTTGAGAATGGGAAGTAGGTGGGTACAATTAAGAGTTCCTAAAATAAGGAATTGGCAGAGTAGAGGATACAGAATGGAGAACTGAGCCATCACAGGCTGGAAAGCTGGAGGTCATCATGAAGCAGTAAACACGTGATTAAACAGTCTCCTGATACACCACAGAATATTAAATAGCCCTTGAATCTTCAATGTTATGGGAAATGGCAGGAAAATTCAGAATATTGGTATTTGTTATTTATTACTTGTGGCTTTTTGTGAGGACCTATATAAAAGATAAATGTAGTCCAAAATCAGCTGGTCTGGAAGAAAGCAAAGAAGGAAATACGGTCCTCTACTAGTGGTGGGTCCCATCTCGTGCCTTAACTTCTGCTGTGCTAGTGAGTCTGAGCCTATTGAGGGATTGACATTTAGGCCAGTTTCTACATGGCAATAGTGTCCCAACTATTTTCTGACTTACAACTAGCCCCACTGATATTCAGAGCAATGCTTGTAGTAGAGATACCATTTATCCCTGCCTTTTAGGGCTTCCTAAATTATCTACATATTTTTTTCTTTGAGAAAAAACTTGAATTTGTTTTACAAGCATGCCCTGGGTTTAATACAAATTAAGTTATACACTGAGACCACAAACTATTTATCGCATTTATAAAATATATGGCTTTGGGATGTCTGGGTGGCTCAGTCAGTTAAGCATCTGCTCAGGTCATGATCCCAGGGTCCTAGGATTGAGCCCCCTCAGGCTCCCTGCTCAGCGGGGAGTCTGCTTCTCCCTCTCCCTCTGCCCCTCCCCCCTACTCGTGTTTGCTCTCTCGCTCTCTCTTTCTCTCAAATAAATAAATAGTTTTTAAAATGTATGGCTTTAACAAAGAATTCAAACACTGGTACCATTAAATAGAAGTTCAAGTAATAGTGTGCCTCACAGCAAACATATGCAATATGAGATAATATACATTCCCATCAAAAAAATCCAAGGGTGATTATTTACTAAATAAAGAATTTATCACTTACAAAAGAGATTATGCAACCTCTAAAGGACTTCTAACATTTTGATATGATTTTTAGAAATTTGAGTTGCATGTCATTGGTAACATACATACGGTTACAAAGTAAGCTACTTCTGTGTGTTATTCTTTAAATCAACAATTATTTAAACTAGAGATTGGAAAACTATGACCTTCAGACTAGATGCTTGTTCTGTAAATAAAGCTTGTTGGAACACAGCCATGTCATTTGTTTCAAACTGTCTATGGCTACTCTGGGATACAACGGCAGAGTTCAGTAACTGAGGCCCATAGTATTTCAGCAAGTTGGAAATAGTATTTTCAATGAACAACTCTCTAAGAAAAAATGTATGCCAATAAGCTACCCTCTGCTCTGTTTTTTTTAAATAAATTGATACCTGTATTAAGATGTGAAAATGGGTTTTTCTAGGGATCAACTAAAACTTGGACTTTAAGTTCTGTTGATCCCAATCTAAAGATTAGAAGCACAAAACTTAAACTGTGATTTTAAAGGAATTATAACAATTGGAGCTTTTTTGGTCTCTTTCCAAATGGTACCCCCCCTTTTTTTTCTCCAACCAATTATGGCAATGGATATGAACATACCTGTGACCAAGTCAGGCAAGATGCACACCAGGACTGGCGTGGACAAGACAAGATTTCCCAGCCTCACTTACAGTTAGTTTAGGGCCATATGACTGGGTTCTGTCCAATGGAGTAAATAGAACCCGATCTATGCCCTTCCAGTCCTATTCATAAAATGTCCCATGTAATTTTCTAGTCTCTCGATCTCCCATTCACCTGGCTGAAAGCTCAGGATGCTGAGATGGCCCAGACACTAGTGGAAGGACCCTCAAGTCACTATAGGAGAGCCACCCAATAGATCCTTCCAAACCATATTGAACTGCGGTGAAAGTAAAAGTAGAGATTTCTATAGTATCAAGCAAATAAAATGTGAAGTTCTTTGTTAAAACAACTAATACACATTATGTTGACTAATGTAATACTAAACAAAGGTTTTGATTAATTTTATAATCCTCTTTTTAAATTTTTAAATAAATTTTATTATTCTCTGTCCATTTTCTGGTACCAATGATGTTTATGAATGTCTAAGCACATGCAATCTTATGTCCATCTCTTTTTCTATTTCCTACTTTTGCTAAACTTGATCTGATTTCCATTTTGCCTTTGGAAGACATTCTCCTCTTTCTACAAGGATTCAGTTATGAAAAACAACCTTTTTTCCATAATTATTTGAGAAGAAGAGTATCACTCATCCAACCTTTACTGAATATTTTTAGAGAATGAATTCTATTATCATGAAGTAAACACATAAATGATGAGTATTAGGCAAACTTCTGACAAGTCCTTTAGTTTCTACCACTTCCAGGAATTTCTCCTTGATGTATATTTCCCTCACCTGTTTCCACCTGTTTCCTCTTTTCTTCTTCCTCTTTCACTCTCTGCTCCCTCTAAGAAACTCCTTTTAACTTTCTGCAGACGTGTTTTCTTTGCCTAGTTTGAGTTCATTGAAGATCATACTAATACTCAAGCACATTCATTAGGATGTGCTCATTTTAAAAAAGTTATTCACTTGACAAAAACTCTGTAAATACCACTTAAAATAACCTTTTTCTCCTCACCATGAGGAAACCTCTCATCTTTAAAGTCCCACCTCCCCCACTCCCCCCACCTCCTTCCCCCATGATCTGAAGAGATTGTCCAAGGGGATTCTGATCTACATTTTTAGGAACATGTTTCAGTACATAGGCCAGAAACTTGTGGTTTGGAAAATACGAGAGGCTTACACATGTGAGGGATCCAGGCCTCTGAATCTCTGGTTATTCTATGATCCTTCACTGAGATAGTCATACAAGGAATGCTGCTGTTCTTCCCAGAGATTCTACATGCAGTTTAATATCAGCTAATTCTTAAAACCAAGCTTATTAAGATCAAACTATGCCATTGAATTTCTTATGTAGTGGCCGAATTCAGATCCCTGGATGACTAATGTCATCCAGGATGGAAAGTGTGTCTTGAGCAACAGTAAGAAACATCTCAGATTTCTTCTGTATTACACAAAAATTGTGAGCTCTAGCTATTAGAAATGGCAAGAAAAAAAATATTAGAGAAGAGACAATAGAATGAAATTGGCAGAATAGTGATTTTTGCAGCCAAGGCTTACAAAACAAAAAGAAAGCTAAACCGAAATAAACCCAAGCCTTACAAATATTTGTTACAGCAGTGGGCAGGGGCATGTGAAAAAGTCCTGACAGAGCCATATTAGAGTTCCCTCTCTGATTCTTATGCAGCCTGGCATAAAGCTACCACTAATTGCTTGAGGGCTATATAACCCTTTTTTTATTGAGTTTATTGAAAAGAGTGTTTGAGAAATGCCTATCCAACTCTGGTGAGCTGAGTAGGTTAAATAAAGCTTAAACAAAGCTTTTTCCATCTCAAGCATCCAAGTTACTCGGCATTTTCGGAATCATAGTGAGACCCCAGAGACAAGAGTCGACAAAACTAGGCCATAAAATCAGGAAGGCATTGAATGTTCGGATTCAGGACTAGACACAGGGAAAATGAAAAGAATGCCTTTAAAATGTGCACTCTGCAACAAAGCAAAACCAATTTACGAGCATTTCTTTGAGATTGCAGCGGAGGGGCACTGTGTTTTCAGAAAGTAAAACAAACCTAAAGTATTTGCAAATCCTTTACAGTGCCCATGTTTTCTAAGGCTTCCCATACCTGTTTCTAACAAATTGTTAACCTAAGTCTTAAATAGTATTGGGGTTCCACTTTAATCACGTGGCCGAATGAAAACATTGCTAGGACAATTTCCACTTGCTAAGCATCTTTGTCAGTGAGAGACCCATACTAACTTCATACCAAATTTGCCTTTCTATTTCTTAGAAAGTTTCATGTTTTTGACCAAGAATTCTCCTATCCAAAGTTTGCAAGAAAAGTCAAGTTTGAGGCAAGCACGTATTTCTGTTCCATTTTGAGAAATTCATAACAAATATTTGCTGCTGTCACTTCCAAATTCTTCTATTTGGGTCAATATTAAACCTGCATATATCTCTTATTATATTCACTCTAAATATAACATTATACATATCACTTCCTTAAATGATTGATTCAAACATTTTTATTCCAGATTTCCTTTTTTTTCCCCAGCTCCCACCCTCTATTTTCTTCTAATTTTGAAGCACATTATATACATGTTATTCTAACTTGCATCATCTCTATTTTTAAAATTATAATTTTCTGATCTGTATTGACAAGCTGATACTTTGTTAACTTCATAGATAATAAATGTTGTTTCAAAAACAATTTTGGCAGTCACATGTACACCAAGTTATTATTTTAAAAATATATCATACTAAATATTATAATGATTGCCACTTTTTCTTTCTTTTCCCTTTCTTTCTCATTTCATGGATTTACAAATATGGACTAGTTCCTTATCAATATGTACAGTGAGTCTGAAACACTGATTTATTTAGATAGATTTTTCTCAACATCAATCAAAAACAGTAAATGCATACAGTCATGTACCCACATAAATTAAATTAGCTGATATTTTAAAAATCATTTTATTAAAAAAGATTTTAATTCTTAACATTTTTAAAAATCAAATTCTTAAAAATTCTACTCTAAGATTCTGTAGATTTTCTCCTGTATTTTCTCCTAAAGGTGTTTTTTTGTTGTTGTTCTTTTTATTCTTTGTTTTAGTTTTAACTCATGTTAGTTCTATAATCAATTTTTAATTAATTTTTTGTGAGTGCTATGAATTAACGGCTTAATTTTCAAATTAATACTCAGTTTTTCCAGTGCACCATGGGATTAAAGTACTATCCTTTCCCCTTGGAATCAACTTGACACTTTAGTTTAAAATCAATCAAACTGGGGCAACTGGCTGGCTCGGTCATAAAGCATGTGATTCTTAATCTCAGGTTGGGAGTTCAAGCCCCATGTTGGGTATGGAGTCTACTTAAAAAGTGTCAATCAAACATTTCCATGTGGGTCTATTTCTGACTATTTAGCCTGTTCCTTTCATCTTGAGTCAGTTTAGGTAAGTTTTGTGTTTTTAGGAATTTGTATATTTTATCTACTTACCTAATTTATTGGCATATAAATGTTCATTGTGTTCTCTTACAACCTTTTTATTTCTGTAGGGTCAGTAGTAATGTCCCAACTTTCACTTCTGATTTTATTTATTTGTGATTTCTCTCTTAGTTCATCTACCTAAAAAATTTTTAGTTTTGTTGATCTTTTTAAGGAATCAACTTCTGGTTTCATTGATTCTATTGGTTTTCTGGTCTCTATTTTAGTCACCTCCACTCTAACCTTTTTTTTTTTTTTAATTTTCTTTCTTCTGCTAGCTTTAGATTTAGTTCACTCTTCTTTTTCTCCTTCCTCAAAGTATAAAATTAGCTTATTGATTTAATTCTTTTAAGTGTAGGCATTCACAGTTTTAAATTTTTTTCTGAGCACTGTCCAAGTTTATCATAGTTTATTGAATTTGGATGTGTAGATTCATGTCTTTCATCAATTTAGGGGGGTACTGTTTGACAATTATTTCTTCAAATATTCTTTCTACCTCTTTTTTGCTTCATCTCATTCTGGTACTCCCATAATGTATATGTTTATTCATTTGATGGTATCCCACATGTCTTTCAGGTTCTGTTCACTTTTGCTCATCCTTCTTTCTTTCTGCCCCTGACTCAGTAATTTCAACTCTTCTATCTATGAGTTCATTGATTCTTCTACCTGCTCGAATTTGCTGTCAAATGCCTCTAGTGAATTCTTCATTTCAGTTACTGTACTTCTTATCCCCAGAATTTGTTTGTTTCATGTTTATAATTTCAATCTCTTGGTTGATACTCTAATTTTATTCACACATCATTTTCCTGATTTCTTGTAGTTCTTTATCTATGAATTCCTTTAACTATTTGAGCTATTACTTGAGCTATTTAGCTCTTTGAGTTGTTTTAAAGTTTTCACCTAGTAAGTCTGACCTTCTTTGTTTTCTGTCAATTTACTTTGTTCCTTACATATTTCCTGTTTCTTTCTATGCCTTGATGTATGTTTATTGAAAACTGGACATTTAAAACTTAAACTACGATAACTCTGGAAATCAGATTTTCTGCCTTCCCCAGGTTCAGCTGACTTTTCAGGTGTTTAAGACAATAGTAGTCTCCCTGTCCAGTGACCTCAAATTATTCCCACAAAGACTGCATTCCTTGTCATGTACAGCCAGCAAAATCTCTGCTTCCCAGCTTGTATTCAGCTAATGTTTTGACACTGATATCCATGAATATTAAGAACCAGCAATTAAAAAGGAGTCAGTCTTTTCATATTGGCTCTGTGCTAGGTCACTCATTCCATACTTAGTGGCTTGCACTGAACCTATAGATCAGCCCAAAGTGAAAGGTTGGAGTATTCTCAAGTTTTCTCTGAGCACGTGTCTTGGCCAGGGCCTGTGCATGCCTTTCTCAATTCCCCAATATAGATGCTGCTTTTGAGTGTCCTCATTTCCCAAAGAAACTCCTCAGTTTATGCTCCTGGGCCTCAGGTGCTCTATTGTTTGTTTTTATTGTAACCCTTTTCCTCATGCATATGAAAATTGTTAATCTGGTTTGTAGTGTTTCTGAGCAATGCCCACCACTAGAGTTCCCAGTATGGTGACAGAGACACAAGATAAGTGCTTTCCATCAGTCCTTCAGGCAGCCCTCAGACACGTTAGAACAGATGTACACAATAATTTGCAAATAGTTCTGCTTTGTTCCCTCTGAAATAAGTGGGTTTCCCCTGGAAATGCAAAGATCTCCACAGCCATGGCAAAGGGCGGAACAAAGGCAAATGAAAACACCAAAAAACTTTCCTATCTCTTTAAATTTACCTTTTTCTTGACTCAGCATTTGCTTGACTGGTATAAATGTTTTGACTATTTTCCAGAGTCCTGACAAATTTGCTTCTGACAGTTTCTGTTTGTTTTTTCAATATTTCCATGGGAGAAGGAAAACTAGTAGCTGCCTTCCACAATTTTACTGTCACTTCCTTTATGCCCATTCTTGAAGTGACCATTTGAAATGTTGCATTGAGAAGGATTATGAGTCTAAGTCAAGCAGGAGGAAATGTCAAGATTGAGTAGTTATGTCTGTTATAGCAGAGAAAAAAAAAGTGTAACAGCAAATAGTCCACAAACTTACCAACTTTGGACAAACCCAAATAAATACTACATGACTAGGTCAACTACAGTCCAGAATAGGACAGTGATTACTGAATTACCACTCTCACACTAACTGGAAGTATTTGAAACTATACATGCACATATACATTCTCATGAGGGGGCATGGTACTAACTCACAAAGATACCCCCCTCTCCAAGGAGGGAATGCTCTTAACAATGTGGTGTGATGAATCAAAAGGAAAACTTGGCATCAGATGCACCTAGATTCAAATGATAGCTCTACCTTCACTAGCATGAATTTAAGCAATTGGTTTAACTCTTGGCTTAAGTAAGCTTATTTCTAAAATTGTTTATTGAATTTGTTTTTAATTTTTTTTTGAAAACAGCAAGCAAGATATCTGTGACCATGCTTTGATCTACTAATATTGATGATGATGATTATGACTGCTAGAGTAACTCTAGCCCCAGTCACAGGCTACTGAGAAGGTAAATAATAGGAGGTAGTCGGGTTGCTCATAACTAAGCTATCAGTGCTCATGTATTTTTATTTACCCAAGAGGATCCCAGTTTATACCCATTATTCCAGATATAAATACTATCCTCTTTCAATGTTAAAGTATCCTGTTTGGATAAACTAGAAGGTTGCCCTAGCTATGGTGTAATGGATATTACACCATAGTACATTGATCTCCTAGAAAGAGTACCAGCAATAATTTCCTAATGGTTTGCCAGAGAAGAAAAGAGCAATATCTTTGTACTAGAGAATTCCTAATAAATATATTCCTTCTTTCTTATCTCTCCTTCCCCCTCTAATTTTTCTCTATGAGTTGCCTACCACAACCACCACTCTTTTCTTCTTCCCTAATAGGAGAAACTCAATTTTCAGTTGGACATCTTGCTACCTAGAATAAAGGACAAAATTCCTAAATTTCTTGGAGCTTTGTCAATCAGATGACTATGTTCTGAACAATGGTACATAAGTGTTGGGTGGAATAACTAGTAAAGTTATTAAGCAAGATGATTCAAGTCAGAGGAACAACAAAGGTGTGTATGGGGGAAGGGTGCTTCCCCGTTTGTCAGCTCCATTCAGTAGTTTCCCTCTCGTGGTTTGTCATGTAGACATGATGATCAGAACTGCAGCAGACTCCTTGAGCCCACAAGGGAACTTAGGGATAAGTACCATTCATTGGAATGGTACACAATAGAGATAGAGACCAAGCTTCCTGAAGGCAGTGGGTTCTTACCCACCAGCCCTGGACTACTTAGAATATCATAGAGAGAAGTAAATTCATGTGATGCTTAAGCAACTACTTTCTGGGTCTCTTACTCTCAGTCTATCACAATCCTAATTGATACAGAATTTGTTACATGGGCATGAAACATTAAAATATTGGAATCTGAAATGTGTCCCTTTTAAAGAATACAATTCAACTGAGTAAATTTTAAAGATCTTATTGGCTTTATGTAGCAGTTCATGAATTGAGCAGCATCCAATCTAGCAGTGGAAAGGAACTGTACATGGCAAGGGACTTTAGAAGCAAAAGAAAAGAGGAACAAGAAAGTTCTGCTGGGCATTTGCTGATTGGTTAAAACAGCATTATTTACTTTCCTTGTATGAAAGGGAAGTCCTGGAGCTGGGTCAGGTAACGGGCTGAACAGACAAGCACTGATTTGTTGATCTAGGACTTCCTTATTTGGAAGAATCAAGCATAGGACCTTCATTAAGTTTTGGTTCAGTGACATGGGGCTTAGCATGAGTGTCTCCATTTGGGGCATAATCTGGTTACTCTAACACCCCTGATATTATAGGCTGGGAAACTGGCAACACTTATAATTCAATACTAAAACATTTCGTCAAACTGCTGCCTGCCTTTCCTTGGAAAGCAGACAAAAGGCTGTCTGGAAAGCAGACTAAATGGCCTTAAGGGAAAGTGTGGGAAAATTAGAATGTTGTCTGTGCTGGCTGCTTTTTGTTGCTTTCAACAAAGTTCCAGGATTGATGAACTTAGACTTGATCCAGTTTATTTGCAGGCAGAGATGTCAAGGTGTCTCTCTCTGTGGCCTACAATCTAAATGCATTAAATGTGGAGCCTTTTAGCATTTAAAAAAAGAAGAAGAAGAAGAAGAAGAAAGAAAAAAGAAAAAAAAAAGAAGAAGAAAACTGCTCTATGCTCCAAACTAAAGCACTTATAAGTCTACTCTGAAGAAGCCATTTTACCAGGAAATAAATCACTGGCCCCAAAGCTTTTAAAAAGGCCTTCCATTAATAGGTCTCTGTCAGACAATGGGAGGCAGGCTAGCAGCAAAGATCAGATTAAGGATGTTGTCTTCCCACTCAAGCCTATTCTTTTAAGTGGTCTCAAGGTAGAATCAGACTTAAAAACTATCAGATCTGGAAGCCAAAAGAAACTATAAACCTGGACTACAGCTGTCTGTTACTGTTAAAACTTTCATACCTGAACCTCTATGGGAAGGAAATGGGTTTTAGAATCTTTGCAGGCTCCATGAAGAGACACCCTCCACTGCCTAGATTAGAAAGAGTCATTGAGGGTTATGGGGAAGGAATAACTCCTCCAGAAGATGAGGTCTGGAACCAGAGACCAGAGATGACAATGGCAGGAGAGTGTCTCCAGAAAGTAGAAATTGAACAAACAGATAATATAACCAAGGAACCCATTCTACCACCAGGTTAGGGGACTTCACTATTTGGAACTAGCAGGATTCCAACATTTTGATGAGCTAATGATGCCAGTGTTTTCTACTCTACATTTGTTCTAAGTGGAATTTTTATGCCATTCTCCCTGCTCCTTCTCTTTTGGGTGTGTATCAAGAAGATAAGGTATTTTTTAGTTTAGTAAGTCACCAAACAATAAAGAGCTACTGGATCTAATAGAGAATCAGCAATCATCAAGAGACTTTACACATTGGGCTAGATGCATAACTGGACAAGCTTCCTTGAAACTATCTGTGGCCAAATGATTAAGTTCCAGGAAAAAGGTTGTAAATTCAGTACTTAAGTAAATTTCCTCAAAAACATGTAGCCCTTTCTCCTCTTCTTATTCTATCCTTAATAACTGGGATACAGATGGGATGGCTAAAGCTCCAGCAGCCACCTTAGATCAATGAGGGCCATAACTAACAATGGCCAGAGAAGTAGAAGACAACAGAGGTTGCCATACCAGCTCCGGATTACTTATATCAGATTTACTTTATTTGAAAAAAAAAATCAGCTTCTCTTCTGTTAAGTCATCATTAGTTAGTGTTTTGTGTTTGTGTGTGTTTACTGTGATCAACTTAATACAAAGAATATATTCTCTTACATGTATAAAAGAGAGACTGGATGTCAGGATAATTTTTTATTGAATTTCCACCCCCACCCCCCTCTGCCCAAGATTAAAACAAAGAGGCAAGGGAAAGATTCATATGTACCCTGAGAAACTATATTCCAAGCACTTTCAGTGCAATGGTCTAATTCAGAGAGATTGCCTTGATCATTCCTACATGTTCTTACTGTTCTAAAGGTATTTATGTTACCCAATGGCAAATATATAGTTGTTTAGTGTATATGATCAAATAAGTTTTATATTTGTCTTTTAAATTTCCAGTATTTTAAATAGATACTTAATCACATTGCCTCATGTAAAACACAGTTGCCTATGTCTACTCTTTTCTTAGTCTCTCAGGAACTTCCAGAGACAGCATTTTTACAGTTTTTTTATTACTATATTTTATGGCAAATCATGGGTAATGAATGCTGTGTAATTCTGTACAGATTTCTCTCCCAAAGGATCAAGGTATTTTTTAGCCCCAAAACATGGATTTTTGGGGGCGCCTGGGTGGCTCAGTTGGTTAAGTGACTGCCTTCGGCTCAGGTCATGATCCTGGAGTCCCGGGATCAAGTCACGCATCGGGCTCCTTGCTCCGCAGGGAGCCTGCTTCTCCCTCTGACCCTCCCCCCTCTCATGTGCTCTCTGTCTCTCTCATTCTCTCTGTCTCAGATAAATAAATAAAATCTTTAAAAAAAAAAAAAACATGGATTTTTGGAAAAGTGGTCCTGGGCATAGTGGGAGGGGCTAGAGAAGGCCTCCCTTGAACTCTTCTGACAACATTGAGTTCAATGACATAATCATTGTTTTCTAATACTGACTTCTTCTCCCAAGGTTGTTATGCAGGGATAAGACTATAGTAAGGGCATCTGCAGGAACCCCTTTATGAACAAGAGTCTTCAATGTTGAATCTGTGCTTTGGGGATGGCAGTCAATGGTCTAGGCACCTGGTTGTAGTCATTCATCCATCTATCCATTCATCCATTTTCTTTCTTCATTCATTCATTGCTCAATGACTTCTCCTCTATGTTGGGTCCTTTAGTGGTTTCTGGAGACATCTGAATGAATTTAATAGGACCTCTACTTTGGATATTTAGTCTAGCAAGTACACCATGAAGCTGTTGCCAATCTTGGAGCCTAGAAAGAAGCCCAAGAAAGCAATATGGTACACTTTGGTCCTCCATGGAGATAGCTGCTGTACCTAGATTGGCCACAACGGCTCATATTTACTCCCAGTTTGTGATGTCATGTGAAGGAAGAGCTTCATCTCTGGGAGACCACATCCAAATGCGAGATTCTCAGATATGCACCCCATAGATCTGGCATCTGGGTGTTTGGAGGCACTGGCCAGTCAGGAAATTAAAATTGTCTATAGGTCCTAAATTCTGAAACCAGAACCTGGACCATGTTAGAGATGACCAGACTCCTCTACTCTCCATGGCCCAAATCATTCCACACATCATCAGAAGCCCTTAGAAGCCAGCTGTATGTCTTTGGTGGAGGAGATTGAGACACCCAGCCCCTGAAGGATTGAAGTTATGTATGTTTGATGCAAATACTATGATTTCAGCCAAAGATCCATTAAAAAAATAAAAAGAAATTTCTTGGGATAATCAAATTATGACAGTAGGGACTAAGCTCTTCATCCATGGGTGCTCATGAGGTGAAAAATTCTATGATGACCTCCATTGCTCTGGTGAAAGTGACATGGAATTGTAGAAGCTGAGTCCCACTGGGACATTCCTATAGGTTGTACCCCACAATTAGGTGTGGTTGTGGAGAAACATGTATATCATTGGAAAAACAGCTCTCATAAGAGCACTGCACACATCATACCAGCATTACACAAACAAGCATCACTGGACCCTGCTTAAATTTGACAGCTGACCCCTCTCCCAAACTACTGGACTAACCCATATGCATCACTTCAAGGCTAGTGATGTCTGTATCTGTGAAAGAAGAGTAAATTTCTGTCACTGTCAGCTGTGAAACTGAGAAAGGTGATTTTGCTGACAAACCAGGGCTGTGACCCACATGAGGAAAATCAGATTGGTACAAATCTCTGTTTTGTGTTTGGTGGGATAAAGAAGAGGAAATCTATAATGATCACATATGACTATAGTTGACTAATAAGACCTATATTTTATTAAAGAAAAAAAAAAGCCTTAGTAAAAAGAGCTGCCTTACCCAAGGTTACAAATCTCTTCCCTAAGGCAATCCTCATCCAATGAGTAATCAAAGTTGTGGTACAAAGCCTTGGCCCCCTTCCTTAAATTTGGAATAATCCTGAAGGGCCATCACAGCTTTAGTTCCCTATGTGTGTCCCGCTGAGACCCTGCATCAATCACATCACAGTTTAACTTCTCCTACGACCCAGTCCTGCTTTCCTTCCTCCCTCACATGCATTAATCCCAAGAACACTTCCCAATAAACTTCTTGCATGCAAACCTCTGGCTCTGAGCCTGTGTCCCTGAAAACACTAAATTAGATATTACTTAAATGTTCAGATTAATGTAATTATATATCTTTGTCAAATTTGTAACTACAGGGTATATTTCTTGTTATAGGGAATGGGATTAGAATGTGTTAGTTTAGCATTATGTGAGTTTTCAGTCATTGACATAAACCCTCAAGACTAGTACATAAGAGGGCGCCTGGGTGGCTCAGTTGGTTAAGCGACTGCCTTCGGCTCAGGTCATGATCCTGGAGTCCCGGGATCGAGTCCCGCATCGGGCTCCCTGCTCGGCAGGGAGTCTGCTTCTCCCTCTGACCTTCCTCCCTCTCATGCTCTCTGTCTCTCATTCTCTCTCTCTCAAATAAATAAATAAAATCTTAAAAAAAAAAAAATGTTTAAAAAAAAAAAAAAGACTAGTACATAAGAAAGAACCGGAGAAGATCAGACTATCAGATATATATTGCTGTATATAGCAAAGCACCCTACATTTATTGATTTTAAAGAGCAATCATTTTATTTATCATGATTCTATGGCTGGGCAGTCCTTCTGCTGGCCTCATCTGGGCAAACCCTTGTGGTTGTATTTAGTAAGGCAAGTAGTATCTGAGCTCCAGCTGGGATGGCTGGACTTCTCTCTCCACGTAGCCTCAAGGAGGCTAGACTGGTCTTTAGATGGTGCTTTTAGGAAAACACCCCAACAAGGTAACCCCCATGCCAAAGCACTTATCAAAATAGACTTGGTTCACCTCTTCTGATATCCCATTGGTCAAAGCAAATAACATGGCCAACCCCAGATTCAATGTGGAATGGGATTGCACGAAGACACACATCTAGTGAGGTGTGGTTGTGTGTGCTGTCTCTCTCCGTGTGTGTGTGTGTGTGTGTGTACACATGTTAACTTTTATACAGTGTTTATTAGGTGGCTTTGCTGTTTTTAAGCTATACAGACACATTCACACACACTCATTTGGTAACCAAATATAACCTTGTGAAGTTGAAACTATTATTATCCCTGATTTACTGATGAAGAAATTGAGGTATGTGGAAGTAAGCAACTTGCTCCGGGCATAGAGCTAAGCAGAGGAGAAAATGGGATTTGAATCCTAGTAGATTCACTCTAAAGATCATGTACAAAAAATAATAATAAGAAAGAAAGAAAGAAAGAAAGAAAGAAAGAAAGAAAGAAAGAAAGAAAGAAAGAAAGAAAGAAAGAAAGATCATGTACTCCTCTACACTGCAGTTTTCTCCCTCTGTTCCATATCTTTTCCCCCCCGGGGGTGGGGTGGAAAGAGTAGTAGTATACTGTCAAGTAGGAAGACGGACAGAATTTTAGAGATTATCAAGCACTTTGCTTTTTAGATAATTTCAGGACCTGGAAATAGGAGATAATTTTCCTCGAAGTATGAAACTATTAAAACTACAGTCTTTTACATTATGTGGCATAACCTTTCCATCTATGTCAGCATATTGTAAAAGGTTTGGAAGATTCAATTTTATAAATCTACAGATGAGCCCACATGGATTCAAACTCTGCCAAATCATGAAAGGTAAAGATGGATTCCTTTCACCAAATTAAAGGGCACCAGGACTAGAGGATGCCCAATGCAGCATAAAAGATAAAAGGGATTTATGCTTTGTACTTTACACAGTTGGTAGTAAACATATGCAAGTCATTACCCCAGAAGGTTATACAGTCTGAAAATATAAATAGGTTCAGGAAAGGCTTAGATAAATTCATGAACTGAGTTTATAATGGGTTACCAAACGGAAGTTAGGGATCACAGACTCCCTGAGGTTTGGCTGTGGAGGGCAACTAGCATGTTTTCCTGAAAAACATCAAAGAAACTATGCTGGATCCCTAGAGTTGATATGACTCAGTATGACAGTTATATTCTCATATTCTTCCTATATGATCCCTGATCCATGTAATGGTATTTATCTAAAGACACAGTTAGTCTTCATTCATTTATTGTACAAACATTTCAGAAAAATTATTCCTTTCCTCTTCCATCAACAAACTAACAATGCAATTTCTTTCATAGACTCTTCATAATATCATGGAAATTTATTTTCTCTTCTTTTTTCTGACTTCTTTCTACTATCCCATTTTTTATATCAAACTCTTTGCTCTTTTTCCTCTTCCAGCTCTCTTAAAATTGTTTCCTTTACCTCCCTTTCATCTTTATTGTTTTCCTCTTTCCAACCCTTTCATCTCTATCTAACCATTTACCTTCAACCCTTTCTTTAAACTTTATGATACAGGAGATATATGTCAGTAATCTGTTTTTGACTAACTCACATCCTTTATTATTATGAAATAAGAACGTGATCCAGTCGAATCTCAAAGTGAATAAAAATAACCTTAGAAAAAATTGTAAATATCATAATAAAATAAATACAAGAGAACAACAGCAAGCACATATGCCAATCCTCCATTAGCATAAGCAGTTTCTACTGAGATAACATAAAAAATGCTCCAAAAACAGTAGATCTAAAGTGATAGTTATCTTAAGTGATGTTTGAAGTAAATCCTTGTAGACAATGTTGGTTTTGTTTATTTAGAAAGAGACATTTGCATGATGAAATGTATCTAATAGTGTCTGTGCTTCCAGAATATGTAAATCAGTGAGAGACACTCTGGTTTTGCATCAAAATTGCCACTCTGAAGACAGTTTATTTTCTTTTCAAAATATATTAGTAATTTGAAGTGCATACTAAAGTTGTTTATTATAACTTTTAAAACAATATTTGTAATAATTTCTGACACATTTAATTTCTAGAAAGTATACTCAAAGGTCTATTTTCTATCTACATTACTTTGTATCACTTATATATGTGTGATACAACTTAAAATATTACGCAAAGAAAATCAAGGATTTGGAAAATTTGGGTCTGATTCCAAGTAGTCCAAAAAATACTTCACCATTATGCTGGAATTATTAAAATTCTATTGATAAGCTATTAATTAGTTCATTTTGTCATTAATTTTCCATTGCTACTATAATTGCTGTAATATGTGCTGGTGACATATGCAAAAAATCTTCTAAATCTTGGTTTCCATATGGGGTGACTGCTTTTTATTCATACACACTTTTCAGGGTTTTTTTTATTGTATATATTTGGAATATTTTATAGGTATTACCATTCTTTAATTATTCCGTGAACATTTAGTGCCTACTATATATTCTACATTGCCCTTTCCTGCAATGGCTACATCAGTTAGATATTAAATTTCAGTATTACAGCCACTGATGTCAACGTTCTGTTTTACTAGTCCTATCAATTTCCTGTATCTCCTCTTCAAGCCTATCATGGAGGACATTTGGATTTTCCCTACCTAATTTTTTCATGCTTTGCCAAATTCAAAAAGCAAACACTCTCCGGCAACTGAGACACAGGCATGATACCTAAACTCTGTAAAATCAGAAGCACCATGAAGGACCGGTGCTGCCTAGAATCTATTCTATTGAGTATGCTGGCAGAGGAATCTGGCTTTTCCACAGCTAAATGACAGAGTCTTAAGGAGCTGTGTGTAGTGCCCCACATCATCAATGCTCTCCGCAGAGTCTGAGACAAAAACCATGCGATAGGGTTTCTGCTGAAGCCATTCTTCAATATAATTTATGTCTTTCTGATAGGGTAGGTCTCAAGTCTGATTTTCTGGCTCTGAAAGAGGTCTGTGAATTTTCTAATAAACATTATTATATTATTTCCTTCTTATACTAGCTAAAATGGATTTTACTCTTTGAAGGTAAGGATTTTATCTAATAAACTGATCAATAACTTAAGTCCTTATAAGGATGATATGAGTATTTTCTGGATATCCTTTCTCTTCAAAGACTACAGTCTATCAACTATTCATCTCAATTGCATCCTTATTCTACTTTTACACTCACTGTGTAAATCCAAACCATGAATCAATCTAAGCATCTGACTTCTCCACTCAAAGCCTGGGTAGATGAACATGGCCAAAGAACTCAATCATTTGGAACTGTTTGTATTTAAAAAGGAAAAAAAAAAATGGAGCTAAACTATCCAAGTTACATGGTTGTGCGAACAAAGCTAGTTGCCACAGATGTAGGTAGATAGATAGATGGATAGCTAGATAATAGATTGGCTTTTTTTTTTTTTTAACACCCACTTCTGCCTCTTTCAGGAGGATTCAATAGAGGCTGGCAAGTACATTTTTCAGACTTTGATGCCATTGGCTTTCAGATGTGGTTGAAGTTCCACTGATGAAATACATTTGCTCAGAATGAGAGGAGGGAAGAGAGAATACGAGGGGAATAACATTAGTTTGCTGGCACGTATTGTTGCTGAGGCTTCCTAAATTAGAGTCAGGGGCTTCCCCAATCGTACAGATGCAGTGACACTGCAAGAAATTGGAGCTGTTTGTGGAGTCCATCCTTCTAGCCCCTCAAAAAATTCCAGGCAATAATTTATCTTTTAAGTAAGTAAAGTGCTTTCTATAGTGTGGAACTGAACCCTAGTGGAATTGTATGGTCATGTTTGTGTGAAGTAGAGTGTTCTGGAGTCCTAGGCATCTACTGACGTTTTCTTGGGAGCTGGTGACAAACATAATATCCAATTGGAGAAGTTCTGCTCTTTATTTATTCTGACAATCCATTAGATTATTTTTTAAACGAATTGTCCTATTACTAAAGGAAAGAGTGAAGTATAAAAATCACTGGCATTCTTGTGGTTAATTTTTGCAGATTGAATAAATAATTATCTTAATTACCACAGAAATTCCACTAAAGTAGCAGTAAAATGATTATTTAAAAAGTGTAAATGTGCAAGCCCAGAAAAGAACGGAAGAGACAAAAACAGTTAAGAAATTTCAATATTCTGGAAAATTGAGAGTGGGAGAGTACGTGAATAAATGGCAACTGATTCTAACAAAGAAAGTTGGTGCATAAGCAACAAGTTGCACCATGTTTTATCCTGCGAAATCCTGAAAGGCCCAGGTGTTGCCGATAGCAGGTGTCTGTGAAGGTAGAGATTAGGGACTGAATCAAACCAGGGCATGGGGGGGGAGGGGGAGCACAAATCTGTGAACAAACCTCCACCAGGGGTCCTCCCTTACTTAGAATAGCAAGATGACTACCTGGGAGAATGATTCCTGGGTAAGTTAAATCAAAGAAGCTCAGATTATAGGAAAACCAGGCAAAGTCGAACCCAAGAGTGAGGTATGATATTGAAAACAAAGGTGCTAAGAGAAATTATATTCATCAAATAGTGAGATCTCGGCTTCCTATTCCCAGTCAATATCCAGAAAGCTAGATGCTACAAGCTAGACATATTATGCCATGCAGGCCGGAGTCTAAGAATTGCAACTGATGAAGCTGCCAGGTCCAGGGGAAAAGTTTGACAGGTATGTCAAGGAAGATTACCCAGGAAAATGTTCCACCTCTTGTCCTTATGATGAAGCCTACCATTCAACAATCCCACTCATACATGATCTAGTAATCATTTATTTAGATGAAGACCAAAATAAGCAAGAAACAAACGAAGAAAAAATGTAATGCAAGAACAAAACTCTTTACCAATTACAAAGTCTTGAGAAAGATAAGAGATGTAAATATAAACAAGAAATTACTATAAAAAGAAAAAAAAGCTTGTGTTCAAGGAGAGACTCTTGGCAATTAGAGAATATAATCATATAGTAATACTTGAATATAGTAATACTTTGAAAAATTCAACTGAAGTTTTAAAAGAAAATTTTATGAGTTTCCCAAAATCATAAAAAATAATTTAAAAGAAAGTAAAAAGACAGGAATACCTGAAACAACTGAAAAACTGGTTGGAGGAACAATGTCAAAAATAATGCAAAAAAAAATTTCTAAAGCACAAGATTTCTAATTTGGAAAGGTTCACTGAGTAGCCAGACCAAATAATGGAAAAAATCCATATTAAGGCATAGCATTGAGAAATACTACAGCAATGACAACAACAAAAGTAGAATCAAAAAGCTGCCATGATTAAGGAGTGGGTAGGGCAAATAAAAACAGATAGACAAAAAATGACAAATTTTCAATAATCAAATTGCATTACACTCATTAATGGCTACTTGGCAGCTAAAAGGCAATGAAAAATGCCTTTGATATATCTGCAGAGAATTATCTCTAATAATAGAAAAATTATCATTCAAATATGAGGTTCAAAATTATTTTCAAGCAATTTCTCAAAACAAGACCTCAAAATTCTAACGCAGTCTTTTCAAGAAGCTTGAGGATGTATTTCTCTAAAACAAGAGGAAAACAAAGCAAGAAGAAACAAAAGATCCAATCAGGACAGAGGCAACAGGATTTTCTAGAGAAAGAGATGCCTGGAAAGATAGCTGACACGCTCTTGCCAGCGCACTTGGAGAGCAGCAGATGTAGGGAAAAACATCATGTACGGACATAGAGACACACAAGGCAATAACAAATACCTTATGTGTTTTATCATGGCAATAGGACTTTTTCAGTTCTTTTGTATAATGTAAGGATGAATTATTAATGTTTCAGAATACCATCAAAGTCTAAAATGAGGCACTTGTTAACTCCAGAAAACAAAATTCGGTGGTAAGGGAGCTAATTTATTGGTTGTGTATTCCATGGCTCCTGTGCAAACAATGCTATGTAACCATAAAGAGTAAGCACTGAATGTTGATTTATTTAATTTGTTAAAGGTAACTATCCAGTGCAGATGTGGCAAGGGGAGGTATGTGAGTAGGTAGTGGAAGATAAGAGAGCTAAGTCATCATCTCCCATGTTAGAAATCAGATCATTTTCAACTGAAAAAATATATAAAAAGCATTACAAATTCATTTTTTGGAAATATGGAGCTTACTATCTGAAGAAACAAGTGGAAATGTTAAAAGGGATTTGCTTGAGGAACTGGAAATGGGGATGTGTAGGATGTTAGGTTCCTGTTTTGCTGTATTCCTCGTGGTGTGTGTGTGTATTTAAAATGTATGTGTGTGGGGCACCTGGGTGGCTCAATTGGTTGGCCGACTGTCTTCGGCTCAGGTCATGATCCTGGAGTCCCTGGATCGAGTCCCGCATCAGGCTCCCTGCTCGGCGGGGAGTCTGCTTCTCCCTCTGACCCTCCCCCCTCTCATGTGCTCTCTCTCATTCTTTCTCTCAAATAAATAAATAAAATCTTTAAAAAAAAAAGTATGTGTGTGTATATGTATACACATATATTTACATATATATGTATATGTCATTACATAGATACACATATTTATATATATTTGATAAATATACCACTAAATTTATAGACAATAAAAAATATAGACAGTAAAAGACGACAATAACACCTTAAGGTTGATCTTGTTATTCCCCTTTTGCATAAAAGAGCCTTGAAGAAGTCAAAACCTTAGGGTGCCTGGGTGGCTCAGTTGGTTAAGCGTCTGCCTTCTGCTCAGGTCATGATCCTGGAGTCCCTGGATCGAGTCCCGCATCAGGCTCCCTGCTCGGCAGGGAGTCTGCTTCTCCCTCTGACCCTCCTCCCTCTCATGCTCTCTGTCTCTCATTCTCTCTGTCTCAAATAAATAAATAAAATCTTTAAAAAAAAAAAAAAAAGAAGTCAAAACCTTAGCCAAATATTTGGCAAAGCCAGGATTTATACTCAAGTTTTCCTAAGTCTAGGGCCATGTATTTCCTACCACATTACACATACTCCTTCAAAATTATGATTATTCCTTTCCCAATTTCCAGTTACAGCCTTGGAGTTCAAGCTGAAATCATATTTGCTTAGTGTTTTCTCAGGAACACGAGCTGAGTCACACACACCTCAGTTCTGTTCCTTGCGGAATATCCCACAAGGGGCTGAGAGAAGTGAGGAAAACTGGAGCCACAGAGTGAAGGAAAGCTTTGTGGAGTGTTAAGGCATGTCTAGACGAGGCGTGAGAGAGAGAAAATGGAAATATTTCATTTATATTGCTTTTAATTTCTAACTTCTAAAGTGTCTAAATATGCTCATAAATGTGATTAATCCTGACCTAAAGTTTACACAATATCTACACTGATATTTAAGTAGAACAAATATTCTTGCATGTTTTTTTGTTTTTATGCCAGAGGGGGGAAAATGTGTTAAAATACTTTTTCCACTGTAACCTAAAGAAATTCTCGCTGAAAAATGTGATAGAGACAAATGTATTAACATATTAATATCAGGATGTAATTAATGTAATAATAAACAGCATGTATCAATGCAAATAGAACCATTTAAACTTCTACGATCAAATGCATTTTCTGCTTCAAACCAAGGAGTTTCTGAAATTTAGACATCTATTTTTTAAAGCTAGCATGTTTTTTGTAATACAAAAAATATATATGTACTCTTTTCCAACATATTATTAGTAAAAAGCAATTATCTATAAAGCTTGTATGCTTCTATCTGTGGCCATGAGTAATCAAAAGCAGGATGGCACATATAGACCAGAGAAACACATATTTCAGTATTATTGTTTCTTGATCAGAACACACACGAAAATGCTCATGATTGAAAGATTTGATGGGCTTTTTTTTTCCTGCCACATTTTTCATTTGCCCTGGGCTAAAAAAATAAAAAATAAAAAAATCTTTAGAAGCAAGTAAAGCTTCCACAGTTCCCAAAGTTGTGTGATTCTCTTTGGCTCTTGCTTTAGTCCCCAACTGCAAAGAACCCATCTTTTATTCACTTGTATGATTCTTCTCTGTGGTTCCTGACATCCTTTTAATGCATTTTCTCAGAGAGACCACAAGAATGACATTCCTCTTCGAATCTTTGTCATTGTTCTTTAAAGTCCTAGCTTCTGCCATAGCCTTTTGTAGAAAGAAGATTCCCTATCCCACAGCTACATTCCTTCCGTTCTGCTCATTATCACTTGGAGGCGGCCTCCGTTCCTCAGTATATTCATCTTGCTTTGGTCCAGATCAATAGATCATTTTAAATCGGTGCACTGAAGACTGAAAGACCACCTTTTATTGCAGGCTGGTAGTTCAGACGTAAGAGAGTGAATGATTTCTTGGGGTTTGTGGTCCATAATTATATTAACCTTGGTCCCACACCAAGCTATTTGAAACTTCTCACACCTCATTACCAGTCAATGCGTCCTTCTCTGTATAAGAATTGCATTGTTTGACTTTGAAAGACATGTTGTTAAAATCCCTTTACAGGTTGGTGATGTTTCTTTAGAAGAGTGGAACAAATTTCATGGTCAAAGTCAAAATTTTAGCGCCCTTTTTATCACAAGGATATCTAACCCTGTGAATCCCAAAACAGTCTACATTGTTGCAAGTGAGTTAGAGAAAAAGAAAGAGGCAAATTGTTTTAACCATTACCATATTAATAACGTGCTTTACACGTTAGCAAGTAACTCTATTATATATTTGTGTTCAGTGTTTTCTAAGTTAAATGTATCACCTCAAATTATAGAAAACTAACTAGTAATAATAATGATTGATTGATAGATTTTTAAATTATTTTGCAATCAATGACCTCAATCCTGCCTGGAGTTTAAAAAGAGAAATAGTAAAGGGAAGAACATTTACTAATGTGAATGAAATGGGCCTTTCTGAGATATTTCCCTGAGACCTCACTGGACATCTTTGAAACGGACTGAGCAGTTATGAATCCAGCCTAACTAATTAAAGTCTCATTAAATAAACAAACAAAAACAAACAAGAAAAAACACATTATGTGTATTTCACTAAGCCCTATGAGGTAATCCGCTTGTCCACAGTTTAAAAATAAAATAGATGAGAGATTATATATGTGATTGCCATTGAATGATTAAACAGTCGAAAGCCAAAAGGTTCTCTTTCTGCTCTAAGAGGAAATCGGGAAGACAAAGGGGTACTATATAAAGTCCCAACTGTCCCTTTTTATGAGAAAAGCGTCAGACAAAGACTGGATGAGCAAAAGGGCAATTGTTTGTAGTGAGTATCACCCAAGGAATTCCTTTAAAACGTAGTGTATTCGCTCAGCATGAAAGACCATGTTTGCTGTTTTACTAGATGGGGTTAATGATTTATCCTTAGAAGATCAGTGACAAATCAAATCAATGTTAGGGTCAGAATTAGAACTCATATAGTTTGAAAATTTTTAGGTCATGAACTATCTTGAAAATACAAAAGGTAGTATACATACTTATAAAAACTTGGGGGAAAAGGACAAAAGTCTAATTAAACAAATTAATCATCTCCTAACTCAACATTTCACTAATTATCCCAATCATCTCTCAGGTATCCAGTTTTCCTCAATAATAATAAGAGTCTTAATTGTTAGAACAAAAATTTTCTGAGACATAAAAGCCATATACAAAATAAAGTGCCTCTGAAATCATCACTAAAATGGGTAATTCTAATTCATAAAATTTTCTAATTAACCCAAGGAACATTTATGCTTTAATTTTCACTGTATTAACAATTACTGTAAAGTGTATCAGGCCAATTTCATTCCCAAGTAAGCACAGTATATTGAAACATAGTTTTAAACATCTTGTAGGGTCCTGGAGACATCGTACTGAATATAATTTTTCAAACTATAGCCCTACAAATTTAAAACATATATGTCTTTTAGTACATATTTTAGGCCATAGAAATGTTTACTTCCAATAATATCACCATCCATGAATTAATACCACACTTAATATTTTAAGTTTCCTGGTTCAATTCTGGATTAAATTTTCAGAATCTTTTCTTTCACAGGTATTTTATGAAGATCAGAATTTACATAAATGAAATTGTCCTGTTGAAGCCGTTTTCATCTCTTTCTGTATTTAAACATCTTAATAAGTACTATGTCATGTTTGATCTATATACTCAAGATGTCTACATTAGCACAAACAGCTGCTTCCTGGCCCTTCGACTTATCCCTCCAGCTTGCAGTATTACCGAAGAAGACTAACATTTTTTAAAAGCATTTCTTTTGCCTATTGTAGAATTGTCCAGCTTCCATAATATTATATTTCTAACTTCTACTCATGTCAAATGCCGTTTGGACTCATTAAGAATTTTGAAATAGTCAGAATGACTTATAGGAAAATAATCGTTTCTCTCAGGCTCTCACGGAGTGCCATAAAACCTAGTTGTTTGCCATCTCAATGATAAAGTAGCCTAGTGTACACACAACACAGTAAACATTTTTTGAAATAAACAGAAACTTTTGGTGTACCTTCCTAAGGCCTTTGTTTATCACAGTGGTTTACAGAATTGTTCTCCATCTGCCTAGACTATTTAGAAAACAAAAGAAAACTACAGTTGCATGTTTACTCATAGCAGCTGTTAGAGGATGCAGTACAATCTTGCTTCTGAAGTATTATCTCTTATCTAATGGTTCTCACTAGTCAGGTTGTTGGATTTAGCAAATAATTAATTACAAGGGCATTCTGGAGGTACTCTGCCTTTTATGTGCCTTTCCACTACTGAGGAGTGTTACCATTTTCTATGTCCCTCCCACTCCATTTTTAGGTGCAGCAGAGGGCTGTGGGAAGAGCACAGAACTTGGAGTCAAGACACTTCAGTCCAGTCTCATCCTCTACCTACTAGTTAAACAGGAGTAAAACTCTCAGCACCCTGAGGATCACCATCCCTCTGCCAAAACAAGAATATTAAGCTACGTGAAATCTAACGTACTTTCCCTGTATTTTCAGAGGGGAAAAATGTTATATTAAGCATATTTGTACATAATTAAACAAATGTTTAGTTTTGTAAAATGTACATCACTATCTCGCTTTTCATAATCTCCTCTTTTACCCTAAAGAAATAATTTATTTTTGTTATGTGTAACAGTCTTGATTCATAAATTCAGACATGTTAAGAATTGCAGTTTGTTTTATTGTTATTTCATTTTGACCCCAAATTCCCATTTCTCATGCTTTAAAAGAAACTTCACTTCCATGACTCTGGAAGTCATTCTGTTTCCCCATTCTGAAGCCTTATCTTAGGCAATACCAACTCTTGAGAGGGAGGTGTGAGCCATAGGCCCAACTAAATTACCACTCATACACCTTTTCCCTCTGTCCTCACTTCCTCCAGTTTCAGAGTCTCTGCTGATTTCATGTCTATGTGGGAGATGAAAATCTTTTATGAGCCTCTCTATGATTTTCTCTGCCTAGGAGATCATGCTGCCATTCCACTGGGGGTGGAGGAGGGGGCAAGAGGTTGCTGCATCATAATAGGCATTGGGTTTCAGAAGCTAAAAGAACCACAGGGATTTCTCTTTCTCCCATCCCTCAGGCCCTGAACACCATTTCTAGTCAGAGAGGCCTAACGAACTCTTTCACTGTATACCAAGAAACTGTCCTTCCACAAATTTCCGTCTCTCTTTAAATCCCTTTATATATACTTCAAGTTCTAGAGAAGGAAGATATTGGATTAACTATAGAATTCAAGTAAAGCATGCATGTTTAAAATGTAAAGACCAGTGATGGGTATTAAGGAGGGCATGTGGGGATGAGCACTAGGTATTATACCCAACTAATGAATCATTGAACACTACAACAAAAACTTATGATGTACTATATGCTGGCTAACTGAATATAATTAAAAAAAAATTAAAGAGAAGCATTAAAATAATAGAACTATAACTTTTAAAGCAGTAGAGGAGAAAAATAAATTTAAAACCTAAACAATCCAAATAAGGCAAGAGAAAGAAAAAAGAGGAGCACAAAATGTAAGACATGTAGAAAGCAAAAATACCAGGCTTAAATACAAACATATTGGCAATCATAATAAGTACAAAACTCTACACATCGATAATTAAAGCTAGATATTATCAGATTGGATCTCCAAAATTACTTTCAGCAACAAACTATTTACTAAAGACAAGACCAGACATCAAGACACAGAAAGGATGAAAGTAAAAGCTTGGGAAATAGATATTAGGCAGCTATTTTAGCTAATTAAACTTGAGACATAATAGACTTTAGGCATATACATTACTGTGGTATTAAAAGAGTCATTATGTAATTGTATAACGATTTCTAATTGATGAGGAATCAAAATGATTAAAATTTATATGGACCTAATAACATGAAATTAAAATATGTAAAGCAAAAATTTAACTAAGGGTAAATTAAACCTCTAGAATTGTAGTGGAGAATTTTCATACAACTTGTCAGCACTGGGCAGATTAATCACATAAATATCAGTATTAGAAGGTATAGATATAACAATTAACAAGATTGACATATTAGAAACTATGATCTCTGTGTATAGTAGTAATAAGAAAATTCACATTCTTTCAAGTACATATGAATTATTTACAAAAAAAATTAAAGGGCATGCACTAGCTCAGAAAGTTTATATCAACATCAAAGAATAAGTCTATGTGTGACTAAGTAATGCTGAGTTATAAATCAATAAAATTCCAATCCACTGGAAATTTTAAGCATTGTAAATAAATCATGTTTAAGAAATGAAAATGGTACTCAAACATTTAAAAGAAAATGATATTGAGACTATTTCAAATAAAATAAATCTTGTAGAGTTTAGCTAAAGTAGTACTTAGAGGAAAATTTACAGTATCAAATTCATGTTTCAGAAAGAATAGAGACAAAATTAATAGAATGACTAGTTTGAGAAGTTAGAAAATGTACAACAGAGCAATCTTTTTGGAAAAAGGACACTAACCTAGTAGTAAGAAAGAAAGAATGGAGAAGACCAAACCAAAAGCTGGCTCTCTGGAAAAAAATAGAAAACCTTAAGAAATGGGCATTTGTCTAGAAATATATGAAGCATAGAAACTGATGCTAGAAGACAGAGAATAGCTAAAGAGTCAAGCATATACCCATTAAAGAAAATGAATCAGAAGTTAAAATTCTACCCACATACAAGTATCAGACTCAGATGAATTTATGGACGATTTTTAAGAAAATAGAATACAGATAATCCCCACTACACAGAAAAATTTAGAGAACAAAAAAGAAGAAAACATGCTGATGCAAATAATGTTAAGAGATTACTATGACATTGATACCAATATTGAAGGAGAGTATAAAAAATAAAAATAATAAAGTTTTAAAATATATATAAATATGTAAATAAAATACTAATTCCCTGAATCTAACAATGTAACTTTTTAAATTGACAAATGCAAAAAATGACTTGTCTCAAAAAACAATATATTAAGTAAGCATAAATATAATTTTATCAATTTTATCAAATTAATGATTAAAGAAAATTATTTCAGTAAACACCAAGAGTAAAAGCCATATACATATATAGAGATATATATAATGTAGCAATATTGTTATATTGTTATGCATTGCCAACTGTGGAAGTTTAGAGTTATTTTCTTTAAAATCAAGGTAGATGTCTACATCATCACTTTTTAGTCGACATTGTATTTGAAGTCCTAGGCAATGCAATAAAGCAAGAAAAATATGACATGTAAGGACCATACAGATACAGGGAGAAACAAAATAATAGAAAATATTGGAATATAAAACACACACATGCACACACATATATATGTTTATTATATATACATCTATATGTATGTATGTAGTATGGTTGTTAACAGGCAAAGTGAGTTTACAACTCTGTGAGGAAATGATGCACTATTCCATAAATTGGAATGGGACAGTTGGCAAAACATTTATAGAAAAAAATGTGAAATAATACTCCTATAAGTAATTATGTGCAAATAGAACTTCCTGCTAGGATGAAGAAATAAATCATGTAGAAAAAGTTTAAAAAGAAAAATACCTTTTATAGAACATACACAAAAACCGATTTTGCAAACAGCATATGCAATATTTCATAACAAGATATTTTAACAATACCTAGCAAAGTTGAAAATGCACATACATCTAATAATTCCACTTTGAGTTACATATTCTAGAGAACACTCACATCTGTACAAGAAGATTTGTGCAAGAGTGCTGACTGTAGCATTTTTTAGCAAAACAACTAAACAATTTAAAATGTTATTCAATGAGAGAATGGATGAATAAATTTTTTGTGTGATCACTGGAATATTAAACAGCAAATACAACACACTACCTCTACAAAGATTGATATGATGAATCTCTAATACATTTTGATAAATAAGAAAATCAAGTTTCAAATGATATAGTATGAGATAATTATAGAAGTCAAAAATATAAAAATTAGTATATGCTATATAGAGATACGTAATTTTATAGTAACAGTTTACATATTAAAGGGAAGAATACACATGTAATTCAGGATATTTGTTTTCTCTTAGGAGTGGATAATGTGGAATAAAATGAAAAGAATCAATTCCAGGGCCTCTCTAATACAGGTTTCCCCTGCTATCTGAGAGTTCGCTTTACACCACTTCACTTTTACTAAAGACCTTCATGACTATCTGTTTTGTAATTTTATCAAAATTACAAAATTACTAACAGAAATCCAGAGGATTTTTGCTTTTAGTAAATGGTATTGCTTCTTTGCTTTATAGCATTTCAGTTTACGTAGGTTTTCACAGGAACACTCTGTTTTTGAATAACAGGGGAACCCATATTTATCTCTTAAAAACCTAAATTTTGAAACAAAAATGACAAAATGTTAATCTATTTGGTGGGCACACAGGTGCCTCTGTACCTTTATATGTGTTTGACATATTATATGATTAAAATATTTTAAAAGTTTATGTTTTCAAGTATATACAAGAATGTTAAACCAGCTTTTCAAAGAGTTTTCAAGAATTATTAGACCATGAGAGTCATATTTGCTTCCTCAAATGTTCATTGACCCAAATTAAATTACAAATGCCATTGCTTCAGCCTTCCATTCAACCATACTCTTTTAGTGTTCTAGTAATCAGCAGGTTAAAAGAAGACAAGCTCCTTCCTGCAACAAGTATCCTCAGAGTTCCAACAAAATGTAACTTGTTATAAAACCCACGCTGACAGGAAATGTGAACAAAGAACACTAAATTTATTTTAGGCACTGAGCATATGGGTCAATGCTTATTTGCATGACTGTCAACAAAACAATTCTCCTTTGTTGCTACTTATAACTTTCATGTATTCACTGCCTTTGAATCAAATTGAATCTACCCTTAGTCAATCACCTTTCTTCTTTATCATTATCAATTAATATTTTTGAGCCCTCTGAACTGTTTCACTTTGTATTGAATTTTCTGATAATGAGATACCAAATTGAGTCCTCAGTATGTTTTTAAAACTTGATATAGATCTCATTTGTCGATGTCTTCAAGAGCAGTCCAAGACTTGCTACTCTGCCTGGCTTCCTCAAGATTAATCCCAAGCCTGTCCATGCCTAAATCACCCTCCAGCTGATCTGAGGGCAATGAGCTTCCATCCTGGATTAATTTAATATCCACTCTTCGGTTTACCTCATCAGCTTTATTTGTTACCGCAAGTATGCAAACACTGCAAAGCAGAAAGGGATTTGAATATTTGGGGGGAATTTCATGGCAAGTAAGATTTATGGATAATTTTATAAACACTATTTCTGCATGCAATTCCAAATGCCTAATGGGTAATTTTGTGCTGTATTTCCTCTTCGGCAACCTGCCCAATGTCAGGTTTATATTCTGCCTCAATATGTCACCATCTTATATTTTGGCTGAAGACACTATAGCATTTTCAGAGCCCTCATCCCGAACACAAATTCTCAATGCTGTTTTCTGGCTCTATTTTTGCACATATATATTTAGCAGAATGCCAAACTATATAAATAGATCCTATCATCTAAACTGAGGTTATATTTTATTTTCGACTGAATCTAGAAAGTTCCTGGTACATAGTAAGTACTCAATTAAGGTTAGTGGTAGCTGTTCTTGCTGTTGTTGCTGTTCAGTTATTAGTCAAACCTGAGAACATCATAAGGCCGCTGACTTGCCTGCAAGAGGCAATTTCCAATTTCACTGTAAACTAAATTCATATATAAATTGTTTATTTATGAGTTTTATTTTAGAAACAAATATTTAAAAACACATTTACTACCTATAATAAAGAATTCACGAAATAAAAATAATAATTTTCAGAAGTTTGTTTTAATGCTTTTGTGCTACACAAAGACCTAAGCTCACCCATCTTAGATCTCCATAAAGATGGACACTACTCTTGTGGCAAAAAGAGTATTTCTTCAGCCTGACCTGAGAACTCTTTATACAGATATGTAAAGAGAACTAGGAAGGTCCTTAACTACAGTCTCAAGGTGTTTGGAAGGCCACTTAAGGCTCACCATCAAGAACAAAAGCTAGGGGCTCCTGGGTGGCTCAGTCGTTAAGCGTCTGCCTTTGGCTCAGGTCATGATCCCAGGGTCCTGGGATCAAGCCCCGCGTCGGGCTCCCGACGTGTGTGTGTGTGTGTGTGTGTGTGTGTTTATACGGTGGTAAGGGTGGGGTTGTCAAAAAAGTTTTGTGGTCATCCTTCTAGACAGAATACTTTAATGAAATGGGAATGGTTTCCAAGGAGAGAAAAGCAGTAGCAAAGGAAGGAAAGAAACAGCTGAAGAGTCAATTTGCAATTGATATAAGACCGCACCAACATGTTATGTTTGTGCAGTAACTAAATTAGTTGATAAACTCCTAATGGGAAGAGGGTGAGTATTGTTTTGGTTGCATGTATAGCCCCACATTTCCAAAAATTCTTTTGTGCTTTCCCATATTTATGCATAGGTATGTATGTATGTATGTATGCATGTGTGCGTGTGTGTATGTGTGTATAGATAGATATGTGTGTATATACATATGTGTGTATACATGTGCATGTGTATATATGTATATGTATGTGTTATATACACGTGTGTATGTGTATATGTGTGTATATACATATAATTTGAAAAGATAAAAGTAACATTACTCGCTACATGCTATTATAATATTTTATTTTGACTTTATTTTGTTTATCCTTAAAATAGCATTTTAGGGGCACTTGGGTGGCTCAGTCAGTTAAGCATCTGCCTTTGGCTCAGGTCATATCCTGGGGTTCTGGAGTCGAGCTCCCTGCTTCTCCCTCTCCTTCTGCCCCTCCCTCCACTCCTGCTCTCTCTCTCTCTTTCTCTAAAAAAAAAAACAACAACAACAGCATTTTAAATTCTGCATTAATAGTATATGGATAAAACTTAATTTATTAAAATTATTTATTATCAATTTATTAAATAGCATTTAAGTGAGGGTTCCCAGATAAAATACACAACACCTAGTTATATTTGACTTTCAGGTAAACAAGGCATAATGTTTTTAGTGTAAGTATATACCAAATATTACATGGGACATACTCATGAGAAAACTGTGACAATATATTCTGTGTGGGCCTTAAAACTTGTCTTAAATCTTTGGAAATTTTATATAAAAATGATATCCATTATGTTTTTTTTAAAGATTTTATTTATTTATTTGAGAGAGAAAAAGAGATAGAGAGAGAGAGCATGAGACAGGGGAGGGTCAGAGGGAGAAGCAGACTCCCTGCCGAGCAGGGAGCCCGATCCATGCGGGACTCGATCCCGGGACTCCAGGATCATGACCTGAGCCAAAGGCAGTCGCTTAACCAACTGAGCCACCTGGGCGCCCATAAATGATATCCATTATGGTTTTAATTCACAATTTATTAATTACTGCCAAAATGTAAGTAAAATGCAGGCAGGGATTTCTGTGTGTTTTGCCCAGTGCTATAGTCCAGCGTCTGGCAGAAAGGAGGCACTCATGAATATTTATACAAATAAAATGACTGAGACTGAAATTTTTATAGGAGTTTAAAGTCCATTGTATGGTCTTCTATAAGTTATTTTAAATGCCTTAAACAGATGCTTCCTTCAAGAAAAAAAAATGAAATAATTCAATATTTATGCAGAAGTAGAGAATCAAAAAAATGACCATAGTCCCAAACATTAGAGAGCTTTACAATGTATTCTTAGGAAAGCAATCATTAATGAATAATTACAAAAGAAGGCAGCACTTAAGTATCTCATAGGATCATGAAAAACATGATGTACAAATTTAGAAGAAAGCATCTAATTTTGGTTGGAGGGTGAGATGAGGCTATAGAAGGGTTGAATTTCAAACGGGCCTTGCAACAATGACAAATGCAATAGGTTTACAACTTGAAGACTTTTTCAGCAGGTTGAAGAAGGACATTTAATCTGGAAAGTGCAAGGCATATTCAGGAAATGGAGTGAGATCCAAACTGGCTGAGATACGAAGTATAAGGACAGAGTTAGTGGAAGATGAGGATGGAAGAAAGGGTGGAACCTGACAAAAAAAATTATGTTCTAATTAACCAATTACAAGCATGAGGATAATTACTTGTTCAGAAGGTAACATTGGTAGAAGGAATAAAATTCTATCTCTACTCATAAGGCATTGTCAACTTGATAGGTAAACCAGTCACTCCAGCCATTAGAATAAGAAGTAAATATTCTTAGTTATAAATTCATAGAAAAAAAAAAAAACAGTGGCAATAATGAGCTTTCATCAAGGAGGAGCATCTTCCATTTCGGTGCCCTATTTTTGAATCATGTCCTAAATCCACAGAGAAGTGATATCTTCACCATGATGCCTCAGTTGCTTGTGTTTTAGTGTAAGCTACTTGGGAAATGTTTCCCTCGGCAACGTAAGCTTAGGAAAAGTATATGGATTGATGTATTTAATTTGCATTCCAATTGTAACACAATATGGCCTTCTGTTTTTTTTAAAAAAAGCACTTACAGTGTGGGACATAATATTACTTTGTGGTATAAAAGCTATTGATAGAGTTTGGCAGTTTTAACTCAGAATACTGCAGCTTTTGTTAAACTATGCTTCATACTTCACCTCACTTTGATATACAGGATGGAAATAAAATTATATGTCAGCATTAGAGTTTTGCATTAAATTGTAGTTTTTTCTTTTTTTGCCCCCATCATATCTTTCTGCAAAGGGGATAGATTTGTAGAGGACAGCATTTTTCTCATTTGTGACATATCTGCAGAAATACAATATATAATTTTCGGCAAGAATATTGTTCCGTGTGAGAAAAAAAATAATGCCCTGGGTTATTATTTCAACTCACAAGTCTGGATGCTGTACTTTGATATTATTTATTTGAAGTTTATGTAGCATATATTACTTGAAATTTGAAAGCTGCTTTATTAATTCTAACAGTCAGAGCATTCTAAGCTAAGAAAAGCTGTCCTTCCACTTAGTTGAATGCTCAAGCACAAAATTATTAAAAAACATCATGTGCACAAAATGCAGCAGTAAGCTGATTTGTGTGCACAAGAGGGCTGTTTGTCCTCAAAAGTACATTCTTAAATAAGAAGAGAGTTGGAAAGAAAAGGCAAACAGCACCTTGAAGTAAAAGAACAGGAGCAGATGTCCTTTAGCTGTGTGTTTTATTGATTTATAAACACTCAGTCGGGCTCCCTCATCTCTGCAGAGTAATTTAGATATGGGAAAATATCTGTGAAATATATTGATTGTCTTATTGATTGAAAAGCCAATTGCTGTTGCACTCCTGTTTTACCATTTAAGTCCTGACACATTTTGACATATGAGCCAGCTGTGACTACCGCCTGGATTCTGCAATCAGATAGTGTGAAAGCTGTCATAACCACTTCTCTGTCAGCCTTGAGGATTTACGGCATGGTGGTGCTGCTATTTAGCTTCCTCTTTAACTACCTGAATAATGAGAATTTGTTAAATCTTTCACTCGAATGCGTTCATGTGTGTTTGCCTTGGGTGTGTCCGTATCTGCACACGGACCCTGACTGGGTTTTGTTTCATCTAGTGAACGGATACTTGATGAATTAAAAAGAAAATGCGTAAGGAACCAATTCCACAGGATCTTCAGATTGAATCTAGGCACATGGAAATGACTGGCTCTGTGCAAATGGTTTTTCTCTTTCTTGGGAAAATTTGATTTCAGAACATTTCTCGGTCATTTTCACTTGTCAGATTGGTTTCTACCCAGCAGCAATAGAGAAAGAATGGGTGGCAAAGCCAGTCCTTATTTCCAGATTTGTTATTTGTCTGAGATATTAATTGTATGAAAAATAAAGATTACACAAAAATGACTCAGTATCTTTGATTTGAAAAGAAAAATATGGTAGCTTCTAAACCTACCAGTTAAAGCTCATAAAAATTCATATAAGCATATCTCCACAAAGTACACTTTAAAAAATCTAAATTTTTGGACAGACCTCATTAAATGATGGAAACTACAAATACGGTTTCCTGGTTCTGGTCACATAATCATAATGCATGAGAGAAACTCCTCTAAATCACCCTTCTGATGCATATAGTCAATATGGACCTTTTCCAAATAAGGCTGTTTAAATGTATGCTATACATTATTAAAGCTGGTGTCCATAATATTCCTCTTATATTCTGATGCATCTTCTCGTTGTCACACAATCTCTCTGTTTAATCACAAGCAGCATGATGATTCGTCCTTTCCTAGTTTATTTAAAAGCACCCTTCAATTTATGTAAACCAATGAAACAGGTGCATTGTAAGGAGCAGTGCTGATGTAAATAGCCTGGGAACAATGCTCCATATTATAAGGATGGACAGCAGCACGTCTCCTCTGGGAAGTGAAAATGTTCATTTAACAATACGAATGGCACACCATTCTGGCAAATGACTGACAGATCAGCAGTGTTAAGCATTAGACTTGTGATGGATTTGGATCCAACTTCCAAAAACCCAACATTTCTTTCCAATGTCCAGGCTTCCTACACTGTGGAATCTTTCAGAAGTGTATCTCGGCGCCTCAATATCACACTCTAAAGCAGATTTCACCTTCATATGAAATTGCAGGCAGGCTTTATGTAAATTAAGAAAGTATCAAGTAGTTTCTGATAGTAAAAAAGTAAAATCTGTAGTCCAAACACGAGACTGCTTTAGAATATGGCGCCCGAGAAGGGGAGGTGAGAGGTGGACGGACAACCTCTCAGGCAGGATGGTGTATAATCTGCAGTGTGCAGAATCTCCTGGGAGGCTGGAGTAGCCATTCATTCCTTCGAACTGCCCCCTCTCCTCCCTGCCTTGGGAGTAGGATTACAGTAAGATCCTGAAGGAGAAGCTGTGCCGGAATTTATTCTTGAAACTTCCTGTGCAAAATAATTGCCCAGAAAGGGAATGTGTCGAAAATGCACATTCCTGGTCTCCCCTGGAGAGATTCTGGGTGTAGGTCTATTTATTTATTTGAGAGAGAGAGAGATCATGAGAGAGAGAGAGAGAGCATGAGAGGCGGGGAGGGTCAGAGGGAGAAGCAGGCTCCCCACTGAGCAGGGAGCCCCAAGTGGGACTTGATCCTGGGACTCCAGGATCATGACCTGAGCCAAAGGCTATTGCTTAACCAACTGAGCCACCCAGGCACCCTAGGTTAGTAGGTCTAGGATAAAGCATAGGAATCTGGTTTCATTAACAATCCTTTTTTGAGTACAGTTGACATACAATGTTACATTAGTTTCAGGTATAGAATGTAATGAGTTACTCCACAAGTCTATGGGTTATGTTATGCTCACCACAGATGTACTTCCGTCTGTCACCATGCATCACTATTACAGTACCACTCACTATATTCCCCATGCTGTGCCTTTTAGTCCCATGATGTTTTCATTCCATAACTGGAAGCCTGTATCTCTCACTTTCCTTCACCCATTTCTACCCTACCCTCACTCCCCTCTGGCAACCATCAGTTTGTTCTCTGTATTTGTAGGTCTGACTTCTGCTTTCTGTTTGTTTTTTAAGTTCCACATATAAGTGAAATCATATCATTTTCCTTTCTCTGTCTGACTTACAGAACTTAGTATTATACCCCCTAGGTTCATCCATGTTGTGGCAAATGGCAAGATCTCATCTTTTTTTATGGCGAATATTCCACTGTATCTATATATCACATCTTTATCCATTCATTTATCGATGGACATTTGGGCTCCTTCCATATTTTGACTTTTGTAATGAATGCTGCAATAAACATAGGGGTGCATAAATCATTTCAATTTAGTGTTTTTGTTTTCTTTGGGGGAAGTACCGAGTAGTTGGTGAGGATGTGAAGAAAACAGAACCCTCCTCCACTATTAGTAGAAGTGTAAGTTGGTATAACCACTGTGGAAAACAGTATGGAGGTTCCTCAAAAAATTAAAAATAGAAATATCATATAATCCAAAATAAACTTTTAAATTTGAACAAATTTGACACTTATAGAAGATTCATAAAATTGTACAGTCCATTATTCCCCTCACTCCACTTCCTCCAGTATCAACATTTTATATAAACTTAGTATAAATTTTAATATGAGAAAATTACCACTGGTGCAATATTATTAACCAATAAACAAACCTCATTTGAATGTCACCAATTTTTCCATCTCTGTCTTTTTCTTCCAGGTTCCCACATTGCATTTAGTTACATCTCCTTGGTTTCCTCTAGTCTGTTAAGTGTCCCTTAGGCTCTGGTATCGGTCGATTTGCAAAGAAAATTATAAGAAACACTCACTAGATGATCACTAATGTTCATGAATCTGCTGCAAATATTAGCTGTTAATTTTTTTAAAGGGGACTATAAGAAAGAATTTGAAAACTAAGGCTGAAATATAAACTGTGCATACAAAATCTCCATGGAGCCTCCGGGACTAGTCTATGCCTTAGTACTTTTGTCCCCCCAGCATTGTTGGTCTTGTTTTGTAGTTGATCTCACATGTATTTAATATTGGCCCTGCAGTTCAACCAATTGTCATTTCCTAGACCCTTGCTACTCAAAGTTTGGTCTGCGTCACCTGGGAGCTTGTTAGAACTGCAGAATCTCAGACCCCGCCCCAAGCACCAGACCTGCTAAATCAGATGAAGGTGACTTGTTTGCCCAGTAATGCTTGAGAAGCATGGGATTTGAAGATCTCCATTATATACAGAGACTGGGAGGCCAAATTCCCTGGAGTTCCTCTGCATTACTATTAATTTTGAAACTACCGATACTATTGTTTCTACGGACTGCCTACAGTTGTCTCAGGTACATATGAATTCCCTTTGTTTCTCTTCCCCTTTCTTATCCTTGGTGTAAATCTTACCATATCCTTTTATTTGAGACCCGCTTTGTATTCCATATGTACCTTACACTGGGTGGGCTGGCATTATGCTGGGCAGTATTCCGCTGATGTTATGTTTCTGCATTACAGACATATTTGTTGTACTATTCTAACATTTCATGAGTTGGTTTATTCAGGTGGTTCATATAAAATAGATTTTGTACAAAACATCTCGATGCTCCAGTCCTTTGTGCATCTCTGAAATTTATTACTGACTTTCTGGATAAACTTGGACAAGTAATCATCCTTCCCGCTCCTTGTTTTCCAACTATAAAATGGAGAGCCTAACATTGCTATGAACTGTTAGCTCTCAAGGGGATCTGAGATAGCATTGAGTTCATACCACAAAATTAACTTGTAGAAAATTGAGGAACAGTAAGGGTGGGACTTCTATGAGGTCAGCAGTCCATTATTAGAGGAGGAAAAAAAAAACGCCAGACTCCAGGTCTTCTAACTGTAGCCCAGAGCTTCTCCTCAGGCCCTCTCCCCCAACATAATGCCTCATCACTACCCTTTCCATATTTTCTCAGAAGAGAAGGGATCCCTCTTTCTTTCCAAGGCTTTGTCTTTGCCATTATAGGAGGTTTCCACTCCTCCAACTTTGATCTCTTCATGTCTTTCTTCTCTATTCATAAATATGTCAAGTATTTTTTTCTCATTTAATAAATGACAGCAATAATATCATAGTAAAAACACTTTCTGCCACCTATCAGTCATATTACTGCATTTCCCATTTGTCTCAAAATCACCTAAATACATCTGCTCCCTCAAGATCTAATTACTCTTCATGCCATCTTTTTCAGGCTTCTTCCTTAAATCATCTACTGACACTTCACTCATTGATATCATTGATAACCTACACATGTCCAAATTCAAAGGACTTTGCTCACTCTTCATCCTTTCTCACCTCTCCAAAGCCTTACATTGTTAACCACATCCTATTTCTCAAATCTGTGATCGCCTTGGCCCTTCCAGCACCCCTTTCTCCTTGGTTCTCAGATATTTCCATCTGTCTCTCCCACAGTCTCATCATTCCCCACCCACTAAAATGTCATGACGCATCTGGCTACGTTATTTGTTGTCTTACGTTCTTACTCGTACTACACTTTTCCAAGGTGGTTATCTTAGTCTGTGGGCCAGGTATTGAATCACTGGTATTTGGTTCTCTCACCCTTTTTGTCTGCTCAGTGGAAATGGATTTGAGCCCTTTGCCAGCCAACATAAGATGAAGCTTTGTCAGTAGAGGGCGGCTGAGTGACGTTTAAGGAGGAAAAGTTTTTCTTTCTGGCTCCAGGGCTCACAGGGCAGCTCCTGCAGCACAAGTGTCTTGGCCAGGGTCCCCCTTCTATAGAGCACTCCACTTCCCCAGGGCCAAGTGCCTGCAGTGCAGGCTTTTTGGGGGGACTGGGAGGGGGTGGCGGGAGCAACAATTTCCCATAGCACAGGCACATTCTTCAGCACCAAGTCTCCACAATGTCAATGTCTCTGCAGTGTCCCATTCCCGGGATGCACGGTAGCCAGTAGCACCACCAGCCAGATGCCCCCCAGCAACCTCCTTGGGTATTTCTGGATTGGGGTGCCTCTAATGAGACGCTTCCCTGTGGACAGCTTTCCCTAACATCCTATGGGCAGATTTTGGAAACGTTCCACTGGTTTGGCACCACGGTGACTTCTCTGACATTCACTGAGCCAGAGCTGTGACTTCTCCAAGATCCTGATTTTAAGCCTTGGAGGAAGTCTCCCTCAGGTATTCCAGCTTAGCCCCTATAGGAAGTGGCTTCTCCTTATATCTGTTATTTCTGTATTTTTTAGAAATCTCTTTATTTCTTTTTGGTCAATCCTTTATTATTATAAGCCCCTGTTATAATTAATAATTCCTTATATGAAACTTTACCTGTTAACATTACTGAGGGGTTTCTTTCTCCCTTTTGGTCCCAAAAATGATACAGCCTTCCCAATGTGATATAATCAAGGTTCCCCAGAGAGCACTGCCTTAGATAAAGTCTTAAGTGCTACTACTATTCTATCAGAACATAGAATCCTAATGAAGCTCCAATGAGGTAAAGAAGAAGTGAGATATGACAGGAAGGAGAAACAGGATGAAGAGCTCAGAACTAAGCTGGAGGCACCCATTATTAACAAATGTAATCGTTTGATGGATTACATTGGGCCATGTTCTGAGAGTCCGTGTGAACTAACAGAAGGCCATTTTGAGGAAGAAGAGAACATAATTTACATACTGGCTCTCAATTTCCATTAATCACAGTTTTACCCCAACAGTGCATTAAGTCTCCTCTGCTTCCAGTTTGTGCATACAAAAAGGCCAAGCAGATCTGTCCCATGGCTCACACCATGGTTGCAAAAGGGGTGTCTTGAGGCAAGAGGGAAAATGTGCAAGGTGTGGGCATAAGGTGTAATCCTGCACAAAGACAGTCAGCATCTGTGCAGTACTGATCACAGCAGGGTGACTTGGACAGCAATGGGGTAAGAAGCTGAGAGTCGCAGAGATGGATAAGAACGAGAGGATATGAGGAGGCATCTAAACCCCTGACACAGAATTTGATCCATGCACATGACCAAAACGACACTCTACATGCAGGTGAATCTCAAGTCTCTTTCCTAGACACCTTCCCTCCTGAGAACCAAGCTATGCTTCCAAATGCTTAACCAGCGTACATGCATACATATCTTGCAAGTTCCTCAAATTGAACATGTGCCAAGCTGAATTCAACTTAATTTTCAAAACATACTCTGCTTGATGTCTTCTCTCTTGGTAAAGAGGGTCAGCATTCATTTTACTAGTCTTCTAAGATGGAAGCTTGGATTCTACCCTGGATTTTGCCCACTCTTTCACGGACTTCAATTTAACTATGCACCAAATCTTTTTGCATTTTTCTTTAGAAGTGTCTCTCAATGCTGGCTTCTATTCTTATCTTCACTGCAATGGGCTTATTCCAAGTCTGTCCTCATCTCAAATTATTGCAATGGTCTCCTGTCATGGTCTCTCTCTAATCCCTTCACATGGTGATTATCTTAAAAAAAAAAATGATTCTGTTACTTCTTTACATTAAAACTACCCTTGGCTGTCCACTGGCTGCAAAATAAAATCCAAATTCCTGAGCTTAGCTTACGAAGTCACTCACAGTGCATACCCAACGGCCCTTCCCTAACACCACACCTTCTCCTTCCAGCCATTCTCCTCTGGAACCAGCCCCGTGTTTTTCAGACAGTAAGCTCCCCTGCAACGCACCCATGGCATTCCCAAAATTTTCATGTTTCAAGACTGATGCACATGTCCGTCCTACTGCTGTGAACAGGAAAAATCTCTACCTCTCAGAAAGCCCAGGTCAAATGTCACCCCCTAGAAACTTTCCTGGAAGTAGTTAACTGAGCTCCCTGAGCTCCCACAGCATCTTCCCTCTCCATTCTCTAAGTATTTATCATATTTTATTATAATTTACTTGTTTTTACACCTGTATTATCCACTATATTGTTATTTCCTCAAGTGCGGGGACCATGTATTATTCATTCCTGCATCTCCAGCACTCAGCAGAGTACTTGTGCCTAAACTGCCCAATAAATATGTGTTGAATGGAATTTAAATGAAATCACAGGTGTAAAAAAAAAAGTATGTATGTATAGTATTGTGATCAGCAAAGCAACGTTTCACTATAGCATGATGTACATCTAATTTTATACTTAGAAAGATTCTGTGTTAATGCCATAGACACTTTGTCAACCATCCAAAAAGCAGCAGAGCTTTTTCCCAATGAGCCACAGCACTGGATGGTGACAGTTTATTTCAGTACATTATATGGCACTCAACCAAAATTGAACAGCAAGAAAAGATGGAAAGAAAATGACTATTTTCTAGGCCTCCATCACTGCATGTAGGACTAAATGGATTTCATGATGCTCATGTGCCTTGGTTTGCATCAGCCCTGTGTGTAAATCAAATTGATCGTCCTGAGTTGTTTGGCCCAGGACTGTCATTCTAAGGTCCACAGTCCTACAGTGCTATATTACACTCTATTATTGTAGACTACATCATAGCATACTGTATCTATTACAGTCACCTCGTGTAGAATTACCTCTTACAAAAGGATGGAACACACCCTAAATTATAATGGCCTCATCACTTGTACTAGCTTTAGTAGAAGAAGCCCTTTTAGCAACCATGTTATTACCTCTGGTATGATTAGAGGAAAGGTAGTAATTCATTCCAAGACTAAAATGCTTTCCTAGAAAAAAAATAAATCTAGATATTTTAAGATATTTAAGATTAACTGGACAATTTACAGAACCCCGCTCAGAAACTTTCCCTGTAGAGTTATATGCTTCTATGGATGATGCTAGAGCTGAAGTTAACTTTCAGACTGATCTGGGGGCAAGGAGACTTGAGTCTTCATCAGATCTTTGCACTGGGTATAAAGATACAAAATGTCTTGTTTTTTTCTTAGAAGTTTTATATTTTCCTGGTCCAAAAATATATGCCAAAATATGCCTGACTATGTGGACCTAGTCTCGTGTACACATAGACCGTAGGAGTTTATTTCTGGTCTATCAGGAATAATTATGTTTCCTCATCCATTGCCTTATCTTTATTTTGTAGATTAGGTAAACACTGCAAACGCTCATTTTTCTTCCTTTGCTTTGGCTGGACAAAACTTGGAGTGAAGTTTGCGGCCTGTATTTAGCAAGTACATATATATACTGAATATTTTATACTAACCTTCATCCCAAATTCATCTTAATTTCCTACCCTTTCTGTTACTCTCCCTCTATTTTCACTTAATTTAATCTATTTTAGCATGCCAATGTACCTATTATTTTAAAACTGGATTGATTCATTTTTAGGAACAAGGTAAGACATTAATAAATAAAGGCAGAAATAAAACTATTCTTCCTAATGAATTACATAATTTTTACTCTTTGTCCCTGACTAACTATTTGCTGGGCTTCATGTATCAGCAGAACTACATAAAAGAAGCATCAAATATTCCACTGCACCAGTTCTTAATGTATCAGCATAACCTGAGAAAATATCTCTACAATTTTAAATCACTGTTCCTATGTTCCTTCCCTGGGAATTCTGATTCAAGCCTAGCAGGGGACCTGTTTATCTACATTTTTGGACATCTCTGCAGAGGACTCTGACATATACCCCACTTTAAAAAATTAATAATTGGAGAAAATAGGATGAAACATCTTTTCAAAGTGAAAAAGAAGGTGGTGTAAACTTGTGTATATATATTTATGATAGAAAGATATTAACAGGTGATAGATACATAGATACATAGATAGGAATTTGACAAAGTGAGAAGGAATGGGAAAAAGGAAACAACATAAAGGATAGAGACAAATGTTAATTGAAATCACAGACAGGACTGGAGAAATTGTTGTACGGTAGAAGCACATTAGGTTCATAAAATAGTGGGAAAGATTTCTGAAAAATAATCACTTCATCCCTCTATTTTCAGGCCATCATGATAGGTCGGTAAATACCGTGTTTGAGCACTTTTCAGATGCTAAGGACCATGAGAAGTACTTTATAACCTGTACCTAATTTCATCTTAGGATAATCCTTTGATGTAAATATGATCACCCCCAGTTTTTGTACTAGCAAACTGAGATCTATCTAGGTTGAACATTTGGTCACAGTCACACATGGATCTGGAAATGACAGGACCTAGACGTAAATCTGTACCTTCTCACTCCCAAACCTGTGTGTTTGCTTACCACGTTTGATCTTGCTCGTTCAACATATTTGGTTTTTTCCTGATAGAGTCTGGATAAAGCAAAATGAACCTACCTATCCTTTCCTAACTTCAAATCCCATGGAACAATCACTTAAATATATATAAGAATTTGCAATGACCATACTTGAAGTTAGGAAAATTTAGGTAAACACTGGCCTATGAATGAGGTCAGCGGCCATTAAGGTTTTTCAGGTTTAAATATTCTGAGATGTTATTTAAATAAACTAAATGGGTAGTTTTTTTTGAGATTAATGGAGCATATGCTCAGATTCATTTGAACCTAGCTTCATTAACCCCTGCTCCACTGATTTTTACTCAGTATATCTAACAAGAGAGAATTAAACCTTTGAAAGCAATGATACATATAAGTTTATATTCCATATAGTAAAAAGCTCCACTTCAGTTTTTTGTTGTTGTTGTTTTTTCCCAAATATCCTTTCTATATGGATTATGGTGTGCATTAGGTCTCATAAGTTTTGTGCTAATTAGAGTTGGTTTATTCTATTTTAGAAACATTTAACAAGGCATACCGTGTATCTGGAACGTTCAATGTCCTATGCACTTGGTAAGATTAGTTTGCGATACTTTTAATTTTATAGTTAGCAGATATTTATTTTTAAAATACAGTAACTAATTTGGTTTATTAAAGGTGGCAATCCAATATCTTTAATTATTTACTTTCTTTGGCTTATTTTGAAATAAATTGTATATTTATTTTGTAGTCATGGATAAACATTTTGACAACGTATACATTTTTAATATTGTCTTAAAACGAAAAGAAATCTCAATGTTGCAAAGTCTTTAATGTTAAAGCTGAAACTGTGTGCACAGTGTACTTGAATAGAATAGGTCCCGGATTTTCAGTTCTATTCAGCCAGCTTCCCTTGAACATGTGGGGCAATTTCATTGTCAACTTTGTGCTGCCTTTTAACAGGAAATCAACTGAGATTTGAATTCCATAATTTATCTTGGGTCTCTGAATGTTCTGGTTGTGCTGGAAAGATCGTATAAAATCAGAGCAAGATAAGTCCATTGAAAGGCAATGTGTTACAGACAAAGCTGATATTAAAGGTAATCAGAGCAACTGGTTAACATGAGATACCCTTGCAACTTCAGATATCTCGTATTGAACATAAGTATGGTAATGGATATTGGACAAAGTACTATGGCTAGTACTTGTTACTCAATTGCATGGAGTATTTTATCAAATTTACTAGTTTTAGAAAGTGTGCATCCTGGCATCCAAATATCTCTGTGAATCTTCCTTCTCACCCCTGACCATTAGTTAATAAAAACAGGTACAATTTTTTAAGTGTCCACCTTGGGCCAAACATTGTGTTTTAAATACTCAATACACACGCTAATATAATCTTCATAACTATTCTAAGAACAGATTTTTTTCTCCTGTGATGACAATGAGGCATCTGAGGCCCAGAGAGATAAATCTACTTGCCTTAGGTTAAAGACCTGGTATATCATGATTCCAACTCAGGATTCAATTTCAAAGTCCACACCCTTGATCTCTGCTATAATGTGTCTCTCCTCCTCAGCCTCCCAAACAGAATCCTTCCTTTGTCAATAGATTTGAGACCAACACCCTTATATTCCTGCATCCTCCCTTCTGTTGATTTCATTGATGAATTATTTTTAAGCATTTCAACTCTTGCAGATAAATCTACTCTGCAGATTGGAACGAGTTCATCCATTCTAGCGTGTTCCTTTAGCAGAAAAGTAGGTTTGCTTCACAGTCCTGTGTTAAGATTGCCTTGAAATAGGAAAGATCTCTATTTCTCACACGGGTGTAGAAATCTATGGAAAAGGCAGTAATGTCCTTTTGGCAGTGCATCATCCTGAATCAGAAACTAAAGCATGCAAACTGAAATTGATTTGTAACAGGTACCTTATTAGAAGCCAACATCGAGAAAACTAGAATCAATGTTGAAACAAAAATTTGTCTTGTAAGCAATCCTGAGTGAAATGTGTTGACACAGCATCACATTCTGTAGCCCCATTTTTGCATGCTTTTCAAAGCACAGCTATCTCAGGCTGAGAGAGATGAATAATTGACTGATCACTGCATAATTCAACACAGTGTTGTAAAAATTCAAGGTCTGGCAAATTTGAAGCTTTTCTTTTTTATTGAGGCTGAGGTTAAAGTTTCAATCAACCTTGAAGAAACATTTAAATAGCACAAGGATATATGATTTATTAAAGTGCATATTATTCTTTCTTATATTCCCTCCTTCTTCATTAAGCTGCCTCACATAATGCACATATAAAGTTAAAAGACTATCTATAAGGTTTAGTGGAGTTCCGCCTGTAGTGACTTCAAAAGCACTAGCATCATCAATGTCTAAATACACTTATCAAGCAAAGAAGCTCGAATAGGTTGCTTTCTATCTATTCCATTATATTTCTTTTATTTTTTATACACAACTGTTGGGTAAACTTAATAGAGAAAAGGGCAAGCAAAATTCTTGTGAAATATGCTGACAACTTAATCTATTATAAAACTTCCACCAAAAAAAAAAAAAAAACAATTAGTGTGTGGAATGATTTTTCATTCAATCGATTTTCCTATAAAATTTTTTTATCATCTATTATGTCCCAGGCACTCTCTTCCAAGCCAGAATTTGAGTTGGAAAGGATAAAAACAGAGGCTTTATCAAGAAGAAAATGATCAGCTTTGACAGAGAACTACAGGGGGAAAAAAGCTCTTTTCGTTCAACTGAGTGTGACATATGTTAAGAATTGGTGTATTACTGGGGTGCCTGGGTGGCTCAGTTGGTTAAGCGACTGCCTTCAGCTCCAGTCATGATCTCAGGGTCCTGGGATCGAGCCCCGCATCGGGCTCCCTGCTCGGTGGGAAGCCTGCTTCTCTCTTTCCTACCCCCCTGCTTGTGTTCCCTCTCTCGCTGTGCCTCTACCTCTCTCTGTCAAATAAATAAATAAAATCTTAAAAAAAAAAAAAGAATTGGTGTATTACTTTAAAACGCTATTCCTATCTTTATTTTCAAATAAAGAATTCGTTTGTGATCTTGAAAATTATAAACATTTCCCCATTTAGTTTTTCTAGAAAAGATTCAGAATACATTTCTCTGTTAACATATAATCATTTCAAATTAATATATTAATACATATTATATATTAACATATAATATGTAATATAGTCATTCCGTATTAATATGTAATATATAGTACATAAGACATATAATTATTTCATTATATGAATTGGCAATGTTACGGATATTCTCAAAAAATTTCAAGGCCTTATTAACCTTTGGATATGTCTGTCCATATAAATAAAAGTTTTGTTTTGTATGAAATTTGTTTTGGGTACAAAAAGATTTTTCTGATTAAGTGAAAGGTATACTGAGCTAATCTAGATCTCTTTGGAACTTTTAAAAAAAAATTATTCTCAATGTATATTTGGAGAAAACAGGATAAATGGAAAATAGTGTATGAAGAGGAGAGATCGATTTTGTATTACAAATAGCCATCCTCATAAAATAACATATACTCCAAACTAAAGTATTTAAGAATATTTAATTCAAGCCTATCTACTTATACAGGGTAAGATGTTCAGGATAATTCTCCTAACATATAATCAGAATTATTAAGATTATTAAGATTATTACGATTAAGAATATGACGACAGGTCTGACCACTATAAGACGTGAAATAAACAGAAAACGTGGATGGTTTCTTGGAAAATCTGACAGTCTTACCAGGGAGCAAAAGTTAATGTGCAAAACAATTAACTAGTAAATATAATGATTTAATGTTTTCACTTTCTAAATCTTAAGAGAAGAAGAGGATGACATGAAGCCAAAGAAGAAGAATTTTAAAATAAACAAAATAGCTCAATAAATTGCCATGTTTTGGTGAAGTGATTTGGCAGACACGACACTGCCATTAATAATTGTGAATCTTTAAAAAAAAATCATCATGTAGTTAAGTCCAAAACTGAAACACTCTTATTTGCCTGCTGTAACTTAAATGCTGGAATTCTACTTTTATAGGGTCTAAATCAGAAAGTCACATACTTGGGACACATAGATTACCCAGGATTACATAAAACATTTTTGTCCTGAAATTTACTTAGCAATTCCTTGGGCTGTCTAATGAACTACAAGAATTCTCATTATTGTTAGGTGCACAGGAGTGTAGGCTGCATGGCACACACTGTTGATTTGATACCCTCTATGATGACAGTCTATGGTTCACCAGCTTGGTTAAACAGCACATCAGAAGCAGTGATGGGTGATCAATCTCATTCCCCATAGCATTGCTCCCCAAAGAGTCATTATTGAGAATAAAATGAGGAAAGGCTATCAGAGGGAATCATTGGGTCTACGGCTTTAAAAAAAAATCTAAGAAAATAAATGAATAAGAGTCTTGGGAAAATGCGTTTTTAAAACCTTGTTACAAAGAGAAGCAAAGGGACTGATTAATATCTTGGAAGTGGCAATTTTATTTTCATACTTACTAGTACATCTCAGTGTCAAATACTAAACAACAGTGTCTTGTGCTGGGATATTCAGATGAAACTTCCATTTCATTACTATATTTGTTTTCAAGAATCAATTAAAAGAAGCATACAAGGCATCAGAATCTCAACTTTGTATCCAACAGTCAATATGCATAAATTGAAAACTAAGTTTTTGACAAATCTCATTCTTAAGATTAACATCATATAAATTTTTTTTCTGTTGTTCTATGTCGAAGGATGGAAAATTAACAGTGTAAGTGAAATAAAAAGGCAATTTTACAACCTAAAGTTATTCTAAAGTGGTTTAGTTGAAACAATTCTAACTTCTTTCTTAGACTTACACATATTGTGAATGTTTTTAAGTAAACCTAGTGAGGTACAGTAACTAGAACTAATTTTATTCCCATGTAAATTTCCCTTGTAGGAACTTGATTATCTTGTAAGGCAGGGAAAAATTAGTGGGGAATGTTGTTAACCAGAAAAAATAAAATGTTATTTATAATAACAACTCATATTTCTTTAGTGCTTTGAGGTTTCGGTACTTGCTAAGAAATTGACATCGAATATGTCATTTAATCCTCCCAGTAACTCTGGAATAGATTCTACTATTTCTCTATATATAAGGAAACTGAGGCATGGAAAAATTAAATAACTTGTTTGAGGTCATAATTTTTAAGTATTGGAATGAAATTTGAAACAAGAGACTTTGACTTCAGTTACCACTTATTAATTACTAGGATTACTTCTCCTAAAATATTGCTTTAAATTGTCTACAGGTTGCTTTTAATTCCAGGGGTGAAATTGTCTGGATCTTACAGTGGGAAATATTCTCTATTTGATAGATAAAATATATAACTTAAAAATGATTTTAAATGCACTCATAGTTTTTTGTGGGGGTTTTTTTGTTGTGTTTGTTTGTTTGTTTGTGCATTAGTTTGTTACTCTCAACAACAAATTACCGAAAACCCTTATCAAAGGATTTCCAAATCAGCTTCAACAACTAGGAAATGTGAGAGCCTCACATAAAAACTACTCACAAAGCTGATTCCAGGATTAAAACAACTGAATAGCTAAATGACACCATCTTTTCGTATTGCTAAGCTGCCAACCTCACCATGTCACCTGGACTTTTAGCTTCCAAAGATGGCTGCAGAAATTCCAGATAACATATTTAGACAGGATAATGTATAGGAAATAAAGAGGAACCTTTTCAAAGGGTCTCCTGGAACTTTTCTAACATCTCTGACCAGAATTTTGTAATGTGTCCATTTCTAAACCAGTTCCGAGCAAGAATACAAACATCATAATTACATGGACTAAATATGATGCAGGTCCAGCTCGGAAGGATGAGACCCCATCAAGGACCTGGCAGCATCAAGGCAGTATTCCTAATTAAATTAGGCTACTCTACAAAGAAGAAAGGGTGGAAGATAGCAAATAGTTGCCATGTAGGCAAAGCAAAGTGGCATATAAGTTAACAGACTGGATTAAAACAACTTGGATTCATACTGTAGTGTCATCACTTACAAGCTATGTGATCTTGGCAAAATTTCTTAGCCTCTCTGTGCCTGTTTCCTCACCTACAAAATAGAATTACTCTGGTAACTACCTCCTGGAGTAATCCTGAGGTTGAAATGTATTAAAATGTATAAAGATCTGAGAATCATGCCTGCATATGTGAGAGCACCTGTGTCTATTATTAGCAAATATAGTTTTAAAAATTCATATTAGAAGGGTTTCTGGTCCAGCAAGTAGAGCTTAGATGTTATCATTCCATCCTGACAACAAGTAAAAATCTGAACAAGCTGGAAAATCAATAACTCTTAGATCTGTCAGAGAAGCGAGGTCATAGGGCAAACAGCTATCCCCCAAACTGATAAGATCAAGGCAAATACAAAGAGTCACAACTTAATAGGTCAGAAACCCATGAGCAGAAACCTCCAAAGGAATGGGTGCTGGGTAGGAAAACCTGAGCCATAGTTGCTGGACTGCTGGTGGCTCAGTGTAGACAAGTCTGAGAGTTTAAAACTCCAGAGGGATCCAGTCATTCTTGGTGGGACTCATACTTTTGTGAGTTTTACCTTCAGGAGCTCAACCAGGTTCTCTCAGTGAATATCAGGGGAAAGTCCCCTCTTGCTTCTGGTGGGGTGGGGGGAAAGGAACCATTCTGAAGTATAACAGAACTAAATAAATAGAAAAAATATTTGTTCATGGGTAGGAAGAGTTAAATCTGTTCCTTCCAACTTGGGTTCCTTCCAACTTGAACTATAGATTTATCACAATATCCATCAATCTGAGCAAGCCATTTAGCGGATATTGACAAACTGTTTCTAGAGTTTATGTGGAGAGGTAAAAGACACAGGATAGCCACCACGGTGTTGAAGGAGGAGAATAAAGTTGGAAGACTTGGAAACCCAACTTTAAGACTTACTATAAAGCTACAGTAATCCAGAGTGTGGTGTTAGTGAAATTAACAAATAGATCAACCAAACAGAATAGAGAGTCCCACACAAATATAATCAGCTGATTTTCAACAAAAGAGCAAAGGAAATACAATCAAGAAAGATAGTTTTTTTCCATAATGGTAGTGGAGCAACTGAACATTCACGTGCAAAAAACTGAATCTAGACCCAGATCTTCACAATATTTCACTCAAAAGGAATCACAACCCTAAATGTAAAATGCAAAATTATAAAACTCCTAGGAGAAAACCCAAATGAGCTTGGGTTTGATGAGGACTTTTTATATATAACACCAAAGGCACAATCTATGAAAGAAAGAATTGATGAGCTGGATTTCATTAAAATTAAAAACTCTGCTCTGTGAAAGACAATGTTAAGAGGAGGAAGACAAGCCATTGACTGAGAGGAAATATTTGAGAAAGACATATCTGATAAAGGACTGTCATCCAAACTACAAAGAACCCGTAAAACTCAACAATGATAGAACAAACAACCCTGTTAAAAAGTGTCTGAAGGACCTGAACAGGCACCTCACCAAAGAGGATGGATAGGTAGCAAAGAAGAATATGAAACAATGCCCAATATCAAGTTATCATGAAACTGAACATTAAGACAACATGAAATACCACTACATACCTATTGGAATGGCCCAAACCCAAAACACTGACAACACCAAATGGTGGTATGGATGCAGGGCAACATTATACATTGCCAGTGGGAATGCAAAATGGCACAGCCACTTCAGAAGAGAGTTTGGCAGGTTCTTATAAAACTTAACATACTCTTAACAGATGATCCAGAAATTACATTGGTATTTACACAAGTAAGCTGAGAAATTATGCTCACAAAAAATTTACACATGAATATTTATAGCAACTTTTTCATAATTGCCAAACTTGGAAGCAACTAAGATGTCCTTCAGTAGGGAATGGATAAACTGTGGTACATCCAGAAAGTAGAATATTATTCAGTGCTAAAAGGAAATGAACTACCAAGCCACTCCAACTATATAACACTCTGGAAAAGGCAATACTATGGAGACAGTAAAAAGATCAGTGAGAAGTTGTCGGGGGGGGGGCGGGGCGCCTGGGTGGCTCAGTTGGTTAAGCGACTGCCTTTGGCTCAGGTCATGATCCTGGAGTCCCGGGATCGAGTCCCGCATCGGGCTCCCTGCTCAGCGGGGAGCCTGCTTCTCCCTCTGACCCTCCCCCCTCTCATGTGCTCTCTCTCTCATTCTCTCTCAAATAAATAAATAAAATCTTTAAAAAAAAAAAGAAGTTGTCAGGGGGAAGGTGGAGGGAGGGATGAATAGATGGAGAATGGATGACTTTTAGGGCAGAAAAACTACTCTGTATGACACTCTGATGGTAGATACATGCCATTTTTCATTTGTGACTATCCATAGACTGTACAACACCAAGAGTGAACCCTCATGCAAAGTATGAACTTTGGGTAATGATTTGTCAGTGTAAGTTCACTGCAACCTAAAACTACTCTAAAAAATAGTCTATTTAAAACACATACCCTCAAATTCATATTATATAAGTTAAAGAATGGCCTTTTGGATACCACTACAATGTAGAATCAGGGCTTATTTTGACATCTTTTTGGGGCTAATATGAATAAAATTTCATCACCCAGAAGGCCATTATGAGTTACAATCAGATTTATTATCCTTTATAAATTTCATTATAACTTTAGAAAAGATCATTTAATTTGAGGTTCTAAAGTTGGCTGTGCAAGAAATGGACTGAAAATCTTTACTGCATTTGCTTTAAATTAGATAGTCCCTATTTATTATCACTTGTTTGAAACACCAGGGTGGTGAATGAGACAGGCCTGTGAAGCTTACATGATAGCTAAGTGAAAGACTTGTAATAGCTAATTACACAATTATTGAATTGCCAATCTTAGGATTGCTATGAAAAACATACAGGATGCAGTCAGAGCTTACAGCCAATGAGCCAGATACAGTATCTGGAGTCAGGACTCTGAAATTTGGGTGGCGCCATGAAAGGTTAAGAAAAATTCATCAGGTGAAGGCACACTGGGGATTGATCCAGAGATCAGCATGCATGAAGCCCCTCAGCGGAGCTTAATGAAACCAACATCCTAAAAAAGTAGAGTCTTCACAACAAAAGATTGTTAAAAGACAACACAGGTTGAGCTGAATAAATGAGATCATAGAGATATCTGTAGAGCACAGCGAGAAACTTGATTATTATCCTACAAACACTTATCAATTTATTAATTTGATACATCCAATGTAGGATGATATTATAGTAATTTTTTGAAGGTTGATAACCATTTGGACTAAAGTTTTGAAAGAAGATATGGAAAAATATCTAAAAGTAAAATCAACAGGACTTGGTGATTATCCTTGGAATATCGATGTATAGTATGGAAAGTTACACCTTCTATTCTCTCTGATAAGAAGAATTATGTCCTGGGACGCCTGGGTGGCTCAGTCGTTAAGCGTCTGCCTTCGGCTCAGGTCATGATCCCAGGGTCCTGGGATCGAGCCCCGCATCGGGCTCCCTGCTTGGCGGGAGGCCTGCTTCTCCCTCTCCCACTCCCCCTGCTTGTTGTCCCTCTCTCGCTGTGTCTCTCTCTGTCAAATAAATAAAATCTTTAAAAAAAAAAAAAAAGAAGAAGAAGAAGAATTATGTCCTCACTAATGTTTGAGCAAACTATAGGCTTGCATCGTATGGCTGCGATGCCTTTGTAGAGCCGCATTTCCCACCTCATCCCTTTGCCGCTGGAGCAGCGAAACCACATCCACGTGATAAAGATCCACCGATACAGCATTCAGGGCGCTTAGAGTTCACGAAACTGAGGAGAGGAAAGCCTTTTCAAATTTTGGCTAATCTAAGAAGCCTCAATATTTCTAAGACATATGGACAATTAAACCATCTATATGTTATCAACATGTCTGATTAATTTAAAATTAATATAATACCCCATTGTGTAGCATCAGGAATATTAACTTTAAAGATTCTACCTGAGGGACGCCTGGGTGGCTCAGTTGGTTAAGCGTCTGCCTTCGACTCATGTCATGATCCCAGAGTCCTGGGATCGAGTCCCACATCGGGCTCCTTGCTCAGTGGGGAGCCTGCTTCTCCCCCTGCGTGCGCTCTCTCGCGCGTGCTCTCGCTCTCTGAAAAATAAATAAAACCTTTTAAAAAAAAGATTGTACCTGAGAATAAGTTCAAATTGAAAGTAAATAATAAACGTAATAGAATAATAAAATAATTCAGAGAGATATAATATTGAGCATCAAGAGAGCCTGAAGTTAGTTCTTTTAAAAGTCTAATAAAATGGATAAACTTCTAGAAACTCTGATCAAGGAAAAAAAAGGTACAAGTTACAAGTAAACAATATTAATAATAAAAAGGAGTATATTCATGCAGATGCAGGAGAGATTAAACAAGGCTTCTCAAAACTGAATGTGGCTACAAATAACGTGAAGATTGCCTTAGTTCACTATGGCCACCATAACAAAATACCATAGACCATGTTGCTTAAACAACAGAAATTCATTTTCTCACAGTTCTGGAGGCTCAAAGTCCAAGATCAAGGTGCTGGCAGTTTGGGCATCTCCTGAGGCCTCTCACCTTGGCTTATAGATGGTTACTTGCTATCTGTGTCTTTCCATCACCTCTCCTCTACACTTCCTGGTGCTTCTTCCTCTTCTTATAAGGACACCAATTATATTTAAGTAGAGCCCACCTGTATTACTTCATGTGACCCTAATTACTTCTTTAAAGGCCCAATCTCCAATTAGTCACATTCTGAGGTATTGGGGGTTAGGACTTCAATATACTAATTTGAGGGGTGGGGGACACCACTCAGCCCACAATAGGGACTTCATTAAGTAGGTCTGGAGGGGGACCTGAGGTTGAGCATTGCTAGAAAGCCCCCAGGTGACGCTAGCACTGCCTATCTGCAGAATGCATCTTGAAGAGCAAGGAATTAAAAGGATGAAAAGAAAATATTTTGAATAACTTAAGCTGGTAAGTGAAAAACTTAAATGAAAAAAGAAATTCTTAGAGAAGTATAGATTAACAAGTGATTCAAGAAAAAAAAATAAACCCTAAATGGTCTTATAATCATGAAACATTTAAATCATCATTTTAATTTTTTTTTTCAACAGACAGGAACTTGGACCCATACAGCTTTAGAGATGAGTACTTTCAAACACTCAAGTGAAGGGAGTTAGAAGCCTGTAGAAATATTTCATTGGAAGACAGAGGTAGTATTCCCCAACTAACTTTATGAGGTTCCTATAAACTTGCTACCATAACCAGATGAGGACAGTATGAGAAAGAGAATATACAATCTAATTTCATTCATGAAGATAGATGCCTAGTCAAATACTATAACTAAATAATAGCCAAATGAACCCAACAATATATAAAAGGGATGATATATCTTATCCCAGTTGAGTTTATTCCAGACACATATTGTTTTAACATGAGAAAATGTATTTTAAAACAAGGCACATTAACTGACTAAAAAGAAAATCTTAATATGTGTCTCCCAAGATACAGAAAAGTAGTATTGATAAAAGTCAAAATCCATTTATAAGAAATACTCTTAGAAAACTAGGAATAGCAGAGTGATTCAGTAGGTCTAAGGTAGGGCCTGAGAATTTGCATTCTCTTTCTTTTTTTTTAAATAGCTCTATACCCAATGTGGGGCTCAAACCCATGACCCAAAGATCAAGAGTCACATGCTCTACTGACTGAGCCAGTCAGGTGCCCAAGAATGTACATTCTTAACAAATTCCCAGGTGGTGCTTGTACCCCTGAGACCAGTGGTGCATGGTACAAAAGGGCCTATGGTGTCATTTAATCCTCTCTAGCTTTAGCTAACGTTGAAAACTGGCAAAAGTTCCCAATATTCTCAAATCCATCAAACTTATAAATGTGTACTATTAGATGTAAAGGTTGCAAGTGAAAGAGATATTTTTGTATAATTTAAAATTAATAATGACATAATATTCATTTCCTCAGTTGACACAGGCCTGGGAGTTACATTATAATAGGGTCACTATTAGTAATAAATTTAAATTCTATACAACCATTTAATAAGCCTAGAATTAAAAAAAGAGGTAACGCTCATGTGTGTTTGTGTGTGGGTATATACAAATACATATTTTTTCGAGATAGTTCCTAGGAGCTGACTTACATAATATACTTTTTTTTCTTTTTTTTATTATGTTATGTTAATCACCATACATTACATCATTAGCTCTTGATGTAGTGTTTCATGATTCATTGTTTGTGTATAACACCCAGTGCTCCATTCAGCACGTGCCCTCTAATACCCATCACCATGATATACTTTTGAATATAATTCTGATAGCCTTCTTCATCCACCTGCAGCCATGAGATCTACCAATATTTCTGATAGGTTCTATGGAATTCATCTTCATCTTGTATCTATGTACACTTTGCACTCCTGATCCTGGTTGGATATATTGGGGTGCAAATCCAAATGACCATCTGTATAACACACTGCAATGTTTTTGCTCAAAACCCTCCTTCCTTTATATCAGTGGTTCTCAACCAGGGATGAGTTTGCCCCAGGGTACATTCAGCAATATCTGGAGATATTTTTGGTTGTCATAACTGCAGGGGGGGCGGGCAGGGAGTGGTATTGATATCTAGTGGATAGAGGCCTGGAATACTGCTAAACATCCTCCTTTCCCCCCCACTCTCTGTCCCCCAACTCTCTCTGTCTCTTTGTATCTCTCTCTCTCTCTCCTTCCTGCCTTCTCCTTCCTCTCGTCCTCTCCCCTCCCTCACCTTTACGGTAAAGTTCATCTTAGGAGACTCCTCATGTCATCATGCAAATATACTTGCCACACTGCTCCTCCAAATATTTCCTGCATGTCTGAATTGAGAATATAGCAGCATTTCTTTAAGCACCTTGATGACATAGGTCTTATGAGTTCAGACCATGGTTCCAAAAACAAAGTCAAGGCAACTCTAAAGACTGACAAAGGCAATGCCACACAAGAATACAGAAGAAGCAACTAATTTGATCCATGTAATTCCAAACTAAAGACTACGCTAAATTTATGGTCACCTTTTCTACTGGCTCTTCCAACAAGTTGTTTGAGATTTTCCCTCGCACCTGATAATACCTTTACTTAGAAAGAAACATTTTAAATACTATTTGATTTATTGCCTTAAGAAGACTTTTATATAAGCTTGTATTATTGATTATGCTATTGCATTTTAGACAAACATATACCAAGGGGAAATATTTCAAGGACAAAAGGTAGATTAAATAATAGAAGAATAATATAAGAGTAGACACTTCTGGCTAATTTCTAAATGATGTGATTGAGAGCTCTAAATTCAGATAAACTGAAACTGCTTTTTTAATACAACTGTTTATAAGTATTCATATGACATGAATTAATAACGTTATTTTTAATATGCATCAATTATACACAGTCTTCATTTATCAGAAGGAATTTTCTTAAAAAAAACAACAGAGAAAAAACCTTTCTGACTTTATTATGCAAAAGCCATCAGACATTGTCAAACTAAGACAATCATCTTGATTATTTTTGGTTGTTTGGAGAATAAGTAAAATCCACCCAGACTTGAAAGTAGCTCTTGGGAGGCAAGCAATTTGGTTTTGTAATGAGGTGTGCTTTCTCAGAAGGTGATTACAATGGAGTCTGAGGGGATAGGGATGAAAGCCTTCATATATTATCTTTTATTTCTTAAAGTCTTTTATATCAGAAAGCTCTAGAAATGTGGTCAAGTAGTCTTTGGGGGCTGAAGTATCCTCCAGTGAACTGCTTTGATACCAACAGGGCTACATGTGTAGGGCACGAACAGCCCCGCTTTTGCTCCTTCAGGCACTTTGCACCACATGGACTTCACAGCTGGTGATACCAGTTGACGTTGAATGGTCCAGTGAAGATCAGAGCTCAGTTTTGCTCTGCTGTTCTTCTGTTATTTCCAGTGCCCAGTGAAAAGATAGATTACACCAGGTCCTGTATATAGAAATGTATTTGTATGTTTTTATAATGACCGAAGAGTCTTCCAGCCATACTCACACTACAGTTGTTTGTTGTTGTTGTTGTTGTTGTTTCCCAAAACATACATCCAAAGATCCTTTTTAAATAAATGTTCCTTTTCATTTATGGGCATTATTTTTCAATGAGAGAGTTACTAAATAAGATTTGGGGGAAATTTATGATAAATCAATAGAAAAAGACAATTCAAATTTCATTTCTTGAAAAATAAAAACACGCAGATTGGAATTGCACTAGTATTTTGGGAAATAAGATTCTGTTTTGGTATATACTTTACTAGGCTTTTTTGACCACATTTTACCTTGCTGCCTTTGCAATTACCTTGCTACTTTTGCTGGATAAAAGAAACAGTACTGCTGCCAATTTGAAAGTTAACTGGGATTCAAAATGGGTTTTTATGGATGAAATTAAACCAAATGAATTATATTGTAAAGTGTGTTTTATAAAATGTTATGATCAGCTGATTGAGGGCAGGGAAAATGAAAAAGTGGATTTCTTTCTATAAGGAGAAAAAAATTCATAAAGAAGATGCATATAAGAAAGATTGTTGTTTGCAGTTATCATAAATAAATATATGATGTTGGAGCAGGAATTTGTCTAATTAACAGACAGAATATTTATAAGACAATGCAAAAGAGATATCAGGAGAAAGAGACTAGTTATGAACGAGAAAGATGGTCAATGCTTATCTTCTTAGAATCAAAGGAATGAAGTAAGTCAAGAGTACAGCTGGAGCTTAATCAGGTGTATTCAGGGACTGGGTTGTGACTGCTCAGCGTAGATGCCCCTCTAGTAGAGCAGGGGTTGCATCCTCTTTCCAAGTTAATAATACAGTCATGAAAATGTTACCTGCAAACTAAGTCAATAGTAATAACCAAAGCCAGACTGATGTTACTTAATACTTCCACTGTAGGTGAAGCTCCATGGAACAGTTTAGCTAGGTTTGTGCAGAAAAGGAGTTTAGTTTTATAGGGATAGGAGACTTGGTCAGTGAACTACAAGTTCAAAACTTCTTGGGCATTACCCAGTTGTGCCATTTGCTGAAGGAATTGCAAATAAGTCCATGTAATAAATTAAATATTCCTAAATTTGTATTGTCTCACCTGTTCTACCTGATAATTGGTGCAGCTTAGGAGGAACAACATGCTAAGAAATCTAAGAATGTATTTCCTGGTGTTTCTGTTTGTTTGCTTTTGGTTTTTTTGTTTGTTTGTTTGTTTTTGTATTAACTTAGGCTATTAACAAACAGGCTATTTTGTTACCATTTTATTCATGCTTCTTCCTGCCAACTAGGTCAGTCAATGACATGGAAATAAATATTATTTTACTTATATATTCTTTAAGAATTGGACTAGGTAATGAATAAGGACAAGAGGTAAATTTTAGAAGTTTAAAAAATTAACTAAAAATATCACTTACCATTTTCAAATTTTTATCAGTTCTGAATTATATACTTTACTTAGAAAAAATATTTTAAATACTAATTATTGCCTCAATAAGATCTTTATATGTTTATTTAGCAATTATGCTACTGTATTTTTTAAAAAACATACACAATAGGAAAATATATCTCATGCATAAATAGAAAAATATAAATTTTCTCTAATTTGTATTTGTGCACACTCCCTCAGAGGAATCTAGTGTAGTTTTATTGACTACTTTTATAACATGAATATATTTTAGTTATTCACTTTTAAACTTTGGTCTGTTTATACTGTACACAAATATTAAAATAATATTTGCAGAAAATATGGAAGAACAAATAAGTATTTCTTTGAAGGTTTATTTATTTATTTTAGAGAGGGGGGTAGGGGCATAGGGAGAGGGAGAGTATCTCAAGCACTAAGCATGGAGCCTGATGTGGGGCTCAATCTCACGACCCTGAGACCATGACCTGAGCTAAAATCAAGAGTCAGATGCTTAACCAACTGAGCTACCCAGGTGCTCCAGAGCAAATCAATATAACTTATGATATTAACAATCTAAAAAAAAAAAAAAAAAACCACACATGATCATCTCAGTAAATGTAGAAGAGTATTTTACAAATTCCAACAAATGATCCTCAAAACAAAACAAAACAAAAAAGCCTCCCATCAAACTAGAAATGGAAGGAAAACTCTGCAGAATGCCCAGGAAGGAGCTAAGAAGGCGTTGGTTTTTCACCTGTAGCTGACCCTGAGGCATGCACAAGCTGGAAGGAAGGCTGAGGCAGGTTGTAAACTGCCAGAATGTGGAAGTTGTGCTTCAACACACACAGAGCCCCTTAGGCAAAAGTTGGGAGATGTATTGGCTTAAAACACTTAAGGTAGTGTCTGTCCGATCAGCTACCAAGCAGTAACTTCAACAGCCGCAGATGACAAAGAATACAGATTTTACAGATTTAGTCAAGAAAGTCACTAAAATATACAGAAATAAAGGCAACAACAGTGTTCGCTTCAGCAGCACATTTACTAAAATTAGAAATAAAGGCAACAACAAACAGTAATAAAAACAAGTCTTGAGGTGCAGAGTCTGACTCTACTGTTGCCCAAGTATATTATTAAAAATGTCTAATGTCCAGTTTTCTACAAATAATGATGACACAAAGAAACATCAAAGTATGGCTCATACTCAGGAAAACAAAACAGAAATTGTCCCTGAGGAAGCCCAGATATTGGATTTACTAGACAAAGATTTAGCTATTAAAAATATGTTTAAAAATGGAAGGAAACCATATCTGAAGAATTAAAGGAAAGTATGAGAATAATGCCTCACCAAATAGAGAATAAAAAGATAGAAATTATAATAAGGGACCAAAGAGAACTCCTGGAATTAAAAAAATATAATAACTGAAATGAAAAAATCACTAGAAGGGGCTAACAACATATGTGAGGTGGGAGATAAGAGAATCATTGAACTTGAAAAAGGGCCAATTAGATTTTCCAGTCTGAGGAACAGAAACAAAGAATTAAAAAAAAAAAAAATGAACCAAGACCTGGCAGACATCATCAGAATACCAACATATGCTTAATGGGAGTCCAGAAGAGGAGAGAAAGGACAGAAAGAGTATTTGTAGAAATAATGGCGTCAAATTTCCCAAACATAATGAAAAACAATATACACATCCAAGAAGCTCAGCAAACTAGAAGGATAAACTCAAAGAAACTGACATTTTTGCCATGGTTCTCAAGTGAGAACAAAGCTTCTTCTCCAGGAATAGAGCTTTTTGGGTGGTTGCACATTTTTGCAAGCTTCAGGCAGTGTATCCTATGTAGGAAAAAAAATGCAGTGGACTCACATAGATAGATGGTCCCTGATTCTAGTGACTGATAAACTCCCAACAAAACAAAGAAACATCAGCAAAGGAGACTGTAGTGGAACAGTGAAGTTGATAGAAAAACAAGAGAAGTTCTGTGGAAGTTGAAGAAAAGACTGTAACACTCGAAGGCTTTAAGTGCAGGAAAGCTGTGTAACCCATCCAACTTTGTATTACAGAGAAACATGGCCCTATTTACAGATGTGTTTGTACAGAGTTTTACAATGGCTTATACAAAGTGCTAGAAATAATGAAATGTCTTCTCTGGCAAGGATTTGCCTACATGTGATCTCATGATGGTTTAATTCTTGAAATACATGACCTAACTAGCTTTTAAAACCTGGAAAATAAGCTAGCTGGTAGATGGTCATGGCATCACCTAGAATCAATTTTTAAGTGTTTACTTAAAAATCAGAAACACAAGACCGAACAAAAAGGCTCATCAAATGTAAAGTTGCTTGACAGTTATTCATAATTTGTACATTAAAAAATTATGTTAGGTATCACAAGATTTACTGTCAGAATTCTTTAGCTCTACCTAGAATAAGTTGACTTTACCCTAAAATAGGTTGTTAAATTGAGCACAATTTATTGTCTGTGGAAAGTGCTAAAATTTTTTCAGTCCATGACATTTATGTGTACACTTTCCTCCCTATATAAACACGTTAAACATAACCCAAAGTGTATTGCCAAATATGAAATTTCTGTTTGTTTCTATAGCTCTCCTGGGAGTCATGATATGTCTTCATTTCATTGACTCCTGTAGTGAAGAGCAAGACCATGCACTGTGGATATGTCTGAATGAAAAGTTTGATAATGTAAGACTATTCTGTTTAGATGGGGAAAAAATACCTAATATTTTTTTTAGTTTTGCCCATCTGTACAAAGAGCACACCAACTCTGAACTTAGAACAAATAAAACGTTTGCAGATATCAGACAGGAAAACAAACGGTTGGAAGGCAAATGTCTGTGCCATGTTTTGGTAGCTCAAATGTCCTATGCTGGCAACTTGCCGTGGGAGCACTATATACCCACTCCACAGAGGATACTAGAACACATACAAGAAAATCCTACAGGGAAATGCACAAAATAAAAAAATCTGATACATAAGCTGCTCTTTCATTTGACTTGGTTTAATTTTTCTCTCTGGTTAAAAAAAAAGAAAGAAATATTATTTGAGGAGTTTAAGATACACAGGTTAGCTGACCAAACACAGTATTACCTTATTTGTAACAATATCCCTACATGTTAATGTTGTTAAAATACATGATACATCTTACAATTTCCGAGAAATGGAATGTCACTATAGAATTTAAGAGCTTATCTTCTTAAACATTCTGGTGTCTTTCTATATTTGGAATAGTTTTGGGTAAAAATGATTAGGCTTTTATTTATTTTTTTAAAGATTTTATTTATTTATTTGAGAGAGAGAGAACGAGCATTGGGAGGGGCAGAAGGCTAAGCAGGAAGCCTGGTGCAGGGCTCGATCCCAGGACCCTGAGATCATGATCTGAGCTGAAGGCAGACAGTTAACCAACTGAGCCACCCAGATGCCCCAGGCTCAACCATAAAATCTAATATCTGATCACTAATCTATTGCATACCTGTAAATGAAAGAACTATTTGCTGACTCTTGTTTTCCCTGAATCAAATCTGTTTTAGAGATGTATTAGCTCATGAAGTCTACTCAATTGCCGTTAAAAAACTTGTAGATTAGTGCTGGGGGACTTTAGTCACTTTCCCTGAAAGACAGAATACACTTTTCAAATCGCTCATTTAGGTCCATTCTTCTGTGTAGTGAACTACACATCCTCCCATCTTTGTACTACCAAAGATCCTCTGGTCCTCTCTAGCCTGGAATATCCTATGCCTCCAAATTCCTTAGTCTCACCCGGACTCTCCAGCTCCATCTCTGGCTAGTTGACTACCACTGCCATTTCTTACCATGCATACTGAGGTACTGTTCCCTGGTGTGTGGTGGCTTTTTACACTGTCCTTGCTCTTCACCATGCTTTCTGATGTCCAGGATGCCCTTCCCTGTCCCTTACTCTGACTTCATCAAACACTTAGGAAATCTCTCAAGTAGATTTAGCTGCACTCTTCTGAGTGGTCTAGGACCTTCTAAATGACTGCAGACACAGCAGACAGGAAGAAAGGTCTAAAACTCGAGGCAACCCTGGAATGCTGTGCTGGACATCAGGAGACAAAGGCTGATACCTAAGACCTCACAGGTCCAGACGTCAGAAAATGTCTTAGTGCTGATGACTGGCTTCAATGCTCCCTGATTCTTTCACTCCCCTTCCCCCAAAGGTAAGAGTTTCTATGCTGTCTCTTGGATATTCAGTGTTTCCCCACACAGAGCCCCAACCCAGACTTCCTTAGCCTTGTAGTCTTTTATGCACCGGACTTATGATTCTTCTGGAATCAACATTTATTTAAAATTCTAAGTTCCTCAGTCTTCCTTTGGGATAGTTGATTGCTAGCTAGTGAATACAAGGGAGTCCCTACTAATATATTACTGGATATTCCTGGGTAAAAAGAGACAAACACCAACACAACCCATGGCACAAAGTATTACCAGATGTGATTTTAGCTTCAGGGTCCTTCACTTGATTGAGCTCCTTCCAACACCCTGGGAAGAATCCCTAGGAGTGTGTCATATGCTTTTAGAAGTTTGCAAAAGTATGATATTTTAATGTGATTCCTGGAAGTCGTAGGATGTTTCACCTAATCTAATATGACCACTCTGATTACTCCTCCACCACACTTCTCATAGAGGATGGTTTTGATGCTGCTGCAAATGTTTTTTGGGATCTAGCTAAGAGGAAATTGTGTTGGAGATACATTAGTTTTAGTTTATGGGGTGTATTTGTGGAGTTCACTGTCAAGCTATTGTTGGCTATACCAGCATAGAAAAAAACTTTCAAGAATACTTACACCTTCCAGCTGTGAGTCTGACCCATTGTTCTGACAGGGTAAGAGGTAGTATTGAGATGAGACATATGAGTGAGTCTTATGAAAAGAAACCCTGGAAAAAATGTAGGGACATTTAAGTTAGCTACAGCACAAGGAAAATTAAAATGTCCTGAAAACCTATAGCCTTTCCCAAACTTTGACAATAATCCTAAAATTTACATGACATTACTTACAAGGAATTATGAACCTGAAAATTTCTAAACTCCAAAGAATAAAATGTACATTTTGATCAACCATAAAGAAGAAATACTGATATATTTCTATTCTCTGTACAGTAAATAGCTTAAAAATATTGCCAAATGAGTAAGTAGACAAACAAAAAAATGTAATATTAAGGTATGTTAGGCAGATAATTATTTTTTTATTTTTATGATTGTTGTAGTATTTATTTTTTTAATTTGTAATACTTGCTATTTTGTTTCTTATTCTAAATAGTTTAATTCTTAATTTTACATTCTTTTTCTTAAAGTGTGCTCTGCAAATAGTATAAGCTTCAGCAGCCACAAAATGTAGGATTACCCTTGAATATTAGTATTATTATTATAATTATTACAATTATTTCAATGTTTCACTAGAGAATTTTTATGTTTGATAAGGACTTTCTACAAACAATGTTTTACTCAAAACAGTAATTAGTGCAAGGAATTTCAGGTTCAGTAATACATTAATAAATGATTTTCCTAATGAAAACAAACAGGAAAGAGGAAGTCTTATATTTTCCTAGTGAATTAACCAATCTTCTTTGAGTCTTTCACCATCTGAATGACCTCTCCTACTTATGTAATAACCCTAACAAAACTCTGGAACCCCTTTTGGCTTGAAAAAGGCAGCCCTTTACCTAATAAATTTAGGTAGAAGAGATTGCCCCTAGGGATAAAGTGGGGGAGTTTATTAAGGCTATGGGAGATTCTCAAATTAAAAAGATTTCAAACTAAATTTTAAATCAAGATTTTAAATTAAAAGTCTCATTAGAGTCAGGATGCGCTAGGTTACATTACAATAACAATCAAACTTTGATACCTTGACAGCTAAACAAAAACATGTGTTCTTTAAAGAGCTGAAAATGTAATCAGTTTGCTTTATATAAATCAAAGTGTCACAGATTTCAAAATGGCCATGTCCAATTGTCATATCCAGATGAAAATAAAAGTTATTTATCTGTGACTTATTTTATAAAGCTGATTATAGCTACTCTACCCTCAAGAAGGTGGAGCATAATTTATCACTCCCTACTTGTAGGTTATACATAATGACTTCTTCCAAACAGAACAGTATGGAAAGTGGGAGCATGAGGAAAGGGAGTGACTTTATAGAGGAGAAAACTTGACAAATGCAATCTCATCCAGGCGATCAAGGTGAACATCACCAGAGATACATTGTGTTGATAGTATGTCCCCTTAATATGAAGTGATGAAAACAGCACTTCCTTCCAACAACACATAACCAGAGTCTAATCATGAGAAAAATATCAGACAAATCCTCACTGAGGGACATTCTACAAAATACCTGACCAGTACGTCTCAAAACTGTCAAGGTCATCAAAAACAAGCAAAGTCTAAGAAACTCTCAAAACCAGGACGATCCTAGGGAGATAAGAGGATTAAATTTATTTTGGCATCCATGCTAAGATCCTAGAATAGGAAAATGACATTAAGTTAAAATCTAAAGAAATCTAAGTAAAGTATGGACTTTCGCTAATAATAATGTATTGGTTCATTAATTGTAACAAATATACCATGCTAATATAAAATGTTAATAACAGAGAAAACAATGTAAGACACATGGGAACTATCTATTATTACCTGTGCTATTTTACTGTAAATCTGAAATTGTTCTTAGAGTTTATTTATTAAAAAAAAAAACTATACAGACAAAATGTAAAGAAAATCACTCTCTAATCATGATTTGCAGATCTTCAAAAACTATTAATATGATGTCAGTCATTTCTTTGTTCAGCTGAATTCTTTAGAAGAATTGTAAAGCAGTTACATTAAAAAATGTACTCAATAGCTCAGAAACTGTTAGGTCTATGTGTGAAAATTAAACTCTGCCTATAATATGTACTGTTATAGAAGTCAGAGCTAACAATCCTATAACAAGTAACAAACAATTATAGATGGATGGATAGATAGATAAATGGATGGACGCTGGATAGACAGAAGATAGATCAACAGAGGACAAATAAAAAATACAATGAGGCTTAAAATAATAAGCACATCATTCCATTTCTTTAAAACCATAGTTTGTATAAAAAGTCAACAACTGATATGAGATTTTCAAGAGAGAAACTTTAAAGTATATTCTACAATGAGTGATACACTTAAGGAAAAAGCCTGGAGAGAAATTAACTAACCAAACAAGTTAACAAACACCAAAATTTCCATAAGGGGAAAAGGAACAAAGTTTTAATGAATTTGTGAGTATACTATAGTAGATTTTAAAAGTTTTATTTCACCACCCTATTTTTGTTACAGTATTTTGCCCAGACTTGTATTATAAACCCCTACTAACCTACAAGAAATCTCATGATACAAGGTCAAAAAGTAAAGCTCTACAATTTACTTTATTGAAGGTCCCACCTCAAATAAAGACATTGTAATTTTTTTACTAGAAGTGAATAATAAAAGATCTTCTTTGAATTGATAATAAATTAGGTTAATTAAAGCTATATTTGAAGTTATAGCTATAATATGACACAGGCTTTAAAATAAAATTAAAAAGTATATATCTAATGTATTATTGTTTCTTTTCAATGTATTGAAGCTTTGGCCTTAATCCAAAAATATCACCTTTGTTAAACACAATTTCAACACCCTAATTTGGGAATGAGTATTTTTAGTTTCACAGGATTTTCCCCATGAGGAGTTAGGTTTAATTTTTAAAACTGTCAAAATATCCTTCAAAATAAAGATTTGCAGTAAATTTGGGGATTCAAATAAACAATACAATTGACAAAAATATGAAAATGTGTTGTGTGTGTTCCCTAGATTAACTTCAAAAGTGTTCTGATTATTTTATTCAGTTACGTCATAAATGAAGAAAGGGAATTTCTTCCCAAGATAGCTTCTTTAAAATAAATCTGTCGATTTTGCCATTTCTATGATTAACCACTTTTTATGTGCTACTCACATAGATGTAGTGGTCTTGAAACATTCAGCCAAATGGATATATTGAAGTTCTGAAAATGTATAGAAGTTTCACATTCTGATAATTTCTAGATTCCTGGTCATTTGTAAATTGATTGTGGTAAATTAAGCTGGCCACAGTTTTAGATGTATTCTACTTGACTGCATTTGTATTGAACCAAGCAAAGAAATATTGATGAACCTTAAGAAAGTCATGAAAAGACAAAAATGAAAAGACTATAATGATAGATTTATAGGCAGACTCTTACTGATAAATCATAGATGATGAAGATAGATATTTTGGTAGAATTTAAGAAATGCATTAAGTGAAATAAAGAGAATCATTTCAAAAAGAAAATACTAAGTATTAAAAAAATAATGACAACACTGAAGCCAGCTTTAATTTTTTTTAAAGTGGAGGTTACTTAACAGGAAACAATGTAATTGTTCAATCAAGAACAGGTAAATTGTACGCTGTCTCTCACTCAGAGATTTCATTTATTCCAAGCCAAAGGGACATTCTTGATGCAGTAAGAAGCGATCACCAATAAGGAACATCACTGGTGTCCCAGAAACCTCCCAGCTTCAACTAGGCCATTTGATTGCATGCATTCTTGAAATGATTAGTAACACTTGGTTCTGGGTAGGATCTCTGATTTGGTTAAATCTGATTTGTCAATCCAATTCAGTGTATTAGCTCAAGCTGAAAAAGAAACAAACAAACCAAAAGAGACAAAAAAAAAAAAAAATGACTGAAGCCAGGAGAGGTAAAAAGATTTTAAAAATTACAGAAAATATTGTAAGGGACATCTGGAAAATGTTTTCACACAATGATGCAGAAGGGAGGAGAGAGAATACAGTAATTAAATATTTGAAGAAATAACAGTTGATCACATTTCAAAATTGACAAAATACATCAAGCTACAGATACAAGAAGTTCTACGAGAAACCCTTTCTGGAGAAATAAAAGAACTAAAATCTAACCACGTCAAAATCAAAAAGGCTATTAATGAGGTGCAATCAAAAATGGAGGCTCTAACTGCTAGGATAAATAAGGCAGAAGAAAGAATTAGTGATATAGAAGACCAAATGATAGAAAATAAAGAAGCTGAGAAAAAGAGAGATAAACAACTACTGGATCACAAGAGCAGAATTTCAAAGATAAGTGATACCATAAGACAAAACAATATTAGAATAATTGGGATCCCAGAAGAAGAAGAAAGAGAGAGAGGGGCAGAAGGTATATTGGAGCAAATTATAGCAGAGAACTTCCATAATTTGGGGAGGAAACAGGCATCAAAATCCAGGAGGAACAGAGAAGCCCCCTCAAAATCAATAAAAATAGGTCAAGACCCTGACATCTAATAGTAAAACTTACGAGTCTCAGAGACAAAGAGAAAATCCTGAAAGCAGCTCAGGACAAGAGATCTGTAACCTACAATGGTAGAAACATTAGATTGGCAACAGACCTATCCACAGAGACCTGGCAGGCCAGAAAGGACCGGCATGATATATTCAGAGCACTAAACGAGAAAAATATGCAGCCAAGAATACTATATCCAGCTAGGCTGTCATTGAAAATAGAAGGAGAGATAAAAAGCTTCCAGGACAAACAAAAACTAAAGGAATTTGCAAACACGAAACCAGCCCTATAAGAAATATTGAAAGGGGTCCTCTAAGCAAAGAGAGAGCCTAAAGGTAACATAGACCAGAAAGGAACACAGACAATATACGGTAACAGTCACCTTATAGGCAATACAATGGCACTAAATTCATATCTTTCAACAGTTACCCTGAATATAAATGGGCTAAATGCCCCAAACAAAAGACACAGGCTATCAGATTGGATAAAAAAACAAGACCTATCAATATGCTGTCTGCAAGAGACTCATTTTAGACCCAAAGACATCTCCAGATTGAAAGTGAGGGGGTGGAAAACAATTTACCATGCTAATGGACATCAAAAGAAAACTGGAGTGGCAATCCCTATATCAGACAAATTAGATTTTAAACCAAAGACTATAATAAGAGATGAGGAAGGACACTATATCCTACTTAAAGGGTCTATCCAACAAGAAGATCTAACAAGTGTAAATATCTATGCCCCAAACACGGGAGCAGCCAATTATATAAGCCAATTAATAACAAAATCAAAGAAACACATTGACAACAATACAATAATAGTAGGGGACTTTAACACCCCCCTCACTGAAATGGACAGATCATCTCAGCAAAAGATCAACAAGGAAATAAAGACTTTAAATGACACACTGGACCAAATGGACTTCACAGATATATTCAGAACATTCCATCCCAAAGCAACAGAATACACATTCTTCTCTAGTGCCCATGGAACATTCTCCAGAAGAGATCACATCCTAGGTCACAAATCAGGTCTCAACCAGTACCAAAAGATTGGGATCATCCACTGCATATTTTCAGACCACAATGCTTTGAAACTAGAACTCAATCACAAGAGGAAAGTCGAAAAGAACTCAAATACATGGAGGCTAAAGAGCATCCTAATAAAGAATGAATTATTAACCAGGAAATTAAAGAAGAATTAAAAAAAAATTAATGGAGACAAATGAAAATGAAAACACAACTGTTCAAAGTCTTTGGGATACAGCAAAGGCAGTCCTAAAAGGAAAGTATATAGCAATACAAGCCTTTCTCAAGAAACAAAAAAGGTCTCAAATACACAACCTAACCCTACACCCAAAGGAGCTGGAAAAAGAACAGCAAATAAAGCCTAAACCCAGCAGGAGAAGAGAAATAATAAAGATCAGAGCAGAAATCAATGAAATAGAAACCAAAAGCACAGTAGAACAGGTCAACGAAACTAGGAGCTGGTTATTTGAAAGAATTAATAAGATTGATAAACCCCTGGCCACACTTGTCAAAAAGAAAAGAGAAAGGACCCAAATCAACAAAATCATGAATGAAAGAGGAGAGATCACAACCAACACCAAAGAAATACAAACAATTATAAGAACATATTATGAGCAACTATATGCCAGCAAATTAGATAATCTGGAAGAAATGGATGCATTCCTAGAGATGTAGAAACTACCAAAACTGAACCAGGAAGAAACAGAAAATCTGAACAGGCCTATAACCACTAAGGAAATTGAAGCAGTAATCAAAAATCTCCCAGCAAACAAGAGCCCAGGGCCAGATGGCTTCCCAGGGGAATTCTACCAAACATTTCAAGAAGAATTAATACCTATTCTTCTGAAACTGTTCCAAAAAATAGAAATAAAAGGAAAACTTCCAAACTCATTTTATGAGGCCAGCATTACCTTGATCCCAAAATCAGACAAAGACCGCATCAAAAAGGAAAATTACAGACCAATATCCTTGATGAACATGGATGCAAAAATTCTCACCAAAATACTAGCCAATAGGATCCAACAGTACATTAAAAGGATTATTCACAATGACCAAGTGGGATTTATCCCTGGGCTGCAAGGTTGGTTCAACATCCGCAAATCAATCAATATGATACATTAATAAAAGAAAGAACAAGAACCATAAAATCCTCTCAATAGATGCAGAAAAAACATTTGACAAAGTACAGCATCCTTTCTTGATCAAAACTCTTCAGAGTATAGGGATAGAGGGTACATACCTCAATATTATAAAAGCCATCTATGTAAAACCCACAGTGAATATCATTCTCAATGGAGAAAAACTGAGAGCTTTCCACCTAAGGTCAGGAACACGGCAGGGATGTCCACTATCACCACTGCTATTCAACATAGTATTAGAAGTCCTAGCCACAGCAATCAGACAACAAAAAGAAATAAAAGGCATCCAAATTGGCAAAGAAGAAGTCAAACTCTCACTGTTTGCAGATGATATGATCTTTTATGTGGAAAACCCAAGACTCCCCCCCAAAAACTGTTAGAACACATACAGGAATTCAGTAAAGTGGCAGGATATAAAATCAATGCACAGAAATCAGCTGCATTCCTATACACCACCAACAAGACAGAAGAAAGAGAAATTAAGGAGTCGATCCCCTTTACAATTGCACCCAAAACCATAAGATACCTAGGAATAAATCTAACCAAAGAGGCAAAGAATCTGTACTCAGAAAACTATAAAATACTCATGAAAGAAATTGAGGAAGACACAAAGAAATGGAAAAACGTTCCATGCTCTTGGATTGGAAGAACAAATATTGTGAAGATGTCAATGCTACCTAGAGTAATCAACACATTTAATGCAATCCCTATCAAAATACCATCCACTTTTTTCAAAGAAATGGAACAAATAATCCTAAAATTTGTATGGAACCAGAAAAGACCCCGCATAGCCAGAGGAATGTTCAAAAAGAAAAGCAAAGCCAGTGGTATCACAATTCCGGACTTCAAGCTCTATTACAAAGCTGTCATCATCAAGACAGTATGGCACTGGCACAAAAACAGACACATAGATCAATGGAACAGAACAGAGAGCCCAGAAATGGACCCTCAACTATGGTCAACTAATCTTTGACAAAGCAGGAAAAAATGTCCAATGGAAAAAAGACAGTCTCTTTAACAAATGGTGTTGGGAAAATTGGACAGCCACATGCACAAGAATGAAACCGGACCATTTCCTTACACCACACACAAAAATAGACTCAAAATGGTTGAAAGACCTAAATGTGAGACAGGAGTCCATCAACATCCTAAAGGAGAACACAGGCAGCAACCTCTTTGACCTCAGCCGTAGCAACTTCTTCCTAGAAACATCACCAAAGGCAAGGGAAGCAAGGGCAAAAATGAACTATTGGGACTTCATCAAGATAAAAAGCTTCTGCACAGCAAAGGAAACAGTCAACAAAACCAAAGACAACCGACAGAATGGGAGAAGATATTTGCAAATGACATATCAGATAAAGGGCTAGTATCCAAAATCTATAAAGAACTTATCAAACTCAACACCCAAAGAACATATAATCCAGTCAAGAAATGGGCAGAAGACATGAAAAGACATTTTTCCAAAGAAGATAGCCAAAAGGCCAACAGACACATAAAAAAGTGCTCAACATCGCTCGGCATCAGGGAAATCCAAATCAAAACCTCAATGAGATACCACGTCACACCAGTCGGAATGACTAAAATTAACAAGTCAGGAAACAACAGATGTTGGCGGGGATGTGGAGAAAGGGGAACCCTCCTACACTGTTGGTGGGAATACAAGCTGGTGCAGCCACTCTGGAGAACAGTATGGAGGTTCCTCAAAAAGTTGAAAATATACTGTAATTTTCTACCGACATAATATATAAATAAAATAGTATAACATAACGCAAATTAAAAATGTTTGTAGTAAGCAAGAAGGGAAAGGTAGATGGTAGATTTAAGCCCAAATATGTTAGAAATTATATTATATTTAAATGATCTAAATACTGTAGTAAAAAGGTAAATGTTACCATCTTCTTTTTAAATGTAGCTGTTTGGGCTGAAGGTGAACACCTCAATATCAGGACACAGAAATGTTGAAGTTAAAATATTGAAAAAATAAATAACAGGCTATTAACTAAAACAACAAAATAGCTTTTATAGTTATTCTACTATCAGACAAAGCTTTAAGGAGCAAAATATAGATATAAAAAGATAGGCGTAATCCACCAAAAAGAGACAACTCTAAATTTGTATTCACCGAATATCATAATCACAAAATATATGAATACACACACACGCAGTATGCATGTTAGTAAATTAAGCTGATTCTAAAATGCACATAGAAATGCAAAGAAATAATAAATAATATCCAATACAATGTTGAAGAAGAAAACATTTTGATGACAAAATTTATAAAGTTTATTCCTAAACTACAGAATTAATACAGCATGGATTTGGGTCAAACATAGACAAGTAAGCCAATGGGTTAAGAACAGATATACATACATGTGAGTGGATTAAGAAAAGATTAACACCACAAAGCAAAGAGGAAAGGCTAGTTTTCAATAAAAAATGCTAACTCAATAGGATGTCCTTAAGGGAAAAAAAAAAGGAATCTTGATCTATAACTTTAACATATGCAAAAATAGATTCTGGATTGGTTATGAATATATGTGTGTGAAAGTTAAAATATTAAAGCTTCTAGGGGCACCTGGGTGGCTCAGTTTAAGCGTCTGCCTTCAGCTCAGGTCATGACCCCAGATCCTGGGATCGAGTCCCCCATCAGGCTCCCTGCTCAGAGGGAAGCCTGCTTCTCCCTCTCCCACTCTGCCTGCTTGTGTTCCCTCTCTCGCTGAGTCTCTCTCTGTCAAATAAATAAATAAAATCTTTTAAAAAAACAATAACATATTAAAGCTTCTAGAAAGTAACATAAGATAATATTTGTATGACTTTGGAGAAGACAGAGTTTTCTAAAACAGAGGATGAAAAGTACAAACCTTAAAAGAAAAGATCAAGGATGTGGAGCATATTCATCTACCCATGATGGAAATACAAATGAGTATGTCCACTATGGAATACTGTTGGGTAATGGCTCATAAAGCAGTAAATGCATATGTCCTATGACTTATAATACCACTCATGGTATATACACAGAAGAAATGTGTTCAGATATGTGCCTAAAATCAGGTACCTGATGGGCTATCTGGGTGGCACAGTCAGTTAAGCAACCAACTCTTGGTTTCAGCTCAGGTCATGATCTCAGGGTTGTGAGATAGAGCCCCCCAAGTAGGGCCCCATGCTTAGCGTGGAATCTGCTTGAAACTCTCTATCCCTCTCCCTCTGCCCCTGTGCCCTCCCCTCCTCAAATAAATAAATAAAATCCTTAAAAAAAATAAAAAATAAAACCAGGTACACGATAATTCATAGGGACAATAACCAAAATAGGTCTAAGTTAGAAAAAATTCAACGTCCCCAAATGTACAAGGATTAACCAAATTCTATCATATTTGTATAACAGATTTTAAATATCAAAGGAAATAAAAACCATGGCAATAGGTAATAATATGGATAAATCATCTGAGTGAAAGACACAGACAAAAGTGTTTATTTTATGTATATTTATAGAGACAAAAATTGTTACTTTTAGGGAAGAAAGGGATATGATGATAGAGAGCACAAAGTAGTGTGGGAAATTGATTGCAAAAATGGCCTCAAGTCTCCTTTTAATAGAAAAACAAATGGTTAAACTATTGTATATTGATACATGAAATAACATGTATCAGCTAAAACAAACGGAGGAAAATTAAGATGTATTTGACAAAAAATAATAGTAAAAAGAGATGTAGAATGATGTAGAATATATTACTATATAGTTTTAAGCATGCAATATATGTTTCATATATATATAATTTGCTATATATAATTTTCTATATATAGAAGATATAAAAACATGGTTGGGTGTAATAATTCAGAATAGTATAGAAAAGGGAGAAATGGAATATGAGGACATTCAAAGGATGACAGAATATTTTATTTTTTTTAATTTGTTTAGAACATTTTAATGTACCTAATAAATTAGCAAACAGTGGAAATTATAAGACTTAATAAAGCTAGGGAATGGAAATGTGTTCTTTCTATATTATTCTCCATGATTACAGGAGACACCATTTAGGAAGTTAGCTTAGGAAACATCAGGGAGTCACAGACCCAGGGCCATCCCAGTGCCAGGAGCCCTCAACATTTACCTTCTGTGTGTCTGCCCCTGAGCAGCTGCAGAAAATCACCTCCATTCCAGAAAATCACTCCCTGTATATATTGGTTTAATTTGTAATCATGAAAGCAGGTATTATTATTGATTTCTTTAGTGATGTTTCCCACCTATTGAAAGAGCACCTAACACAGAGTTGACACTGGAATATTGTTGCACAAAGAATGATTAGAAAGACAGTGGGTTTCCTATCCATACTGTCACCCCAAATGTATTTTCTTCCTCATCTTAGCCAATTTCCTCATTTTCCATAACTAAATCTTCAAACCTACCCCCCTTTATTTCCATCTTTTCCTTCTTTCCTTCTGTTTTAATACAAGTATTTCTTTCAAAGTTCTTTCAAAGTTCTCACTTGACGTATGGATCCTATTTCCTCATGCTTTCTTGTGGACTTAACCTAATTTTGTTACATTCAAAATCAGAAATCAGTGCTTCCCCATCTTTAATAAATCATTGCCATTATTTTAGAAAAATGACCCAGTATCTCAGACATTTGAAAACAAGGTCCTACAACCTCCTCAAAGTCCACCAGCCAGACCTTCATTCTGTGGTTATTTTTCATGGGCACACTTCCAAGAACCATGACCACATCCCCTTTCTTACCTGCATTCACACTTTAACCGCTCAAATCTGATTTCCTGCTTAACACTTGAAACTGCTCTTGTCCTATTCAGCAATGTCCCAACTGTTAACCACATTCAAATACTCATTCTCTGTATTCTTCTCATTCAGAATCACTATGCCATTTGATACAGTTCATTATTCTCTTTTATATTCCATGAGTTCACCCTCTGTTATGTAACAGATCACTTTAATTCTCCTCTACCTGGCCTCCAAATATTGATGTTCCTCTTTTTGGTTCTTCACTTCTCTCTCTCCCCAAACCTCATCATAAAGCTCTATGCCAGTGTCTTCCAAATTATTACCTATTCCAGTTTTCTTCCTTGGGTTACAAAAGCTCATATCCAGCTGGTTTAGTTTGACCTCTTCACTTGGAGAGAACATTTTCAAATGTAAAACTTTCAAAATTAAATCATTTATTTCACAATCGCTCCAAATGCTCCTCCAATTAGGAATTCCCAAATTCACTCCTAGACCTCCCAGGAAGTCAGTCTTCACTTCTCAGGAAATGGATACCACCTTCTACCTAATTGCTTAAGTTGGAAACCTGGGAATCATTCTGGACTCTTCCCTTTTGTTTATTCTTCTTATATCTATTAGCATTTTCTGTCAATTCTACCTCATTAATTTATCTGCCATCACCCTACTTTACCTTTCATCACCAGTTCCTTTAAGTTAATGTCATCCATCATCTTTCCAGGCTTACTCTTTCAGCCCTTGCCTAGCCTTCCCACTTTCACCTTTGTCCTCTTTCATTCCCTTCTCCAAAAACAAGAGTGATCTTTAAAGTCCTAAATAAGATGTCATTTACCTGCTGAAATGATATTCCAGTGCTCTTAGGACAAACTGTAATTCTTTAAATGGGTCTCAAAGTGCTATATAATCTTCCTGCAAATGACCTTTCCAGTCTCATCTTAAGTATTTACCAGTGCCAATATTTAGGTGCACCATTTTCCTTTCAGTTCTTCCAATACAAAAAGGTATTTCCCAATTCAGGCCTGTTGCACATGCTAATTCTGCTTTCAGGAATATTGATATCTTCACTCCTCACTAGCTTCTTCTCATCTTTCCATGCTTATCTTAAGTGTCATCTCTTCAATGAAGCTTTTGCTAATTACCCTATGGAAAGATAACTTTAATTTGTACACAGGGCATTCAAGTATATGAAGGGAGAAGAGTAAAATGAGGGGGTACAAAGCATCCAGTATAAAAAGGAAGTATTACTTGATATACACTTATCCCCATTTATGCTTCTGGGGTTTTATCTGTTTTGTATATTACAAGGTAAAGCAAGATCCACATTTTCATAATTCATAACTAATCACCAACATTTGATATAATGGCTAAAATATACTAGGTACACAATAAATATTTGTTTCATGAATAAAATATGAAAGAATGAAAAGCTATCAAATAAAGATTAATAAATTAAACAAAAATCTCAGAAAATAAATACTTTATACTTCTGCAATGCAAATTAGATAAAAATTTAACATTTTTTTCTATAACATGCAAAATATACATTCATATGAACACCTAGATACCATATCTTATCTTTATGCGGGGAGTTGTCTTAAGGATTTTGCCTTCATAGTAGTCAAAAAAAATTAAATTAACAGAGTTATTATCCCATCCGTAACTTGTAGGAAAGATGCAGGTATGCATCTAAAGATCCCAACAGAACATCAGCCCTAAGTACTTGCATTTTTGCAAATACATGCACATGTGAGCACACACACACACACACACACATACATACAAACGATAATATGATATATACAAAGGACCTGAAAGAGGAAGTAAATAATAAAGTAGCAGCATTCACAATCTGTTATTGACTTACAATTACCTGGGTTAAGCAAAACAAGACAGACTTTTGCATAACACTGGCAAGAGCAAACAAAGATGGGTAATTGGTATTGGATGGCAGATGATTCGCTGTAGACTTATGCAAGATATTGTGCATTTAACTGAACAGTGTAAATTATGCGTACATACTAATGAGTTCTAAATTAGCTGTAATTCCCACAGAGAACATCCAGGTATTATTGTGAACAACTCAATGAAGATGTCAACTCAATGTTTAGTTGTGGGCAAAAAGGCAAGTAAGATGTTAGGTTGGGTTAAGATCATAGAAACTCATCAGGAGAAACTTTCTGTCAGTAAATAAACCAGTGATCACAGGCTACCTTGGGAAATGCATCTTCTTGAAGTAATGCCATGTCAAACCATCTGAAATTTCCACTTAAAATATTGTTAATGTGTTGGGTTTATGTCAGTATTTTTGTTTGTTTGTTTTTAGGAAAATAAATAATTGGTTAAGAGGCACTGTGTTGTTTTACAAAACCATGATACAATATGCACAGTTCCCTGGTGATCTGCTAGTGTCAGAAAAAAACTTACTATATATGAGCTTGGGTAGATAATAAAGTAAGGAATAATATTCCTAATATTCAGAGGGAGGAAAGAAAATCAAATGATGAGGACAGTTGTTAAGCAAGATGGAAGTTTGATGAGGTTGGTATGAGGCAAGCAAATCCAGTTTACTGTGTTATTTATCTCAAGATATCTTTATTCAATTTTTTATAATTGTGTACTCATCCTGTCAATAAAATGTAAGCAAAATTAGTCAGTAAGGCTGTGTCTACATAAAGCTAAAACAACTGATGGAAAGCTAAAAAGCTCCCATAGCTCCTATACTTGCTTTAATTAGAGAAATTACAAAATCATATAGTAATTATTTGCTTCTGGTTCATCTCTTCCACTCTACAGTGAGTTATTCAAAAGCAAGACAATATTTAATAATGTATGCCTAAGCCTCCAGCTTTTGGCATTTGGTGATCAATAAATGTTAACTGGATGAATGAATTAATGAATGTGTTTACTTGCAAATGAATGAATTGTTTCATTTGCATACCACCAAGGAAAAACTGTCACTGCTTTCTGATGTCTGAAATTCTATTTCTCAGTAGGTAAATGAAATAGCTTATAATCAAATAGCTCTGTTATACAAATATTAAATACAAAGTATTCTGATGACCAAATAAATTATTGAGCTCTATACTTGTTTTCCTTTTTGAGCAGTATGAAATTTACTTGAGAGATTCAAACTATATCTATGTATTGCCCATCTACTCACAGAGTTACAGATGCTATGGATTGAATGAAGAGAGTACACATGACCCTGCCATCATGGATCTTAAAAGCAAGCTGGAAGGACTGAATACATCACTCAAAATGGGATAACTCTTTCCAAAAGATAAATACAGGTCAATATGCAAACATATAGCAAGATTTATCCTAGTGAAGGGTGTCAGAAAAGGTTTCTCTTAAACTCAATATGATGAGGATCTCAAAGAGGAGTATGTGAGAGGAGAGAAGTCGGAGGCAGCCGAATGTCCTAATCACTTATGTGAGAAGACTGGCACTTTTGCATAATTGGAAGTCTTGTAATGGAACAACTTTGAGGACAAATAAGTGAGTAGTACTACTAAAGCCAAAAATAGGCCAACTTTCTGAACATACACAGCCTTGTGGGCCACTTTGAGACTTCTGAATGTGACCTTCAGGATAACGGGACATTGAATATTCTGGTACGGGGAGTAGCACGCTTCAGTTCATGCTTATGAAAAGATTACCCTGGCTACCTAATGTACGATGGATTGGATGGGTATGCCAAGAATTATGCAAATCAGGAGTTACTGAATTCATCAAAATAAAGCGAGACAGGTATAATATAAAGTTCATAATAATCCCAATAGAATGTAAGATGTATCAATTTTCAATGTCGAGTCCATAGTAATTATCATGAAGCATATTGGAGCATATAATTAATAAAACAGTCTTCTGGCATGATGACAGGATAAAGTAGCATCTACAAATTTTGCCACTTTACATACCTAATACAGAGTTCTGCTATTTACCTCTTGATTATTGTTTTTGCTCCTCTGTGAAGTTAACCATTCTACTGACTCATCTGTTGCTTTAAACCACCAGTCAGTTCAGGGGCACCTGGGTGGCTCAGTCAGTTAAGCGGCTGCCTTTGACTCAGGTCATGATCCGAGGGCCCTGGGATTGAGCCCCACGTCGGGCTCCCCGCTCAGCGGAGAACCTGTTTCTCCCTCTACCTGCCTCTCTGCCTACTTGTGCTCTCTCTTTATCTCTTGTCAAGTAAATAAATAAAATCTTTAAAAAATAAAAAAATAATAATTAAAAAAAAACACCAGTCAGTTCAATCAGCATACTGAAATTAGTGAACTTTTACTAACTGAAAATTCTGCTTAACTGAATCAGTGAATTTTTTTCACTAATTTGTCTAATTAAATTGGTAAACATTTGTTTAATTAAATTGGTAAAAATCAATTAGCTGTGTTGGCCTCCTGTTTTTTTGTTTTTTGGGTTTTTTTAATGGTTTGTTTTGTTTCATTTTGACAAAGATTTAAAATGGCTCTGCTATTATTCAATAGGAAGTAAAAATGAGCATGTGAAATGTGTCCCTGTTCTTGGACACATGAACCAGAAAAACTGGAGCACCAGCAAGCCCAGTTTTCCCTTCATGTTGCATCTGATTCTGCCATTCTTCTACACACTGATATTTTGTACCATTTCAATACCCTCAATTATGGTAATGGCTACCAGGAATGTAAACTTACAGTAAGACATATCATTTGCTTTCCATTATAGATCTGATAAAAAATTTGCTTCACAGATAGAGGGAAGTTTATTACATTCTGAAAAGTAAGCATTGCCCTGTTCTCTTATGAATAAAAATATGCTGTAGTAGTAGGCTGCCAAGAGTTACACTATATTTCCTTAGGATTAGAGGCAACGTTTCATTTTTGATAATGTACTTGGAAAGATAAAATGCATCAGAAAACTCTATTCACTAAATTTATCATTCACACAGTTGGCCTATCATAGTTAGTCATATATTTCATAGACTGATTAAGTGCAAAGTGAATGAATCATATAACTAAATATTTTCAAGGCAGTGCATGAATGATAGAGTTAATCAATAATGTACCCAAACTCACTTTACTAGCTATTAACACAGTATTCTTTATTTTGGCAAATGGTAGAAAATCTATATTTGAAGGTCATTCAGAATCAGAGGCCCAAGGCCAATCCTAGGCATAATTGTGGAGAATCAAGTATTTCTTTACAAGTCTCTAGCCTTTCTACATTTTTGTCAAATCATTTTAGCCCTTTTAATCTGACACTTAAATTTCTAGGACATAATTTTGAGAAACTAAGGGGAGTTGACTTTATTACAGGAAAACGCATGCCTCTCTCTTCCTTTTATACAATTAATGATGTATATGCTTTCTAAAACGCATTTGTTATTTAAAATTTTACTGAAGAGTCATCATGAAGGGCACCTATGAAAACTGAAGAGTAATTAAAAAACAATGAAAGGCTAAAGAAGCTGTGAGTCAACCAACATCAATATTGTCTTGCTCACAACTGTTATAGCACTATTAAGACTTCGTAGTCTTCTCAACCGACAGAATGGGAGAAGATACTTGCAAATGACATATCAGATAAAGGCTAGTATCCAAAATCTATAAAGAACTTATCAAACTTAACACCCAAAGAACAAATAATCCAGTCAAGAAATGGGCAGAAGACATGAAAAGACATTTTTCCAAAGAAGACACCCAAATGGCCAACAGACATGTGAAAAAGTGCTCAACATTGCTCGGCATCAGGGAAATCCAAATCAAAACATCAATGAGATACCACCTCACACCAGTTAGAATGGCTAAAATTAACAAGTTAAGAAATGACAGATGTTGGCGGGGATGCAGAGAAAGGGGAACCCTCCTCCACTGTTGGTGGGAATGCAAGCTGGTGCAGCCACTCTGGAAAACAGTATGGAGGTTCTTCAAAAAGTTGAAAATAGAGCTACCCTACGACCCAGCAATTGCATTACTGGGTATTTACCACAACGATACAAATGTAGGGATCCGAAGGGGTACGTGCACCCCAATGTTTATAGCAGCAATGTCCACAATAGCCAAACTATGGAAAGAGCCAAGATGTCCATCAAGAGATGAATGGATAAAGAAGATGTGGTATATATATACACAATGGAATATTATGCAGCCATCAAAAAATGAAATCTTGCTATTTGCAACAATGTGGCTGGAACTAGAGGGTATTATGTGAAGTGAAATAAGCCAATCAGAGAAAGACCAGTATCATATGATCTCACTAACATGAGGAATTCTTCATCTCAGGAAACAAACTGAGGGTTGCTGGAGTGGTGGGGGGTGGAAGGGATGGTGTGGCTGGGTGATGGACATTGGGGAGGGTATGTGCTATGGTGAGCACTGTGAATTGTGTAAGACTGTTGTACCGCTGAAACAAATAATACCTTATATGTTAAAAAAAAAGAAGAAGAAGAAGAAGAAGAAGAAGAAGAAGAAGAAGAAGAAGAAGAAGAAGAAGAAAGCAGGAAGGGAAAAATGAAGGGGGGGAATCAGAGGGGGAGATGAACCATGAGACACTATGGACTCTGAGAAACAAATTGAGGGTTTTACAAGGGAGGGGGGTGGGGAGATGCAGTGATGGGTATTAATTAAGGAGGGCACGTATTGAATGGAGTACTGGGTATTATATGCAAACAATGAATCATGGATCACTACATCAAAAACTAATAATGTAATGTATGGTGACTAACATAACATAATAAAATTTAAAAAAAAAGACTTAGTAGTCTTCATCATTAATACCATTCTGTCTGGATTGCTTTGTCTGTCATTTAAATCAAAAGTCTTCTGAGATATAAAACTGTCTTATTCTGACTATTAAAAAATGCCAACTGCGCTGCTAGTTCTTGTAAATAAATAATCATGAATGTCTGTAGGCTCATCTAGCACTGCCATGCTTTTAAAGAGGAAAAAAAAACTCAGACATTTATTTCAAACCATATATATCTATTTACTCATTGACATTTGGCCAATTTCCACATTTCTAGAGCAAGAAGTAACTTATATCTTAAACCTAAGTAGATAGAACAGGAAACAAATTGTAATAAAGCAAAAACAAATAAAAAAAAATGACCCTTGCTCTTGCCGTGTTCAGAAACAGCCATATTCAAGAAACTGACTGCAGAGAGAATTGCCTTCTAAGATTCCTTGCAGATGTGATCCAAGGAATAAAATGTATCCCATAGCTGCAAATTCACCCAGAAACCATCACAGCTCAGCAATGTTGGTGAGTTTGCATTTACTCCAACCTCCAACACTCTAAATTTACTAAGCTTTATTGCTTTGACTGTTGAATGACTGCATTGCAAGAACCCAGAACAACCATCTCTGACTAGACTCAGACCAAAAGCATGACCTCGACAAACTATCAGTCTTAATTATGACATTTTTTATTATCTTTGAGGCTATAAATAAGATCACAGACAAAACCGTGACATAGGTAAACTCTGACTTGATGTCTTACCAAAGATCCTTGTATCACTTCCTGTTTTCTTAAAACCCTCCGTGGTGGAGGTCATACTTGTGTGCTCATCCTTGTAGAATTAAAAGAGATCACATGACATAATTGATATTATTCAATAATAATCATCTGCATATCCTGATGTTTATATCCTGATGTTATATCTTCGTTTAATATGACAAAATACTCAAATACACGATTATTAATGGTTATAGCATGGGCACCATAATATTGGTTATTCCTATACTTAAATAATTTAATTTTAATAGACATTTCATAATATATTTCTTGCTATATAAATAGTAGTATGATGAACATCTTTGAGAATTTTGACTTATCTCTTAGGATACAGTCTGCAAGTTAGAGATACGGAATCAAAAGAATGAATATATTTGAACTTGTTTCCAAAACTTGTGCACTTAGGAATGTTGTATATGAGAAACAAAATTTTTTTAAAGATTTTATTTATTTATTTGAGAGAGAGAGAGCACACAAGCACGGAGAGGGGCAGAAGGGGGAGGGAGAAGCAGGCTCCCTGCTGAGCAGGGAGCCTGACACATGGAGCTCGATCCCAGGACTCTAGGATCATGACTTGAGCCAAAGCAGACACTTAACCAACTCAGCCACCCAGGCACCCCATGAAACTAATTTTAATTGCAATTTAAACAATATTATATTCCTAGAAATGTAAATTATTACCATATCTTAGCCTAAATGAAAACACAAATCATAAGAATTGTTGGTATGCTTGCAGATCAATAAACAACTATCTTGATGGAAATTCAACACATTTCATACTTACTTTAATGACATGCATAGAAAATGTTGAGTTCATCTACTAGAAGTCTCTGGTTACTGTGTATTATGAGGCCAGAGAACTAAAAGTTCAATCATTATTATGTGGTATGATGCCACTTTAAATGTGATTAAGTTGTAAATTCCCCTAGTATGAAAATATTCCTCAGACTATATTATCAATTTGGCATTTCTGGAATTGAGGAACTTATAAAAATACTAGTGCCTACTTATTTTCATTCAGAAATTTTGATTTAATTATTCTGAAATGGAAACATACATAAATTTGGTTTTTTTCAGAGGGATCCATGTGATTATATCTAGCAGCCACAGTTGAAAATTACTGTTTTAGATAAAGAAAGCTGGGGGGGGGGGCATGCACACAAATATGTGTGTAAAAGTAGACATTAAAGCAAGTAAGCACATGTGACTGATAGAGGGACTGAGGATTCAGGGACCTTATACAAATTCCTGGCTAGAGCTCTAATTGATTTATCTAAGATGAGTTATAATGGAACTGGAAAACTTCCAAAGAAAGGAAACAAAACTGATAATAGGAGTTCTGAGGACTGTATGTGGGTAATAGATAGTGTTTGATTTCCAGGACTGGTTGCAATATTTTTGTCTTGACAGTTAGCGGTGGCCATAGTTACTGGAGAATACAAGATAATATTCCCTGCTAAAAATCACTCTCATGTATTCCACAAATCTAAAACTTGTTTTGGTTTATAAGGAAATGCTTGCTCATGAAAGTGTTACATAATATCAGTCAAACATCAGCATTATTTTAATCAAAATGACAGAAATAAAGCAAAAATTATAGTAATTGAGATGACCAGAAAGTCTAGTCCAATTCTTAGTCCAATTCTTTGTAAATGGAACAGAAATTGTGGGCAGTCAGAAATCATTTTGAGTATGGACAATGGTCATTCGAAGAGCATGGAAAAAGAAAAGCTCAAAAAAGAAAAGTAGAAGGATGCTGTTGAAAACTTTCCCTTTTGGAGTTTTGCTGAGGGTTCCTGGCAGCAATCTTCGCTTTAAATTAAGAGATTGGAAGGTGATAAAACTCAGCATCAAATAATTTAGTCAATCCATTCTGTTTAGGTAAGCCCAGTGTCTATGAGATACCTTGGTGTTTACTCTTTCACGGGCACAGGGGAAGGGGTCTGGGTCATGTTCATCTCCCTCTTTAAAATCAGTATGCAGGAGTACAATATCAAAGTACTAGGGTACTAGGTACACAGGTACAATATCAAGGGTAAATGGTACTGAGAAAAGCTTGTATAATTTTCCTCTACGGTTACTTTTTACTAATAGAAATATCAAAAGTTAATACTATATTCCTCCAGAGCTTACTGTATTAATAAAAATAAATGTCTCTGCAAGTCCAAGCTTGTGTGGAATCACTGTGTGTATGTATGTGTCATTTATGTGTAGAGGATGGATGAGGTAGTCGATAGGAGTCATTAGAAAAGAGCCAAAAGAATCAAATAATTCAATTTCAACAATGCTCTATTTAAGATCATTTAAAATATAAGTAGCTATGGAAAATACATTTATGATGATCAACATTTATTCAATACAACTCGCACTTGAAAATTATGCTTAATGAACCCAACATATGTAAATTAGAAACATGAATTTCTACTCCCTATTTTTTCTGTTAAAAAAGCTATTCAGCCATGTATAGTAAAGTGCAAGGCCTAACAGTATCTCATCCTTGATTCTGTGTAATGTTATGACTGAGGTGCACATTGTGTGTGCACAATGACCCACATGATCCAGTCTTTCCCTTTATATTTCTCTGAACTGGCTCAGATGAGTAACAGCTGCTAAATAATACATCATAGATGACCTGTCTCCTATGCAAGATGCCCAGAATAAAAATATACAGCATCTTAAGTCAATGACTATTTTTGTTCTACTTTACTAATGTCCTATAAAGGGCAGGAAAAATATTTCAAGTCCAGAGTGTGAATGGATGACACCATCAAAGCAAAGTGGAGAATGATATGCAAGGGGAATTTCTGTTGTAAGAGCGTCCAATTCATGTTCAGCATAACTTGCCTGATTTATGCAAATGATGCTGCTTGTATCTCACTTTATCTTTTGTTTGTTAGGCTTAAAATATTCTTTTTGTTTGTAAATAAATCACAATTTATTGTATGCTGTTGGAGACATGTCATGGGCAATTTTATGATCATTTATGAGAATACATTGGAGACTATTTTAGAAATAATAATATTTATGACATTAATGGTCTTAGTTCTGATTCACCATTAAAATATCAGAAGGAACCGTTGCTACTTACTGATACTCTAAACCAGGCACTGGCACATTTTTCTGTGAAAGATCCAATTTTTAGCTTTGAGAGCTAAACAATCTCTGGAGGAACTACTCAGTTGTGCCCCAGTAGCATGAAAGCAGCCAGAGATTTGCATAAAGGAGTGTATGTTTCAAAAAACAACTCTTGCCCACAAAAAAAGGTGGTGAGCTGGATTTGACCCAAGGGCGGTAATTTACCATCTCCGTGTTAGGGCCACTGTTCTCTAAGCGGTGACTCGGTGACCCAAGCCTACTTCAGTTTGGTGGTTCCCCCTCTCAAATGACACCACCGTGTTTGCCATCACTGAGGAAGAGATGGCTGGAGGATCATGCACGAACCCTTATATGCTTTGGCCAGGAAGGGTCACGTGTGCCTTCTGCCTACAACCCACTGACCAGAACCGATCACGTGGTCTCACATAACTGCTAAGGGGCTGGGAACTCTGAGAACAGATGGAATGTTAACTGAGCATGCTGTCTCTGCCACACCCAAGAATTACAGACAATGACTGGCAGAGAGAAAAGTATAGTTGATAACCAAGTACAAGTTTTTAATAAAAGTCACAGTTGGCCAAGTCATTTTTAAGGAATGGGTATTATATAATGGTTTCATCTTATGCTTCCAATAATACAGAGTGTAGTAAGTCTTGCAGTGCTAAAGAATAGTTGAAAAATGAAGAGAACACACAAATAGGAAAGAGACTTTTTTTTTTTTTTTTTTTTTTTAAGGAGACTCCATGCCCAGCATGAAGCCTAACACAGGGCCTGAACTCAGGACCCTGAGATCAAGAGTCAGCCGCTTAACCAACTGAGCCACCGAGGCACCCCAGAAAGAGACATTGTTTTAGGGGCGCCTGGGTGGCTCAGATGGTTAAGCGTCTGCCTTCGGCTCAGGTCATGATCCCGGGGTCCTGGGATCGAGTCCCGCATCGGGCTCCCCGCTCCTTGGGAGCCTGCTTCTCCCTCTGCTTCTCTCTCTCTGTCTCTCATGAATAAATAAATAAAATCTTAAAAAAAAAAAAAAGAGAGAGAGACATTGTTTTATTCGCAACTAGAAAAAGGATTATTCAGAATGTACCTTGAAGGAAAGTAGCATTCGTGGAAGCATTATTTTGATGAAAACTTTGTATCTAAACGTTGAAAAGAGATTAAATGCAGACCAAAGAACTATGATTATAAAATGTCTATGTACAAAGTAGAGGTCATCCCAAGCACCCCAGTACAGGCTGCTGAGAGAAAAGGAACAGTGTGAGGCATACTCAGGAAGGAATCAACACAACTAAAGAAGAGCTAGATCGAAAGCACACCAGGGACAGAGAAGGCCTCTACATAGCTAAAGTGTTTTTTATTTATTCTCTAAAGAGAATTTTATTTTATTTTTTTAAAGATTTTATTTATTTTTTAGAGAGTGAGCGAGAGAGAAACAGCATGAGAGGGGAGAGGGTCAGAGGGAGAAGCAGACTCCCCACTGAGCAGGGAGCCCGATGCGGGACTCGATCCCAGGACCCCGGGATCATGACCTGAGCCGAAGGCAGACGCTTAACCATCTGAGCCACCCAGGCGCCCTAAAGAGAATTTTAAATGAATATCTAAACTGAGATATATATGACATAGAGCATATATATTATATATAGTGTGTACTACATATATATTCCTGTCTATATTCTTTTTTCTAAGATATAGAGATGACATAGCTATAGATACTATCTATATGTGTGAGTGCCATTGACTACAATGCAGTAATGTAGCTTCCAAATATTAAACATTAAGATACAGCACCATTAGAAGTTTATTTTATATAATCCATATACCTCTTAAGCCACTTTCATTTTTAAAGCCAACAATAGAGCCATAAGTATCTTCCTTTCAATATTTTGACATATACTGTCACGGAGTCCTGGGCCCATGTCTGGTGACTTCCAGCCTTCATTTCTTTGGTTTCAATACACTCAAAAATGATATGGTAACTTATTCCCAAAGATCATTTTGCTTCCACTCCCAATTTTCTTTACTCATCATAACAGTGTCCAGTGTTGCAATTCCCCATATTGATTTCTCTACATTTTTCATGATGAAATATTTAATAAGGCAAGTCAAGAATTTATCAGATGTTCTGTTTTTAGCAGAATAAAGCTTCTAACAGATGAAGTCCTCCATCATTACTAATATTGATATTGTTCCTATTTTATGATATACATTAGGAAAGCATTTTGAATATTGTTTGGCCTAGAAACTGTAGAATTTTTATTTCTGCTTCTCTCATCATTTGTTCTCCCCCAAAAGGTTTCAACTATAATTCCACTTTCTTCTTTGTGAAATTTATTCATCTTTCTGACCTATAATCAGTAGCAGGAAAAAACATCAGCTTTGGAATCAGGCACACCCAGGTCCACATTGTGGGTGGCTTCTGACAAGGTGCATGGACTTTTTGAGTCAGCATTCGTTACCTAAAATTGAGTAAGTTTAATATAAAATCTTTACAGATTTATTTGTGTATTGACCTCCATTAACTTGGAGTTTTGCAACCTCTCTTTTTTGAGTTGAAGAGTCTATTACTAAATATATTTCTTAAAGAAACATTTTAGTGCTTTTAAATTCCCTAATTTCATAAAGTTCTAGGTGTATTTTGTTATCGATATCTTTGGAGAAGCTGAGATGTTCAAAGTAAAAAGAGAAGAGCCCAAGCTTCAGATTACCAGTTCCTATCAATCCATTCTCTTCTGTTTCTGGAATAAAAATGAAAGACAGGGGCGCCTGGGTGGCTCAGTCGTTGAGCGTCTGCCTTCGGCTCAGGTCATGATCCCAGGGTCCTGGGATCGAGTCCCACATCGGGCTCCCTGCTCGGCGGGAAGCCTGCTTCTCCCTCTCCCATTCCCCCTGCCTGTGTTCCTGCTCTCGCTATGTCTCTCTCTGTCAAATAAATAAATAAAATCTTTAAAAAAAAAAAAAAAATGAAAGACAGTTGCTAAATTCTGTTTGGGGAAGAATATAAAAGGTGCATGGTCCTAGTTTACAATCTAAGTGAGCAACTTTACTTGCATTTTTAATTGTTTTAGAAAATTTTTTCTAAAGATTTTTCTGAGTGCATGTCTCCGTTATGCAGCAACAATGAAAACTGTAAAATAAGAAACACAGAATTTACCAACCACTCAAATACTGTACTGAATTTTTCGTATGTTACCCCTGGAAAATTACTCATGAGACTTCTGCTGAAGACTACTAAAACCAACAGTAATTCAAAGCCAAATATTCAGCAAATAACTTCTAAATTCCTTTCACAGGAAAGTATTATGCTCTATCTGTTGTTGCATAACTCTCAATAATGCTAAAGGTAGTTATTTGTATATCACAAGTAAAGTGGGCCTTTTAGTGTTGGCTAATGCAGAGTGGAATAGCCATTAACCATTCATTTTTTTGTGATGAAGGGATTGCATTTACACAACTTGCAGGATTTTTATTCACTCATTTGTCAAGTTTACTTCTCTAAGGTTGTCGCAGTTTTTCTTAGTTATCCTCATTTGAAAAGTTGCTTGTGGCGTAAGTTCATTAAATGTAGTATGTCCAAATGAACTGTGTGTAGTAGAGACAGACGGAAATTCTATCAAACAAGATTTATGCAAAAATATGGCTCTGTGCAAGGCAGGACATTGTGGATACTTGGCTATGATGTCTTTGGTTTTATTCCATAGGAATTACTTTCCAGTGTCTAAAGTATTAACTTCTTAGCCTTGGGAAGGCTGTAACCGGACTTTATAAAAAAGTATAAAATATTCTTACCATATGGGTCTTACACTGTGAGGGGACTCAATGACTTTAAGAAATCCCTTTTTTTTCCCCTTTATTGGATTATGCTGATTAAGACCTATAACATACTCCTTTGATGACTTCTATATGGGGTCCTCTCTACCTTCCTGAGTCTATATTGTTGTTTTGATTTTTTATTCTTGCCTGTAGTATACCAGTCAAGTCCACTACAGATATTGTTGTTTCTAGAACTCTCTGGTGAATAATAGTTTCCCAGTTATTTACAAATTTAATCAGTTCTCTCTGAAGTAATATTAGTCAGTCCTGGAACTTGAACATAACAGGAGACCTCATTGTGTATAAGATAGAAAAAAAAAAAAAGGCACTTTGTTAAGCGAAAACAAATTCTATAAAGAGATAGTCTAAATGGAGCTATAACAAAGAAGGAAAAACTGATTAGGTCAGCAAGATTTTGAACAAGCTTGGAGGTTTTTTTTTTTTTTTTTAAGATTTTATTTATTTATTTGACAGAGAGAGACACAGCGAGAGAGTGAACACAAGCAGGGGGAGTGGGAGAGGGAGAAGCAGGCTTTCCGCTGAGCAGAGAGCCCGACGCGGGGCTCAATTCCAGGACTCGGATCACGACCAGAGCAGAAGGCAGACGCTTAACGACTGAGCCACCCAGGCGCCCCAAGCTTGGAGATTAAAAAAAAAAAAATCTCTTTCATATTACCTATGTGTTATAGATTTATTAGTGAAAATTATTTTGAAGAGTGAAGGGGGAGTACTGCAGATGGCAGTAATAAGCAAACCTCAAATGATAATATAGATCAAGTATAGTAAATATTTATTTCTCACTCACTTAAAAGTCCAAAATCGGGTTTTTATATTTGCAGCTGCCTCTTTTACACAGTGTTCCGGACACTCAGACTCTTCCCTCCTTATAGCCCTGCCATCTTCAACTACCCAAAGGGGAGAAGAGCATTGCCAGGAGGATTACAAATGGGCAAGTCTCCAAAAGGCTGGGCTGGACCAGAAAGTGGTTCCTCACTCTGCTGATATCTACGGCTACAGCTTCTGGTTAGGGCTTCGGGGTTAGGCCACACCCAGCTACCAAGATGGCTTGGAAATGTCGTCTGGCTGTGTGCCCAAGAAAAAAAGGAAGGGCTAGGATGATGCTCCAGCAGACTCTGACCCACCAACAATCAAACACCAAGAAAAATACACAGGTGTGCTTTGGGAAGGCACACATCATCCCATTCTAATCAAGCAAATAAAGAAAAACACGCTTCTCAATCTGTTCATCTTTTCTGACTTAAAACGATAGTGACGCATGTACAAATTCATGAGATTCTCTGGCGTGTTAATTTTAGGGTTACTGATTGTGAAAAATAGAGGCTAATTTTTTCTCCATACAGATAGACTTAAAAATACATTCACTATATGGAATATTAGGTAGCTACTGAAAGAATGAAGGTGTACAGTTTTAAATTGATGTCCATGATAAATTAACTTGCAGTGCTTTAAAAAAATGTAACTATGGAAAAAATTTTGTTGTATATAGAACTGGATTTATTTGTTAATAGGTGAATATATGTGGAGAGCACCCAAGTTTGGACAGATACATGATAATCTGATGCTGAAGTTAGGGAACGTGGAGGGTGCAGACTTTTACTTTACAAACCTCTGTGTTGTGGGAGCTTATCTTTTCTTTTCTTAAAAAAATATCCTATATTACTTGTGTAATGACAAAAAAAAAGAACTATTTGATTATAAAAAGAATATCCAATACAAGGGAGGAGAAACTGAATTTATTCTTTCGATAATAGAGAGAATAAATTCATATGTGAATTGCCTGATTGGCCCTCCATCTGCAAGACAGAGCTATTAAGTGTGGTTCCCAGTATGTTTCTCAGGTGATATATTGATGTAGGGAGATTTTCTTCTCTCTTAAGTCTGGGCCCCGCGTCTCAAAAGCTTAGACAGTAGCAGAGCTAATTCTTTTCTTGGAACAGCGCTATTTTTCAGTATGGTCTTATGGAAAAACTCCTTCAAATCATGTTAAAGTTAATTATGCCTACTCAGAGGGTGCCTGGGTGGCTCAGTCAGTTAGGCGACTGCCTTCGGCTCATGATCCCGGGGTCCTGGGATCGAGCCCCGCGTCGGGCTCCCTGCTCGGCGGGAAGCCTGCTTCTCCCTCTCCCGCTCCCCCTGCTTGTGTTCCCCCTCACGCTGTCTCTCTCTCGCTCTCTCTCAATTAAATAAATAAATAAAATCTTTAAAAAAAAATTATGCCTACTCAGTATGAGTAAGTTGAGGCCCTAAGATCCCCTCAACCAAACTGTGTGCTTCTACTGCTTCCTAGGCACCTACCTGCCCTGGCGCCTTCTGCTGGGCGAATCCAAGTGCATGCACTTGTAGCCAAAATGGCAGATGATGACTTCTCAGAGGCAGACCAGAGAATCTCCAGGACAGACAGCATTTAACAACATAGATTTGAACGTTAATAAGAACCAGGCTTGACTGAATTCTCATGCCACCCCTTGGACACCTCAGTCTTCTTGCTGGAAAAATGGTATAATAGTTTCCTTCTCTTCAAAATTGGGACAATGGTATCTTCTACTTCAGAGGGGTGTCTGAGGAATGAATGAGACAGTGTTTCAAAACCATTTAGCAAAGTGCCAAACAATCTGTGCTATGTTTGTTTATACCATTATTTTTGTTTTTGTGGCTGCCGTTATGTGACTATTCCTGAGAAACAGCCTGCATCGGCTCTTAGGAGATAAGTAGCCTGAGCTGAGGGAGAAATGGGCTCCAGAGCTTTGCCTGCTGCATAGAGACCACCATGCCTGCAGCTTCCCTGGCTACTGTCAAAGAAAATCCGGAATCTTCAGCTTAATTCCAGAGCTCCATAATTCCATAACCGTTTACTGGGCTGGTACTCCATGCTAGGCGCTTTGTATCAGTAGGCCATTTGAATACCTAAGAAATGTCCTTTGGGCTAGCAAAGCAGCAGCTTTGTGCAACAAGAAGCAATCAAAGACCTTTCTCGGAGCGATGAGTGCTCCACCTTTGACCTCACATTGCAGCTGCCTTCTGCAATTGCCCACATTCCCGTTCTTAGTGCTCAGGGGCACAGGTGGGAGCACTATTGTATAGAATTGGTTCTCTCACACTTGCCCCCTTGTGGCGCATGCGCATGCTCATGCACACAGACGCACACACACACTCTCTTTCCCTGCATCTCTCTCTCTCTGTCTCTTTCGGTTTCTCTCTGTCCAGCCTTCCCAGGCTATCCAGCATGACTCATTCACTATATGTCTATTGTGTTATGGGCACAATGAATGATGAGATGCCTTTTAGGTGGTCCGAGACATATAGATGATCTCTTCCCATCATTGTAATTGTATTGAAGGTGAACTCAGAAATGAACAGTAACAGCCCCATGGCCTGGTGAGGTTTTTTATTTTAACATTTATATTAATTTGTGAATTTATATATTTCGTTGCTCTGGTTCATGGAGGAGGAGCAGAAAAACAAGACAACTGTAGAATCATTTTGATTGCATGTGATGGAAACATTGAAAAGCGACAGATATTCAATATTCAGGTCAGTTGAGATGTTAGTGTGACTGGCATATCAAAATCTAATCTTAATTAAAGCCTTGGAATGATTAAGCAGTATCAAGAAGAAAGTAAAACAAGGGAATAAGCCGTCTTCCTAAGAATCAAATAATTTTTCAAATACATTTTGTCTAGCTACCTGTACATATAAATGCAAAAAAAAAAGGTAAGGTTATGGCATCTGAGAGTAAGATCTTACATTTCATAAATATGGGGAAACCTGGCATGAGTCCAGAAATGGGGAAGTATTTATTGTGTAGTTTTGTCTTCCTCTTTTATAATTAATTCACAATTAGACGTGTAATTATAATTCAGAACGGGCAAAATACATTCAATGGTTTTAACCATTGATAGATTTGTAAACAAAAGCAGCTGGACTGGAATTTCTTCAAGGAAATATTTACATGCCAACAGTTTATCAAACTGAACGTCTGCTGATAAATCTACACATGGGCATTATGTTAATGATAGTGCAACAATGATTCATCCAGTGCCGCCTACTAGCTTCACAAGGCACCAGATGTAAAAGAATAGAAACCGGGAGCAAAAAGGGAAAAGGCCTCTGTGCTTTTAATCCTTCAGCACCTTTCAGAGGGAACTGCCATCAATCTGGCTATCACCCCTCCTTCCTTAAGCTACTTCATATTACATCATTTCTTAAAGAGGAATGAAAAGAAACCAGGACAAAAGGAGATTTATTCCAAACCATGGGACTTCAGTGGTACAGAATACCAAAAACACAAAACACAAAAACAAAACCAAAAACACTTTGTTGTAAATGCCCCATAAACCATGACTTTGTTTGAACAAGCTGGCCACGCCAACGACTATGGAGTCTCCTGGTATAGCAATCTCAACATTTCGACACTCTTCCAATTTTTTTTCACCAAGTGGACGAGAGGATTGATGCCAAGTGCTCTTCCTCCCTGCCATGGGGAAGAATGAGGATGGGAATGAAAAGTTGCCAGGAGAGGAAAGATGCTTTTGGGAAAATAAGAGACAAGAGTGATCTTACTAACCATAAACATAGAAAATGGGGCAGCATGATAGAATGCAAACAACAAAAATCCAGTTTATAAAGACACATGGCTTAAATCTTTTCTTTTCCAGGTTCCTAATATGTGTGGCGTCTTGGACGATTTACTCAGTTCCCCTGAGCCTCCACATGGTCAGCTTTGAAAGACTCATATTCATACCCACTACCAGATTTTTTGAGTCATAGTACCCGTCACTGGGCTAGCTATGTTTTGTTTCACCTTTATATCCATCTCGAGCAATACCATTATCTCCAATTAACTGATAAGAAAAGCTAGGCCCCATAAAATTCCCTAATATGCTCAATTCACAAATCTTAGTAAATGACAGAGGGGTGACTTGAAACTAGCCCATGCACTTCACACTACTCTGTGCCAGAAAAGTTCATTCTAGAAGAGAAACTCAAAAACCTGGTTACTAGATTCGAAAAACCAGTGTTGATTTTGGAATCTGCATGCAACATTCACTCGAATAACTGAGTAAGAAGCCTACTGAATCTCATACTTTCATAACTTACAGAGGAGACTGGTTCCAGAGGTTGGAGAAAATCTGAACTCAAAGATGATGGTGATATATCCCGGGATCAAAAAATAGAGGGTAACAATGAATGAAAGACAAGAAAAGCATTTTAAAATAGGAACTTCTGGAATTAATGAAGAAAAACAACTTGTTCAGTTTATCTATAAAGAAGGCTTCCGGGCGCCTGGGTGGCTCAGATGGTTAAGCGTCTGCCTTCAGCTCAGGTCATGATCCCAGGGTCCTGGGATCGAGTCCCACATTGGGCTCCTGGCTCAGTGGGGAGCCTGCTTCTCCCTCTGACCCTCTCCCCTCTCATGCTGTTTCTCTCTCGCTCGCTCTCTAAAAAATAAATAAAATCTTAAAAAAAAAAAAAAAAAAGAAGGCTTCCAGCAGCAAATAATAACAGCAACAAAAGACTAAAACCGGCTTAAAACATAAAGATACTTGTTGTACAAGTAACAAACAATACAGGTATGGCTCAGTAGTTCAGGATGTCCTTAAGGCCAATACTTTGTTTCTCCCTCTCTGTTCTGGCAGGTAGGTTTCTGGTGTGTTAGATTTTTTACCTAATGACTTTTGCCTTATGGTTGCAATATGGCCACTATACCTCCAAGAAAGGAAACAAGGAATGTGAGGCACAATATTGTCTTCTCATGAATATTCACCTTGTTATTTTGAATCAGGAGCCATAGGAAGCGGATTTTTCCTGTCTCACTAGCCAGAAAACTCTGTCACGTGCCTACCTTTGACTAAAGTTTGCTACAAGGAATGGAATTCCCAGAATAGATTATTTCCTGGATAGAATAATGGAAATGGTCAAGACTCTTCTCTTCCACAGGACTAAGGGATTTCTACTCACCGCCTCTTTAGATTCACTTTCCATAATCAGAAAATGAGTAGCTAATGGCCACTTGATCACCAATGAGCAGTGTCTGTCACACATAGTAAATATGCATCCAAAGCAATTATCCACAAAAGATTCCTTTAAAAAATAATATATATATTATATAATTATATATATATATATATATATATATATATCAATGATGTCTAAAGAGGTATATTTCAAGCCCTGAAAAAAATACTAAGCATACTTAATTTCAAAGCTAAAACATTAACCAAAGGGTGGTAATTCTGTATCATCAGCTTTAAATAAATCAATGACAGTAGTAATTAGAGATGGTGTGAATCCTTCATTTTCTTTGTGAATTGTTCATAGTTGTAATTCAATAGAGAGAAAATAAGAAACAACAATAATAATAACTTTTTATTAGTCATGCTAAAGTAGCAAACCAGTGGCATGGATAATTGAAAATAGTGGATTATATGCATAATGATTAACTACGTAGGTTATTTGCCTTACCAGAGATCATTTTACATTCCCAAAGCATATTATCACATATTTATTTGAGGAAGTAATCACTAAGCATCTTGGGTGGAAAGTTCTATAAATCTAGGTCAGGAAATATTCCACAGTTAAAATATAATGACAATATAAAATTCACTATAAAGATAAAGGTGAATTTTTATTATCAAAAAGTGTCTTTGCTGAACAATGTTAATGAATGCAATTTTGGAATGAGAGTAGAAAATTTTCAAGAAGCTTGAAAAAATTGGGAATATATAACACCCCCCCCCCCAGCCCCCGCCCCGGTTTTCAGGCTTAAATTTAGAAAGGCATTTTCTTAGTCTAGCTTCCTAAGGGTTCAGGCTACTTTTTCCAAATTATGCTTTGTTATAAAGTTTGAGGGGCTCGGTACAGTTTTGAATAGGCTCATGAACACATAGATTTCAAGTCAAAAGTATAGGCATGCAAATGCTGAGTGCACCGTTCCCATCACTACCATTTTATTTTGTGTGACTTCTCTTAAGCCTGCAACAATGCCTAACCGTTGTGGTGGTGGCATTTGATATCTAACTGAGTTCCTGTAGTAGAGTCTATCTTGGTCTTCTGCATTTTTTTTTTTTTAATGGTAGATGCAGCTCTTATTTCCTAGTCCAGCTAGTATTGCCTGTATTAGAGGGCACATTCCGTGGGACTGAAACTGTCTCCTCAGCTCGCTCTCCCAACCACTTAATTCAAGTGCATTCACAAATAAGTAGGAGAATCGTAATACAAATTGCTTCCATATCTCATTCCATTTGCTAGAACTCAGTGATAAGCATTGCTTTTTGTGCATTATCCTCCTTCTAAAAAAATCCTATTTATAAACTGCTACTTGGACAAATGTACATGAGAAATAACCCAAAAAGCAGAAGGGGCCACAGTGATGTAACACATTCTAAATATAAGAAAATAGGCTGGATTTTTTTTTTTCCTTCTATTCTCTATCATTCGAATTTCTGTTGCTCTGAGACAGAGAGTTGGCCAAGGAGCTGCACAAGAATACACACATAGCACCGATTTGCTCTATCAGGAATTTGGCCATAATAATTTATCACTTAAACCCAGACACTTGGGAGATTGAAAGGGGGCATTATTAATTAATACTCTAGGGAAACAGGCAAAAACTGGGACTTCGCTGGGCACAAAAGGACATATAATCACTCTAGATTTAAGTAACTGAAATGCTTGGTTCTTCTGTGCTCTTTAGCTGGACTCCTTTTTATACAGGTTTAGAAAGCAAAATAGAATTAGAATTAGAAAATATAGAATTAGAAAAATAAAGTCTCATAAATTAACTTCTCAGTAAAAATCCATAGAGATCACACCATGCAATCATGTGAAATGAAAGGGAAATTAAAAGGAGATGGGGATTTTTACAACATGGCGCAGAAAAAAGAAAGTGAGGGAAAAACACAAGCCTTTAAATAAGATAACTTCACACAACAGCACAAATGCAAGAAGAAAGGCCTCTTAAAGTGTCCCTTGGCACCAATGTTCTTATTTGCCAGAGGGCAGTTTGCCTTGGCCAAATGCTTTCTGATTTCAGTAAATCTACCTCCTGAACAATTTATGCAAGAGTTTAAAGAAAAGGATTAGAAAGAAAATTACCTTGAGTTGATCAAGAAATAAATCAGTTCAAACATACAGTTTTGTTTCATCCATGATTTATGGAGAAGAGTAAAATAGTGTTCTATTTGGTAAATTCTACCTAATACAATACAATACCTAATCTAGGAAATAAATTGTTTATGGTTGTAAGGAAATAACTAGATGGCCTTAACAACAGACTAATTTCAAAAGTATGTTATGACTGCTCATTTCAAAGGGCACAAGAGAGCTAAAGTCCACTGTAAAATGTTTCATAAGAATAAAGTAAGATTGACTCCCCAGTGCATAACTCACTGCTCGTGCCTGATATCCTTCGGTGTTCTCCTATTCCAGAATGTTTGTGGAATTTCTCTCTCTGAATACTGTAAAGGAGAGACTTCAATACCACAATCCCTGGCCAGCATCTTTGTCCCTCCCCCAAACCATTAGGACCTCCAGCTTGCAAGTTCATAGTCATTGGATTTGTAGGTCCAGCACTACACTGGATTCAGTAAAGACAAAAAAATCAAGACACAGTATTCTGTTCTCAACGCTCTTACTCTCCAAGCTAAGATAACAAAAATAGTCTAAGTGAGATGCTGGAAGCCTGGTGAAGAGCTTAACTATAGAAACTGCCCTTTGGTTCTGAGAAAGGTTTCATGAAATGCTGACTGAAGAGTGGAAGGCAGCCCAAGGAAATAAACAGGAAAAGATTATCTTCAGTAATTCTGTAACACTTCGGAGGGAAGGAGCAGGAAAACCTAGAAACTCTTTTACTCCAGTGAAGGGTGCATATTGATGAAGGATGACTTAAAAAGAAAAAAAAAAAAAAATTGGTAGGTGTAATGGTTAATTTTATGTGTCAGCTTGACTGGGCTCTGAGTGCCCAGATTAAATATTATTTTGGGGTTTGTCTGTGAGAGTGTTTCCAGATGAGATTAGCATTTGAACCTGTGGGCTGAGTAAGGAAGCTTGCCCTCCCCAGCATGGTCAGGCGTCATCCAATCCACTGAGGGTCTGCACAGGACAAAAAAGCAGAATTCCTCTTTCTGCCTGACTGCCTGAACTGACCCAGCAGTCTTATCTAACTGCCCCTGGATTCTGCTATCAGGGACCTATGCTCTCAGTACTCCTGGTTCTGAGGCCTTCAGACTGGAAATGGAACTCACACCTGGTTTCCCTGGGTCTGAAGCACAGCAACACTCCATTGTGAAATGGAAAATTATATGTATGTGATTGAGCTTTAGCAAGTTCTGAAGGTAGAGGTAAGTTACATGAAGAAGTGGCCCAAATGCTCATATTCTCCACACCTGCCACACTACCTTCCCTCTCCCAGCCTGCAACATATGGCCTCCTGGGGCGTTCCCTATAATCAAGTGACAGAGAAAGAAAGGATGCTGATCTGGTTTACAGATGGTTCTGCATGATATGCAGGCACCACCCAGAGTGGACAGCTCTAGCCCCTTTCTGGGACATCCCTAACGGAGAGTGGTGAAGGAAAATGTTTTCAATGGGCAGAATGTAGGGCAGTGCACCTGGTTGTTCACTTTGCTTGAAAAAAGAAAAGGCCAGATGTGTGAATATATACTGATTCATTGGCCATGACCAATGATTTGTCTGAATGGTCAGGTATTTGGAAGGAACACCATTGCAAAACTGGTGACAAAGAAATGTGCGAAGAGTTTTGTGGATAAACCTTTCGGAGCTGGCAAAACACATGAAGATATTTGTGTCCCATGTGAATGCTCACCAAAGGGTGACCTCAGCAGAGGAGGATTTTAATAATCAAGGGGACAGATGTCCCATTCTTTGGATACCAGACATCCTTTTCTCTGGCTATCCATGTCATTGCCCGATGGGCTCATGAATAAAGTGGCCATGGTGGCAAGGGTGGAGGTTATGTATGGATTCGGCAACGTGGACTTCCACTCATCAATGTCCACGTAGGTCGAGCCACCAGTGAGAGTCCAATCGGCCAGCAACAGAGACCAATATGAATCCCCTGACATGACTCCATTCTCAAGGCTTTCAGCCAGCTGCCTGGTGGCAGACTGATCATAGTGGACTTCTACCATGGTAAGGCAGCATTTTGTTCCTACTGAAACAGACACTTACTTTGGATATGGATTTGCCTTCCCTGCGTGCAATGCTTCTGCCAAAATTACCACCAACGGACTTATAGAATGCCTTTTGCACTGCTACGGTATTTCATAGAGAGTTGCACTGATGAAGGAAGTCACATCAGAGCAAACAAATGTGGCAATGGGCCTAAACTCATGGAATTCACTAGTCTAACCATATTCTCCATCATCCTGAAGCAGCTGGTTTGATCGACACTGTCATGATGTTTTAAAGACTCAGTTACAGTGCTGGTTAGGCAGCAATCTCTTGCAGGTGTGCAGCCAGGGTTTCCAGAAGGCTGTATAGGGTCTGAATCAGCATCTACCATATGGTGCTCTTTCTCCCAAAGCCAAGATTCACAGGTCTGGGAATCAAGGGGTGAAAATGGGAGTGGCACCCCTCATTATTACTACTCGGAACTCACTAGCAAAACTTTTGCTTCCTGTTCACTTGACTTTCTACTCTGCTGCTTAGTTCCAAAGGGAAGAATGTTTCCACCAGGAGACACAGCAGTGATTCTACTGAACTAGAAGATTCTATCAGACCAGCCATGTTGGGCTCCTCGTGCTTCTGAATCAAGAGGCAAAGAAAAGAGTTGCTGTCCTGGTGAAAGTGATTGATCCTAGCTTCAAAAGGAAAATCAGGCCACTATTCCATCATGGAAGTAAAGAAGAGTATGTTGAGGGTACAGGAGATCCCTTAGTGTATCTCTTTGTAGTTCAGATTATTTATGTAAGAAAGCACCCTAAAATTAAGTACCTTAAAAACTTACTTTTTTTCACATTTTTATCAACTGATAAATATATAACCTTGTTTTATGTGCATTTCTGTTTAAAGATACCTCACTTAGCATGTATTGTTGATTTATTAACATTGGACTCACAGACAACAGTACTATAACTTATTGAATGAAGCTTATCTAACACATGTATTTTCTCTGTAAAGCACATCAGAGCCTTCTTGCTCTTGGGAATACTGGACAGAATTTCAGCACTAAACTTGGGAGCCATTTTAGACAGCAAAATACCAACAACAAGCATACAACTGAAAAAAAAAAAAAAAACATGTCACTAAATAGACTACGAAAAGGACACTTGTTTACACTGTGAGAGATGAAACCACAAGGCAGTGTTGCCTTGTTGAGAACACAAACATTGGGTGACTTGGATTTTTTATCACACTATGCATTTACACAAATGATGAGGAAGCACAGGGAGTATTGATTTGGAGGTTATAAATAAGTTTTATTGACTAGGCAAATTCACAAGAACAGAATTCATGAATAATAAGGATAGGCAATATGTATGTATGTATGTATGCATATGCATACATATTATCTTCTTTAAAAGACTCATGTTCTTTGCTCTGATATTTTTTGAAATTTCAAGAGTATATGCTTTAGTATGAATTTTTTCAATTAATTGTGCTAGGTTCCCTTCTGATACAACTGATCTAAGTAACCTTAGCTTTTTTTATTTTGTAACATTTTCTTGCTAATTTTCTCCTTGGCATTTTCTCTATTATCATTCTTTCTTTCTTTCTTCTTTTTTTTTTTTTTTTGAAGATTTTATTTATTTACTTGACAGAGAGAGACACAGTGAGAGAGGGAACACAAGCAGGGGGATTGGGAGAGGGAGAAGCAGGCTTCCCGCTGAGCAGGGAGCCCGATGCGGGGCTCAATCCCAGGACCCTGGGATCATGACCTGAGCCGAAGGCAGACGCTTAAGGACTGAGTCACCCAGGCGCCCCTCTCTATTATATTCCTAAACTATTAGTGGCTTATAAGCCTTCCTGTATTGATCTTCTAATATCTTCTCATTGCTTTCAGATTTTCCATTTCTTAGTTCTCCTGTCCTAATTTCCTTTAAAACTCTCAACTGCCTCTTCTACAATTTCCTTGAAAATTTTATCAGTAGAACTTCTGTATTTTTATTTCTCAGAGCTTTTTTATTTTCTAAATTTTTATATTTTTTTAATTTTCTAAATTTTATATGTTATAGCATCTTATTTCTATTTTATGGATGACTATTGTACTTTATCTCTGTGAGGATATAAACTATGATTTCTCTGAATCTTTCCTTTCCCTGTGTTTCCTGCCAAAGTGATTTTTGTTTTGTATGTTCTGTTACATTGTTTTATTCTATTTTTCATGATGGAAGTTTTCTTTAAGTTATGGATAGGATGACTGATGATGGGCTATTATTTTAGATATAAAAATGAATCATCAAAGAGTGTGCATGGTAGGGGTTTGTAGACTGCTCAAACTCAGCTTCACTGAGGGGCTTTTAAATATCTGTCTTTATAGACTTTTTCCTCTTAGACTAGCAAGTTTCCCACAGAGGAGCATTTCAGTCTCTTTCTTGAGGTCTTAAGCTTAATTGCCAGGATTGTGGGAACTTAGTAGGGGAAAAGAACCAGGTCACACTCTTTGATGTACAGAGATCATTACTTCTTCAAACATAAATCCAATCTTCTACAAGGGTAAGGGAGGAAGTTATTTAATTGATATGAGGGCAGGTAAAGTATGTAAATGTCTAACTTTCCCTCTAATAGAATATTATCTGTTTCTCCTATGTTTGGCCCTGGAGCTAAAAAACACCTAATCAAAGAATAATCTCAGCCATCATCAGACCCAAGACAAATATAGACTCTAGGGCTATGGAACTGATTGATCCCAGGATCTCCTACCAGTCCTTTACCTCTGGGACTCCAGCTGCCCTAAGGCCATGATCTCGTTCCCTGAAGACTCGGCCCCTGTCTCTGCAAACCTGAAGGCAGTGGATAGAATTTTCCTAAAGAACTTTGAAAATCCCTCTCCTGTCTTGGAACTAGCAAAAACTCATGAATAATACCTCAGAAGGTATTCAGAGTACTTGGATAAGAGTTTTGCTTCCTCTTGGGTGTGATGACACATTGAACCATCGCCACCACTACCTTTAAGAACAAAACAAAATAGATTTCCCTTGTGACACAACATTCCATCTGAGCAACAAGAACAATAAAAAAGCTCCTCCGAGTTCTGGAATTCTGCACTATTAATTGTTTTGATTGTGCAAAGCTGCTTGCAAGGACTTAGGTTCTAGCCTCCTCTGCTAAACTAAATCAGCTACCATTTGCTCATCTATTTTTCATACCCCAAGTTTACTTAATATTCCTTTCAACTATTATGCCTAGTACAGTTTCTTTATCCTTGTGGGTTTAGCCATTTTATTAATTTAGTATAATTTTAGTATAATTTTGAGGACGTTTAGAAGGAGCAGAGCTGACTTCTACTTTTAGACAAGATGGATTGATGGGGATGTGATTTCCTTTCTCACCTGAAACACCAAAGGAAAAAAAAAGATAAAATATATGAAATTATTTTTAAGACACTGGGCATAAAGAAATGAAGGATAGTGATCCCTGAGAGATGGTAAAAAAACACCACCACCACCAAAAAAAAAAAAAAAAAAAAAAAACAAGGTGAGCCTTATGTTTGAGAGAGCTTCTAAGCTGTGGCATATGGAAAAAAAGAGACATACAGGTTTAGTCAGCAAAATCTGAATTGAGGAATCCCGGGAAACCAAAGTTGCAGACGTGCAGAAAGATAACTCTGCAGATCCAGAGAAGAGTCCTTTCTAATTTCACCTGAGTATAGATCATATACACTTTTGAGAAAACTACCTAAGGTTGGGAAAAGAACCATCTGAAAACATGAGAGGAAACCGTGCTTTACACTCACACAGGACTAGGGAAAATGCCTGTTCTCACCAACTAGATTGGAAAATCTCATAACTCACAGGACATTGGATGGAGTGTGCAAAAGGGTGTTACATGAGTGGTAACCATTGATCCTAGATTGAGCACTGCTACCTAATAAATCTTAAAAGCAAAACCTAAAAGGATCAGATTGTTTCCAAGTAACTTAACTTTACCCCAGGAAAAAGTTAAAGATTTTTGCAATAATATAAAAATATTGAGGATGTGCCAAGCTAAAATTCATAATATCAGACAACCAATAAAATGTTACCAGGCATGCAAAGAGTCAGGAAAATATGACCTGAATGAGGAAAAAAATCAACCCATCAAAACTGACTCTGAATTGACACAGGTGTTAGAATTAACAGACACTGACTTTGAAACTATGTATTCCATAGGTTTGAAAAGTTAGGTTCAGACATGCTGTATATATTTTTTAAATGAGTGAAAGAGAGAGTGCGAGAGAGCCAGACAGAACTTCTAGAATTGAAATTATAATGTGTGAGATGCAAATTACATTAGGTGGAATTAATAACAGATTAGACATCACAGAAGATTAGTAAATTGGAAGACAAAGCACAATGAACATGAAGATATCAATATCCAAAATGAAACAGAGAAAAGAGATTTTTTAAAAACAGAATAGAGAATCAATAAGCTGTTTGACAATTTCAAGAGACTTGAAACATATGTAATTAGAGTTCCTGCAGAATACACAGAGGAATAGAAAAAAATTGAAGTAATGACCCCAAAGGTTTCAAATTTGATGAAAACGATAAACCCATAAGCCCAAGCATGCGCACATACACACACAAAGAAAACTTCACCATGGGATATTACCATCAAATTGCTCAAAATCAGTGATAAAGAGAAAAATCTTTAAAGCTAGGGTGATGGGGGAAACACATTATAAACAGAAGAACAAAGATAAAGATGTCAGCAGATTTTCTGTGAGAAACAGTACAAGCAAAAGGACAGCAGTTAGCATATTTAAAGTATAATTTATTTTAAAGAAAAAAAAAGTCAATCTAGGATTCTATATCCAGGGAAAACTTCTTTCCTAAAATAAAGGCAAACTGAAGCTGAAAGGATTGGTCACCAGGAGTCCCACATGACAGGAAATGGTAAAGAAAGCAAAACCTAAAAGGATCAGATTGTTTCCAAGTAACAGAAGTAAAATGATACCAAATGGAAATATGTAGCTACATAAAAAACAACTTAGTTTATTTTATATCAATTATACCTCAAATAGTTATTTTCAAAATTACAATGAGATATTAACTACATCTATTACAATGGTTAAAACTAAAAAAAAAAAAATTCAGATAATCTCAAGGCCTGGAGAGGATGTAGAGCAACTGGAACTCTCATTCATGGCCGACTGGAGTGCCCACTGGGGCAGCCACTTTGGAAAAAAATTTGGCAGTTTCTTTTGAAACTAATCATGTACTTACAATATGTCCCAGCAACCATACTTTTAAGTATTTACCTAAAGGAAATGTAAACTTATATCAACCCCAAATCCTATATACAAATGTCTTAACAGCTTTATTCATAATGATCAAAAACTAGAAACAACCCAATGTCCTTTGACTAGAAGGTGGATAAACTGGAATATGACTCCAAAAAAAGGAAAAAAAATTACTGATATACTAAATAACATGGATGAATCACAAATGCATTATGTAAAACGAATGAGGTCAGACTGAGAAGGTTATATACTGTATGGTTCCACTGACTTTAGAAAGGGCAATGTTATAAAAATAGAAAACAGACGAGTGGTTGGAGGGAGAAACTGACTCCAAAGCACAGCACAAGATCATTTTGGGAAGTGATGGACCTGTTCTGTATCTTGATTGTGGTGATAGTTACACACCTGTATGCATTCTCAAAACTCAAAGATGTATACTCCAATTATACTATGTTTCAATTATGCTATATGTACATTTTAAGTGTGAATTAAATGCAATTAAAAATATGTGCCAACCAGAAATAAATATTGTGTGGTTCTGTCAGGCAATTTTCCTAATATATAGGATCACATGAAAAGTGATTAGATCATATCATCTAATGTATACTATCAACTTCTAGTTTCCGTCTACAAAATATATGGAATGAAATAGAAATAAGGCAACAAGACAGGCTAGGATCTGTTGTAGCAAGCAGATGTCAAATGTTAAAAATCTGAATATGATCAATGATCATTTTAATAGAAAAGCAAAGAAAAAAATCTAAGTAACAGCTTTAAAAAGAATATAGTAGGGAATAAAACAATGAATATAATTAATAAAATATTTAGCTCAGTTCAAATTTTGCAACCCCCCCCACACACACACACACAAGATAGAAGAAAGGTGTAGGTAAAAAACTGATGAGTTATTTCAACACCAACTGATGAGTTTAAGATAAAATAACATACTGTTCTTGCATGAGATATATACAAAATTGTGTATGATTTTCCCCAAGGACCTACAACCATATCATATTTTCATATCCTAGGAAATCACTTGGCAAGGGAGCCTGGAATACAAAGCACTCTTCACACAGTGATTCGAGGAAGTGGACCTTTAAACTCTGTGGCCAGGAGTTCTAAAGGGAGGAATTTAATGAAAATTTGATTGGATTCAGAAGAATGAACAAAGATGTGAGAAAGGTTTTTTTCTTCTTTTTTCATCAATGTATTGAAGAATTAATGTAGGATTATGGTTGCTGATCAGCACACAAGATTCATGTTAAGATAGTCATTAAATAGCCATCAAAACATGAAATTTTAATTTCCCTCAATTATATATATTTCATTAGGACAAAGAGCCTCATATTAACCACACAGGGGTGAAAGGGCATGATATTTAAGTTATTGAATAAATGCTCTGAAAGGCAAGAGGCTTTAAAATAATTTTTTCACTTTCTTTTTTGTTCTAACAAGGAATTTCCATGAAAATCTATTATAAGCTGAAAGGCAGATAGCTTTACCAAATGATTATTATTTACTTTTGCTGGTTTATTTGTGTTTTTCTGTTACCTTTGATTTCTCAGACAATTGTTTTGGAATATGATAATTATATCTTTAAATTCCCTCTCCTGTAGTGTTTTATGGTCTTTGCATAGGAGTTCATTTTCCCTTTTATGATGTAAAAAACGTTTACACTGACTGTTCAGGATCAGTGTTGGACATATTATCCATAGTGTGTCTAGCATATCTTTTTTCTCATTGGAACACAGAATTTAGAACACTTAACCATCACTAAGTTCCAAATATATGAATGAAGACAGTATACCTTGTAGCACAGAAGGAATGGAGCAAATTCAGAGTGGAAAGAGGAATGTATGTATCACTTCTAAGGCAGGTGCAGAGTGAAATTAGGGATAACAGTTTGTTTGCCCAGAGAGTTGCAGTTATGGGACTTTCATTGTTATAAAGAAGTCCCCATGCAACAGAGTAGATAAATGGATATCATAATTAATTCTAGAAAAAAACACATATATGCAAAATATACATATGCAATATGCAATCAGATCAAAATATACATGTATACATATGTACAAATCATACATACACTTTGAGTTATGCCCTTAGCTTACAGATGGAAAAACTGAGTCCAGTACAATGAACTTATCTGCTCAAGAACAGACAGCTTATCTATGGAACGAATCAAACCCAATTCTACAGGTACCGTATCATATCCTAAATCAGCTAATTTATACTGGCATGTCTTATACTGGCATGTCCCCAGTACAGTGGGGAGGTGGTTCTGAATTCCAACTTGACCATTTGTGAGCTCTGGGGACCTTTACCTCCCTGTGTCTCAGTGCTCTCATCTATAAAATGGGGATGATAATTATTCCTCCCTCATAGACTTATTTGGAGGATCAGATGAGTTTAATACTTGCAAGCACTTAGAAGGGATCCTGGCATAAAATAAGTGTTCAATGTATCTCAACTATTTGTTGTATGGCCACTAAACTCAGCAAATAATTTTCAGACAGGCACATGCTCTGACTTTTATTGTTTGAGGACAAGTCACAGTTATAACTTCATCCAAGACACATCACTATGTGGACTTGTATGAAAGTGAACTTACTTGCCATACCCGTAAAAGACAGTTGCAAGCAGGTTGCTTTTATACCATAAGAAATGTGAATTTCAGACTCAAGAGACTTTTTATAATGACAGAGGAAATGATATTGATTGTGTAAAGAAAGGTGCTGGCTATTTGATTTACAAATTCTCTTTGTTAAATTGGTTTTCATCATTTTGGTCGTTCTTTAAAGCACTTACAAACTACATTTCTCTTTAGCTTCTTTTTGTTGTTGTTTCCTGGACAGTAAATGAGCCAAACTAAAGTTTCCAATGGCAACATTTACCCCTTTATCACACAACCAGGATCTTAGGGCTAGCAATGAAAGCTTTATAAGCTGACTAATAGAGGAGAGAAGAGAAATCGAAAGGGTTAGAATGGAGCATTCTGCCTTCACTTCACACCATGACGCTAAAGGAAGAATGGAACCACAAGAATCCCCCCTTAAACTAGGGGTCAAACAGTTATGCCAATCACATTCATTGTGTTCTGGAAAGCTAGGTTTTGTCCGTGTTCACAAGTGTAGATTTCCCTTATGCTAATCAGCTCATACGATCTAACGGACCAATTGTCTTTTCCTGACAATTACATTGTGATCAGTAGCATCTGTGTTACAGAGAGCTGAAACCAATCCAGTACAAGCCAAATATCAGGAAACTTCTATTATTATTTTTACTGAATTTAATCTTCTTCATGCTACTGAGGACATTATTAACTGTTGTGCCAGTTCATGTTACGGTTGTTGTTTTGGACAGCTCAACTATAAAACTATTGGAAGATGTTTCAGGTGGGAAGGAATAATGTGATAATCAGACTGTCACCACGTTATTTGTCCTGCTGGACATTGCAGTCTTGTACAGTCCTTTTAAGTGATATGCATCATTTAAAAAGTGTTCAGAATTCAGTAGAACTAATTAGTTAGAACACACAGCCCAGAAATATGAGTAAACATTTTATGTAGTCGAGTAGGTAAGCAAGTCATGGTATTGCTAGGCAGATTGATTCTCAAAGCCAAAACTGATCTTGTTGCAAAGGCCTGCAAGGTTTAATACATAAATATAGGAACTTCATGTAACCTAATAGTTCTACAAAGTAAATCGGGTGGTAGTAAACTTTGTGTTTTTTTTTTTTTTCTTGAAGAACAAGTGAGATGTGCAATAGAAATCATGCTTTTGCTGATATTAAATGACCAGTAGCAGTTTGAGTTAATTTTCTCTGTTTTATTACTAACTCTCCAAGAGGGGGAAAAAAAAAAAAAGGATCCTGACAATTCCTAAAAGTTAGTGACATTCTAATGATTCTTATCACAGTGGAACTGAGGATTAAAACTTTTGATAAGTGGCATATGAATTTCTTACAAGGTTTTATGATCTTCCTCTGTTTCTTGACAATAGAAAAATGAAAAGTAAACAAAAAATTTTAGAAGAGTGAATTACAAATTTCTCATGACTCTCTGGGGGGAGGAGGGAGGATGATTCATTCTCTTGCCTGTCCTCAATTCTTCTCCATTTTAAAACTGAGTTTCATTTGTCCAGGAGTTTCATGTAGCAAACAATTTCTGCCTTTGAGGAAAAAAGACATTGTCGCTGGCGTGTGGAAATGCAACCTCAATAGGGTCCGTGCTCACAAGAGAAGCTCAAATGACTGTGGTTTGTCTCGACTGGGGTCAGCACAACATCTGCTTTCCCATGTAATCATGCATCTAATTTCCTTGGCTTTGAGGATCATAGTAAATAGAATTTGAAAAAAAAAAAAGTGGGTGGAATAATTTGACATTAGTTTTATTTGGACTGAAGCCAAATAAAGAGGAATTGTGAAATATTTGGAGCTTTTAAAGTAATTGATAAGATGCGATGACTCTAAAGGATACATAATTTATACAGAAGAGAAAAGTAAATTGTATATCAACACAAATCCACATTTGGAGCCAAACTCTTTTCAGTCCAAATCTTCCAAAAATAAAAAAGTAAAATAATCTAGTGCCAGATCTCCAGTGATGAAAAAGTCAGAATATCTAAATATAGATATTCAAAAATTGACAGACGATTTGACAACTGAGCACGTAGAAAGGCAAACAGCAGAAATTTCCTATTCAAATATGCAGATGTTTAAGCAAGGAAATGATTTTTGCAAACCAGCAGCTATGAACCTGGAAACAATTACTCTTTATAATATTGTTATGTGTGAATCACATCGCTTAGATATAGACAGTATAGAAACTCAGAACAAGGGTTTGTCAAACTGGCCTTCTATGAATCCTGAGCCCATAGCATATTCTCAGAGGCTTGTTAGCTTTTAACACAAATTTCTAAAATAGTTTGTGTTCATTCTAGAATAAAAGTTAAGACTAATAATAAATAGTTACTGAGAATTGAGCGTGACAGGCATTGTCTAAATGTCAAACACATATTAACTCTTCCGTGAGTCACATAAGTCTATGAGGTCGCTATTATTTTTATCCTCATTTTATGGATAAGGAGACTAAGGTACCAAAAGAACATACATCAGGCCCCAAGTTATTTGCAAACAAAGCTGGAACATTATAAAAATTACAGATATTCTGAGTTTCCTGGTTCAACAAGCACCCAAAAATCCAATAACGCAATAAAATTTTAATGTCCAAGTTGGCATTTTGGTTTTGCATTAACTTTGATGCCACACCCTTCTACCTGGGTCGGCTAACTCTAATAAGTACAGGGGAAGACTGAAGACATGATGCTTCAGTGAACTATGCTCTTTGCCAAATAAATGTCCCAGCACTTTAGAACATTCTGCAAAAGATTTCACAGTAGTTTGAAAAGGAGATAGTAGTGAGGAATTTGTGTCATCACCAAACAAACAGCAGTCTGGGCATGTCAAACATAAAACAGCCTGACTACACAGTCATTACCATAATCGTTTAGTTAGCAACGATTTAGTTTCAACACAATGTCATCAACCATGATATAAGATGAATTTAGAGTTTATTGGGTTTGGGGGTTTGCCTCATTTATTGTATAAATGTGTTTGGTTCTTGGGGTTATAAGGAAAAGATATTTATATGTCCATTTACATTTGTATAGATGGAGGTAACAATATTAAAAATAATTTAAAACGATAATGGGGCCTGATCAAATTGCTTGTGCTTTAAGACATTATTCAGGTTTATGAAACATTGACCTAAACTGCCCCATTTGATATTAATATTTTCCTAACAACTATATATTCAACATCATTCCCTGGTTCTTTTATATATTACACACACACACACACACACACACGTATGTATTAAGTAGCCAGGTATAATGGAAAAATTTTAGGAGAATGATTATGGAGTGGGACAAACTGAATATTGTTACTCAATCCTCCACTTTCTGTGTGACTTCAGGAACGTTACCTAAACTTCATGTCTTTATATCTTCATTTTTATTACAGGTCTGATGATACCTTAAAAGGCTGTTTATGGTGAAGAGTCAATTAGATAAAATATGTGACAATAAAACATGCCTTAAAACAGCACCCCATCAAAGATTCTTAATCTTTCCCTCCATTAATTCCCTTCTTTTTATCTGGATATTCACCTTTTTGGAAGCAGAAACAACAGCTTTCACTTCTGATTCATTCAAAAAACCTAGCACAGAGGAATTCCTGTCAATAAGGGTACCTACCTCCCATTCCAAGGATTTAAAAATCTACCCTGTATACATTGTTTTTTAAAGTTCCTCATCAATTCAAGGATGGCAATCAAATCCTGGATTTCTCTGCGTGTATTTGTCAGAGTTCTCCAGAGAAGCAGACCAAATTTTATATATATATAAAATAAAGAATTAGCTCACATGATTATGCAAGCTGGTAAGTCCCCAGATCTGCCTTTGAAATCTGGAGACTCAGGACAGCAGATGGTGTAGTTCTAGTCTGAGCCTTAAGGCCTAAGAACGAGGAGAGCACATGATAGCATTCCTGTCCAAATTCTAGCAAGCTCGAGACCTGGAAAGAGCCAATGTTTTAGTCCCAGTCTGAAGGCATAAAAACACCAATATCTCAGCTCAAGTTAGTCAGGCAGGAGGTGTTTCTTTTTACTTGCCGAAGGGTTGGCCTTTCTGTTTTATTCAGGCCTTCAACTAACTGGATGAAGCCCACTCACCTTCAGAGGACAATTTGTTTACTAAGACTACCAATTCAAACACTGATCTCATCTAAAACACCGTCACGGACCCAACTAGAATCACGTGTGGCCAAATATATGGGTACCACTTGGTCCAGTAGAGTCGACACCTAAGAGTGACCCATTAGAGTGGGCCATCAGTCCTGAGCATTGAAGTATGTTGCCAGTCTTGATACTCAAGTCATCTGATGGATCCAGAGAGATAAGTGTCTCTCTAGTCATCAAAAAATTTAAATTCACTTCAAGCTTCAATTCCCATTTCTCAATAGAGTCCCAGGAGGCCTGGGAGCCCCATCAACCAGTCAGGTGTCAGGATGAATCCTTTTATCATCTTGTAGCCAGCTGTGCCTATTATATCCAATATCCTTTTATCTTTACTCTTGGCCAAAAATGTTAAGACTCTCTTTTCTTTCCATCTGTCCCTTCCCTTACCTTAATTCTGCCACTTCTATTTACCTCACCAACTTCCTACTGAATTCACTGTAACCACTCATCCATATCCACTGGTTTCCTCCTACTTCATTGACCATACATTTGTCAGGTTCAATTTCCTTTGTCCAAATGAGAAATCAGTACTGTATTGGCTTTCTTCTGGTATACCACACAATTTCTTCACAGTTTCCTGATTCATCCCATTCACTATCATGGCTTTCTATGTCATCAATATCCGGAAGTTTCTCAAAGTTGTATATCCAGCCTAGGTTTTTCCTCTGTGATTCACAATGTATACAGAACCATTAAAAGACTATCTCCAGTTCACTATCTTGTGATAACTGGACACCTCACATACCAAACTTCACTACTTTTCTTCTTGTGCCTGACCAACAAATACACCATTCCCCTTGTTTTCTAGCTACAGCAGAAGAGATCTGCCCAGCTTTGTTATTTTAAAATTAAAAGGAAAAAATCCATATATTGCACTAATTTCATGGAATTTCCCCTGTGGTAAATGGGTGCAGGGAGAGACGCAAACAGCCGATCTGTCCCTAAGGGACAGGCGATTACTCAGTGATGGCGTGGCTGCCCTCAGTACTGTGGCTCCACCATTATTTCTTCCTGTCTCTTTTGTCTGTGCTTTATCAGCTCAGAAACAAGGCAGGAAACGTGGCACTAAAGAGCAATTCTGGATGATATGCCTTGGGGCCATATTCACCATGATTTCATTAAGTAATCAGTAGATTGTTGAAATGTAGTTGACAATATTACCCGTTAGTTTAAATGTCGATATTTAAGGTCAGAGATGGGTAAACCCTAACATTCAATGCTATATCTCTATCTGTATAAATGCCAATGACTTATAACACCAAACCCAAAATTACAGATTATAAAAAATTATAATTTATGGGATTGGGACCTATTTAATAACATTGTAAAATCCAGACATGTTTAGAAAGGTCACTTCTCTTCCTGTTTGTTTTGCTTCTTTATTAGAATGTGCTAACTTCTACCCAAGGAGTTACCATCTGACAATCTGTTTCCTCAATGTATAGTTCATTGAGACCTGCATCAGATTTATTTGGGATATGTGGCAGATGGTTCAGATTAGTTTACTCACTGCAAACTCGAAGTTAGAGCAACTTTCTGAAGGCTCCCTTTCCTCTGGCTTCTATGTAGGATCTATCTTCTGCAAGCAGATATACCCATGAGAGTGTGTAAGGAGTCAAGGTCATGAAGTAAAGGACTGGTTTCTGCTGCTCTCCCTATTTCGGCTACATGTAGGACTGTGGATACGGTCAGATTTTCCCAGAGCAGCTGGAGGAGATCCTTGTGCCCCTCTGAGAGTGTTCTGGTGCAGTAGGTGGGTGAGTGCCTTCCATTACGCTCACATGTACTGGGGCACAGCCTGCCTAGTTCTCTTACGTCCTGATCAAGGTAGGCAAAGCAGTTTCCATTAGGACCCAGTTCTGTGGTCATTTTAGAAGTCAAGATGGAAGTCAAACCTGGAATGTGGAATGCCAACTCTCCCAGCAATCTTGTAAACATCTGATTGCCTCCTTTGCATCTCTGTCTTCTGAAAGTAAGTACAGTGGTTCTGTTATCTGCAACCTCATGGACACAGAATGTTTTTTGTTACCCCTGGAATCTTCATTTTAAACTATCTTCCCAGGACATCAGGCGCACAATGAAATTTGAGCACCTCTGCCAGGTGAAACATTTCGGGGGCTAAATCTATAAAAGGATGACGACTATGAATTAAGAAGCCAGGCAATGAGCTTCTGTTTCAGTTAACCCATACCGAACAGCCTCTTATTACCTGCCTTGCCCAGAGCCCTTACTTCTGGTAAGTTCTTTATAAATAGATCATCATGTTGTATGCCCTGTGATCTCGTAATCTGGCTACATCACAGACTCAAAAGCAGTCATTTATCTAGACCAGTGCATCCTAGGCACAAGAGGTCTGCCCAGGAGATAACTTTGTGTTGAACAGTCATGGTCTAATACAGAAACATTCTCTCCCCTAGGAAATTTGAAAGTGAGAAAAGGAGGAGACTGATGACATGAATAGAAGAGAGAGCCTGCAGAAAGAATGCTGTGGTATCTCTGAAGCCTCAGAAGTCATGACTTAAAAGATAAATGAGCCAGTAACAACAGTAGCCGCAGTAATACATGCAGAGACAGAAACAGGTGAAATACTACAAAGCAGAAAATAAAGATAAAGAGCAAAGAACACCAGGTATATGATGAGAAAGCCCATTAATGCCTATTGCTACCAAGGTGCTTTGTTCTGCACCATGTTCTAGTTTTTGACACTTAGCTGTGCAAGATGGGAGGACATTTCTAGTTTGGGATTTTTTTATTAACTACACTGGATGCTGTGGTATGCCACCCATGTCCCCCGCTTTAAGACTCATTCCTCCAGCTACTGGGCTTATCAGCTGTTAACACCTCTCATCAGAGTCCTTCTCCAATATTGGTCTCAGCTGAAGAAAGCCACCTCATCCGAGGTCGTGTCCCCTTCCTGGAACCGACCTGTATCTGATGACTACTCCATGCAAGAGGAGAAGGCCCAGCCCTCCTTGTCTTTGTGTTATACGTCTCTGCAGACTCATCTCAGCTCTCATGGGACTGGATGAAACCCTTCTTATGACAGTGCTGATCCTCAACTTCCTCCTTGGCCCATTCCTGTTGCCTTCACTCTCTCCCAGTTGTTGATCCAAGGAGCACATCCCAATAAACGTCTGCATGCACATTTCTACCTCAGAGTCTATTTTTCAGAGAACACCACTGCTGGATTTCTTCCCATGTGGTGTCCAACTAAAATAATCTAAGCCAGCATATCTCCAAGCTTTCAAAAAACAAAAACAAAAACAAAAAACACACCTCCAAAAAACTATATTTAAACAAAAACTAATTTTAAGGCTCAACTATATAAGTATTTTAAGTACTTAAATTGCTGCAACGTGACTGATTTCCTTAAAGTGTACTGGGATTATTTGCTACTATGTTTTCAGTTTCTATAATGATGTCCCTAGAAAAATGTTTCTTTCTCTTACAAATATGCTTATTGTTGTATCTAAGTTTCCCTAATTAAATCAGCCATAAAATTGACTAAAATTAAGCAGGTCAGTCCTAAGTTCCTAACTTAAAATAAATTTCAGACTCTAAAGGAAGCCAAGACTTTTTAAAATTAAATACTTCTCTGTTTTACTGAGTTTAACAAGGAATGTGCTCAAAAAAGACTTTATCATACTTTACCTTCTTCACATATAAAAAATTGATATCATTTCAGAGTCTGTGAAGAAAGTTCCAACAGTTGTTTGGCTCTTTTTCTGAGCATAAATATAGAGGAAAGCAAGCATGAAATCAGTATTCAACATAACAACTGAACAACAGCGAACACACTTTTAATAGATGTTTCTTAATATTGATCTAAGTTTGTTCAAAAGCCAAGAAAATAATGTATCTAGTGTAGACTCATCTACAAATATGACTACTCATTGGGCAAAATATGAATTGGAACAGCTGAAAAAATCAATCAGATTTGAATTAAGGATCCTGCAAAGTAAAATGTGAATTTAGGTTGCATACTGTGCCAACAAATCTGGAATATTCTTTATCTGGATTGAATGCTCTTCAAAGTCATAGGAAATGCTATTACTCTCTTTAGGAACCCATGTTATAAGGAATTCAAGTAGAACATCTGCTGATATGTATGCAAGATTTAACTGTAGAGACCAGGGATAGGAATATTCAAATCCTTACTAGTACCTCTACCTGATTAACTTTCAAATATGTGCATGAACTTTCAAATATAGCTAACTCTTAAAAAAGCTTAGCTCACTTAATCATAAACATAACCTGATTTCTGCACATGGTTGCATTAAAAATATCAGTATTTCACTAGCCAAAAGCAATTAAAACAACTTGAGTATTTATACTGTGCCCAATAGAGTGATATGAAGGTATCCCCAAGTCCTCCTTTCCAGGGTTTCCACTTCTCAGTATTGCCCCTCAATTGCCTCTGCCTTTTCTCTCTCCTCATTCTAAGCCATCAAGTCCCCCCCCACCCATAACTCTGATGCCATTTGCTGTCTTATCTATTTCCATCTTGCACTCTCTGGCTTAGTTCATTAGGCATTTACTCTCCTCTCTCACTTTCCACTCTGTCCTCCTCTTCCCCTTTTTCTTTGTATCTCCTTTTGCTCATCATTTCTTCACCTTTATCTTTGTCTTCATTTTTTGTTTCTTTTTTCACCTTTACCAGGTACCTGGATCCTGTAGGTGAGAAAATGGGGAAGCCAGGAAGCAATACGTGTTTGTCCACAGAAGTGTCAGTCAGCAACTCTAGATTTCACAGATTTCCTATTAGCATCATTTCTTTGTTCCCGGTCACATCCAACCACAAATGAATTGAGAATCTGTCTTCACTCAAATTCAGAGGCACTTAGTAAACACAAACACTTAAACTTTCCTCAGTTCTGTCTTCGACCGTAAAATGGGAATAAGGTAACTGAGATTATACAATTCACAAAACCACGTGCTAAAATGAGAGTATGTGTCAATAAGCCATGAACAGTATACACTGAAAATATTACTTACTTGATGAAACTTTCATCAAAAATTATACTGGAGATGATCTGCCACTCTGTTTTGTTTTGTTTTGTTTTTCTGGTAAAAATAGTACAGTAGAGCTATAGTAAATGACATCCCCCTCCCATTCTCAGTCCAGTCTCAGTAGAGTCTTCTCTGATCCTAAGAATGACCATGAGACTCAAATCAATCATAGCAGCACTTCCACTTAGCCAATTTTAGGCATGGACAATTTAACAAATTTAAACCACAAAAGTCAAGAACTATTTTGCCTGGGGCGCCTGGGTGGCTCAGTCTTTAGGCATCTGCCTTTGGCTCAGGTCATGATCTCAGGGTCCTGGGATTGAGCCCCGCATCAGGCTCCCTGCTCAGCGGGAAGCCTGCTTCTCTCTCTCCCACTCCCCCTGCTTGTGTTCCTGCTCTCGTTGCCTCTCTGTCAAATAAATAAACAAAATCTTAAAAAAAAAAAAAAAAGAACTATTTCACTTCTTAAGTAACACTAACTGTTCTAATAATTACTTTTTAAATAAAAATTATTTCTTGAACAAACAGGTGAGGGATGAGGAGGGTATTATATTTCATACATTCAGAAAAATCAGCCAATGCAAGCATTGTATCATCAAATGTGTTTCTCAATGTAGCTCTTAGGGCAACAACCATAGGTGAAAAAAGAATAGAAAGGATCATATGGGAGATTTCCATGGGCTAGACCTAGAAGTAGCATATATCATCTCCGTCCCCAAACCACTGGCTAGAATTTGCTCACGTGCTCTTTTTAGAAACTGTTGACCTGGAAATACTTATCCATAACTGCATTACACAATGGAAGAAGAGAATGCTCCTTGAGTGAAAAAAAAAAAAAAACTGCAATTTTAGCCACAACGTTGGTGAAGAAAACTTCTTTTTTCTACCTAAATGGAACCTAGGTACATGGAGGTCTAAACTGCTAGAAGGAATTGCATTTTGCATGGATCTGAAAAAGGAGGAAAACAGAAGAAAGACTTGCTGGAGAGGCAGGAAAAAACTCATAATCATACTACTGGGGCCCTGAATCAAACTACAAAAGAGGCTAAAATAACCTTAGATTTGAAAAATACTTTCCCTTTTTTGGTCTAACAATGTTTGATCTGGGATTTCTATCAAGAGTTACTTGAGAGTCATGACTATTATAAACCAGTGGTGAAAACCATTGTTCAAATCCTAATGCTGTCTTTGACATTTACTGGCTGTGTGAGCATTACGTAAGTTGTTAATCATTCTGAGCCCCTCTTCCTCATCTTGAGAATGTGAGTGCAAAAGCACCTTAGGATTCACTGTGAGGCTTAAATGAGGTTATATGCATCGAATTCTCAGGAGAGTGCTTAACATATAGTTAATGAGTAAGTGTGCCATAAATATTAGCTACATTTATTATTATAATAATTACTATTTCTGTTCATTCTAAAGTACATGACTCAGCTTTTCCTATTTCTTCTATAGTCTGTAGAGGAATACAAAACACACTAGGGTTAGGAATTCAGAAGGCAAAGGAAACTAATAAAGCCAATATTGTATCGCACTCTTTTATTCTTGCCAGTACCATATGCTCACCAACTATCTTTTTTACCTCTTTCTGTTTCAAGTCTCCTATATCTATATTAGCTGTGTGCTTATCCCTCACACTCACTACCTTCCACTGACCCATCCTGACCAAGGGGCTCAGCCCCATATTTCCATACCTCTAAAGAATCTATGGATGCTTCAATAAAATGCACTGTTGCTCTCATTGGGTCTCACAATCATTTTCATCTATAAAATAAAGGGTTATATTAGATGATGGAAAACGCCTTGTAGGACTAATTTAGTCCATAATCTCATACTATTTTAGCAAACATTTATTAATCAATTATTAAAAATCATTCATGAGAGCTGGGATCTATGACATAACAAAGGAAGACAGAATTTTTGCCTTGAGGGACTCACATTCAAAGAAAATAAGTCAAAGAATTAAAAAAGAAAAACATTAAATCCTTTGTAGATGTAATCATGGAGTCGAAGGCCTTGTGAGAAAGCCAGGAAGGGCTGTGGCCTTTCTTGGTTAAATGAATAGGAAGGATCTTCAAGAATTGCTTCCTGAGAAGTTGAAACCTGACCTGATTCATAACTAGGATTACAAGGAGATAACAAGACAAAGATAGAGCAGAGAGGGAGGTGGTTCAGCCACACTGGACAGTGTAAGTGACGTCTTAGTGGAAAAAATGATATATTTGGGGAAGAAAATGTCAAGGCACTCAAAGGTTCTGACATAAACAGGACTAGACAAGCAGGGTGGGTGTGAGAGACACTTAAGAGAGCAAGATTAAAGTTGGGAGTGCTAAAACTCTTCAGATGGTTAAGCCCGGGAGCCACCTGTGGCAGAAAAGCCAAGAAAATCTGATCATGAAGAAGGATACGAAGGGCCTGAACAACTGGCAGCTAACCTCGTGACAGAAAATGTAGCTATTTAAATCTCTCTCTCCTGATGTTATACCTCCACATGTAACTACTTAAATTTATCTCTCCTGAGAAATCTTAGCTTCTGGCCAAGATGGAAAAATAAGGACTGGATTTGCCCCTCGGCCCAAAAGGACTAGATAACGGACTAAATAGATGGAACAAAGTTCTGAAGACACTGGACATCTGGCACTAAGACTGATCTCTGAGAGACAGAAAACGAATAAGAGGATCCTGAAGGTGGCTAAGGCTTGCTGTATGGAGGGAGACGGCAGCCTGAGGCACAAGGAGGAAAAAGAGCCACCTCCTGCAGGCCTTTGTGATTTAGGAGATGGAGCTCCAAGCGGAGGGACAGCAGGGTGACCTGAGTTCACAGAGCAGAGTACTGGTAAAGGAAGAGCTGTACAGAGAGAGAACTTAGAACACATAGAGAGAAGTTCTTTTGAGTTTTCAGTAGAGTCCCGATCAACACCTATGTGACAAGAACTTATGTAAGGCTGGCAAAGAAAAACCCACAAGAATAAGAGGGAACAATACCTGAGGCTCACTGGTTTGGGAACATGCCTATTACCAACAGGAAGACTCTGAAACCTCTAATTCATGGGCTATTGGACAAGACTCAAAGAGTCTTGCTTCCCTAGTGGGAAATAACCACAGAGCAAACGCTATTCCAGCCCCACCTAGGGTAACTTAAATCGAGATCTGAAAGAAGCAACTATTTCTAAGTGACTTAATAGCATCTGTGCAGAAAAGATTTAACATACCAGGCCTGACCGCTATCCTTTGAAAGGCCTGCATACAAGGTTAGCATTGGCTGGTATCTGGGAATTTTGGTTTGGGGAGGGTTCCAACTATTAACTGATAAGAGTAACTTGCTGTGTCTAAACTGATGGAACAAACAATATGGTTTATGCCATACAACTTCTGTCTTTCTGGGGCTCTGGAATTTGCATACTTGACAAACTGGGGGTACTTTCCCAGTTGGCATTATTTCATATAAGTTGTCACAACTCATTGCTGGGGGCTTTAAGTGCATCCTGTGTGATTCCACTCTGGAAGGACCCTTGGAAGTTTGAGCCTGATTTCCCTCAGACTTTGTCCCATGGGCCTTTACTCTTTGCTAATTTTGTTTTTTTATCCTTTCTCCATAGTAAATCAGTCTTGAGCATGACTCTGTGCTGAGACCATGTGCTTTCCTAGACAATCATTGAAACACGGCCTGGTCTTAAGGACCCCCAACACAGCATCTAAAGAAAAAACTCAAGAATATCTATAAGAATTTTAAAAATCCAGAATCTAATAGGGTAAAATTCAAACTAACTGCCATAGAATAATAACCTGCCAGGCATGCAATAAAGCAGAAAAGCTTAAGGTATAAAGAGGAGGAAAAGAAATAATTTAAAAATCACCCAGAACTAACAGATGTTAGCATCAGAGGACAATGGAATTAAGACAATTACTCTAAGTGTATTCCATACATTAAAATATAATAAATATATTAAAACATGGGGTATATTTATAAATGACTAAAATGAATATTCTGGAAAATGACACAAATGTCTGAGATAAAATATCACTAGTTAGAATTAAGAGAAGATTAAAAATTGCAGAAGAAAAAACATGAACAGTAGAACAACTTTAAGCAGTCAAATATATGTACACTGGAGTGCTTGGAAGAAAGAGAAAGGGGGAAAGAGAAAAACATTACAAGAAATAATGACTCCAAATTTTTCAAACCTAATGAAAACTATACACCATAGATCTAAGAATCTCAGCAAACTTCAAGAAATATGAAGAAAACTACACAAAGGTATATTATCAAATTGCACAAAACATGTAATAAAGGGAAAATCTTAAAAGCATCCAGAAGGAAAAGCACATTACAGAGGAATAAAGATAAGAAATTCTACTGATTTCCTCTTAGAAACAATGTAAATGAGAAGATAATGGAGCAACAAAATCAAAGTACATTAAAAAAAAAAACCCTGTCAATCCAGAATTTTGTTTATGTAAATTTTCCTCAAAAATTGAAAGCAATAAAGGCTTTTGAGACATATAAAAGTTGAAAGAATTTATCACCAGATTCACACTAAAAGAAACGCTAAAGGAAGTTCTTCAGGCACAAGAGAAATGATACCAGATAAAAAACAGTTGTCAAAGGAATGAAGATAATAGGAAATGGTAATGATGTGAGTAAATATAAGATATTTTCTCATTTACCTTACTTTAAAATACAATTGACTGTTGGTGGGACTACAAGCTAGTGCAGATACTCTGGAAAACAGTATGGAGGTTCCTCAAAAAGTTGAAAATAGAACTACCCTATGACCCAGCAATTGCACTACTATGTATCTACCCCAAAGATACAAATGTAGTGATCCACAGGGGCACCTGCACCCCAATGTTTATGCAGCAATGTCCACAACAGCCAAACTCTGGAAAGAGCCCAGATGTCCATCAACAGATGAATGGATAAAGAAGATATGGTGTATACACACACACACACACACACACACACACACACACACAATGGAGTATTACTCAGCATCAAAAAATGAAATCTTGCCATTTGCAACAACGTGGATAGAACTAGAGGGTATTATGTTAAGCAAAATAAGTCAATCAGAGAAAGACAATTATCATATGATCTCACTCATATGTGGAATTTAAGAAACAAAACAGAGGATCATAGGGGAAGGGAAGGAAAAATAAAATAAGATGAAAACAGAGAGGGAGACAAACCACAAGAGACTCTTAATCATAGGAAACAAACTGAGGATTGCTGGGGGGGAGGAGATGAGGTATCGGGTGATGGACATTAAGAAGGGCATGTGATGTAATGAGCCCTGGGTATTATCTAAGACTGATGAATCACTAAACTCTACCTCTGAAACTAATAATACACTATATGTTAATTAATTTAATTTAAATAAAATACAATCGACTGTTCTAACAAAAAGAATAACAGTGCAGTGTTGTGGTTTATAACATAAGTAGTAGTAAAATATATGGCAACAATAGCACAAAGCCCAATAAGTAAGAAATGGAAAAATGCTTTTATAATATTGTTATTTTACATAAAATGTTATAATAATAACATTTTAAGTTAGACTTTAATAAGTTAAGGTGTATAGCATAAGCCATAAGGCAACCACTAAAATAACAAAACAAAGAATTATAACAACATATTAGGAAAAGAGATAAAATCCAAAGCATATTGAATGAACAAAAAAAGGCATAAAAATTAACAATAACAAATGGACAAATGGAAAACAAGTAGCAATTTAGATTTAAACCCAATCACATCAATAATCACACTAAATGTAAATAAACAAAATAATCCAATCAAAAGACAGAATGAGCATACGAGATTTAAAAAAAAGCAAGGCCCAATTACAAGTTGTTTATTAGAAGCCTACTTTAAATACAAAGACACAGATAAGTCAAAGTGAAAGGATAGAAAAAGACATACCATAGTAGGACTAATCAAAAGGAAGGGGACGCCTGAGTGGCTCAGTCGGTTAAGCGTCTGCCTTCAGCTCAGGTCATGATTCCAGGGTCCTGGGATCAAGTCCCACATCAGGCTCCCTGCTCCGCGGGGAGCCTGCTTCTCCCTCTGCCTCTGCCTCTCTATCTCTCATGAACAAATAAATAAAATCTTAAAAAAAAAAAAAAAAGGAAGTTGGGCTCTCTATGTGGATATTAGACAAGTAGATTTCAGAGAAAATAATATTAAAAGGGAGAAAGAAAGCATATCATAATGATAAAGATGTTAATTCATCCAGAGGATTTAGTATTCCAAATGCTTATGCACAGAATAACAGCTTCAAAATGCATGATGCAAAAACTAATATTACTGAAAGGAGAAATAGAAAAATCCAAAATATAGTAAAATTTTTAAGTATTTCTTCTTCAATACTAGGAGAACAATTAGGCCAAAAATCAGCAAGTATAAAAGAGATTTGAACATCATCAATCAACTTGACTTAATTGACATTTATAGAATATTCACTCAACAACAGAGAAACATATTCTTTTCAAGCACACACAGAACATTTGCAACACAGACGATATTCTAAGCCATAAAATGTCTCATAAATTTAAAAACATTCCAGTCTTACAAAATATATTCTCTGGCAACACTACAATTAAATTAGAAATCAATAATAGATCTCTGGAAAAGCCTCAAAATATTTGGAAACTAAATGACACAATTATAGGTAACGCACTGGTCAAGAAGAAATCAAAGGATAAATTAGAAAGAATTTTGAACTGAATCAAAATGAAAACACAAGATATGCCACTAAAACAGTCTGTAAATTTACAGTCTCAAATCAGTGGCTTCAGCTTTCACCCTAAAAAACCTAGAAAAAGGTGAGCCAAAAAGTGAGCATAAGAAATAAAAATAAATAAATACCAATGTATCCTTATTGACTTCATTACCACATCTTTCCTTCAGTAAATCTTTTAATCTGATTTTAAAAGTAACACAAGTCAAACCTAAAACTGCCCCCAAACCAACAATGTATTGAAAAACAAACAAACAATAAAACAACAACCTATAATATGACATCTACTTAAAATCCAACAGTTCCATTATTGGTAATTTATGCTATGGAAATGAATTTAATGGATTAAACTATTATACAAAGAAATTTATTACTACGTTATTTATAAAATAGCAAAACTTGGAAACTATCTGACTATCCGTATGATGGGAGAATGATTAAATGATCTTTGTGTATCAACTCAATGGGATGTGATGCAGCCATTACAAATCATGATTGGGAAGTTTGATAGTTATAATTCTTATTAATAACCATAATTACAATTAGTTCAACACAGCACTATACAAAAAAATGATTACAAAGCCTTCAAATACCCTAACCTTTCCACCTAACCTCCACAACTTTGCCCACACACACCCTTGGCATAAATGAAACTGCACAAACACAGCTGAGTGTGCATATACACATACTGGTGAGCACTGAAATTGAAAAGCCACATGGTGAGGTTTAGGATTTTCTTCTTAATTTGTAAATTCCTATTGTTGTTTGGATAATAAATAATTTAACTTTAAATGATGAGCAGTACTACACTTTTCCCAGGTCATCAGGGGTTGGAGAGACTTGACTGATCACTGTTGAGCAGTCATCACGACAGTGCGAACACTATGGCAGAAAAATCTGGGAATTGAGGTATTTACCCAGATAATTCCACACCCTGACCACCCTTCTCAACCTTCCAAATAATCACTTTATAAAAATCATATAGATAATTGAAACAGATTTTTCCCCTTTGATAATTGTCTCAACTCTCAACTCATTTTGCTGCTTAAAATCTGTGCCGGTACTGTTTCTAAACTTTAATTGTATATGAATCACCTGGGATCTTGTTAAAGGGCAGACTTTGATTTGGTAGATTTAGGATGGGGCCTGAGAGTCTTCATTTCTCACAGGCTCCCAGGTGACCCCAATGCTTCTGGTCCAAAGACTATAGCTAAGTAACAAGTCACATGGCACTGGAGTAATTTACTTACCTGGTGAATCTAAATTATTCAGATATTTATATACATGTGTAAACATATGCACAGATATTTTAATTGTTACGTCAGTTTTGGCTTCAACAACAAGCCAGTTTTGGAAAGCTACTTACTATTTCTAAATTCTTTCTAATGAAGGAAAGAAAGGGTGGCGGCGGGGGGGAGAAAGAAAAAAGAATACAAAAAAAAGGAAGGAAGGATAGAAAGAAGAAGGAAAAAGGGAGAGAGGGAAAGAGAAAGAAAATGTTGAATTAGTTGATGCTTGGCAGAAGCTTGACTTGAGCAACGATAAAAGCAAAATCTGCTTGTAAATGTTCAAAAATCATCAATAAACTCCAGTCACTCTTGCTGATGGAAAAAAAGTAATAAATGTTCATTTTTCAATTTAGGAAACTCTGAAAAGTCATAGGGAGAAAGTAAATCCTTGTAATACAATCAATAAGACATAACATTTGGATATATATTTTTCTTAAGGGTTTTTACACGTATATATTAAAACTGTCTATCATCGTTATTTTTGTAGAATTGCAATCAACATACAATATGTGTATCTTAACCTTTCACTTTTAAAAGAGCATATATGTTCCCTGCGGTCCAAGAGTGTGTCTTTGATGTTTTGTATTATTCTAACAGTAAAAATTTACATTGTTCAGCATTTACTGTATTCTAGAAATTACACTAAGAACTTCACATATATCATTAATTCCTTATAGCAAGACTAGGTGAAACTACTAATTGATTAATGTTTGTAGTTAAAAATTGTTATTTCAGGAGTTTGAAAATTAAGTTTTAAGTAAGAGGTTTTCATTTCTGGTAACATCAGTCCAATACACTGAACGAAACATAAAAAATTCTGGATTAAATATTTTAAAACATGGAGGTGTCGTTCCGAGGCCAGAATAAGAGAAGACAAGAGCAGAAACGTAGACAAGAGCAGAAGGACTTATTTATCTTTAAGCCATCTATAAATCCATGGTGACAGAACTGTAGTTCCAATGGTCATGATTATGGGGGGCAGGAAATAAAGTCAGAATGGAGACCTTCAGATGAAGCTAGGACTCAAAATGGCTATACTCTTACTTAAAAAAAGTTGAAGTAGAAAAAAAATCCACCTTACAAAGGCAGATGTCAGAAAAAAATTGCATGAGCTGTGGCTCTGGGTAAAAGAGGAAAAGTCTCATTTGAGACTTCAGGAGAGTGGACGCACCCTGATGGATTTGGAAATGTTTTACAGTGATTACTCAAATCTGTGAACTAAGAGACTACAAGTGAAAATTTAAATTAAATTTAAATTAAATTTAAAGTGTCCCAGGCACCTAGCAGAAGGAAATAAAATTCCTTCAGGGAGTATTACATTCTCAAACCAGATTTTAAAAGATTTCCACAGATAAGGTTCCTATGAACACGAGTTCAAATAAATTTCAATCACCTCAAAAATCCAAAATTTCAAAACTTCAAACTTTTTTTCAAAATTGTTAAGAAACAAGGCTTTAGAAAGTATCAGAAATATAATGAATGCAAAATCAGACCTCAATAATATAAGGTATTGGATTATCAGGAACAATAAAAATATGAGGCATAGATATATCACAACATGCAAAGAAATAAAAGCAACGAACACATAGAGACTATCAAGAATGGCTAAGAAAATTTGAAAAGAACTAAATAGACTTTCCAAAACTGAAGATATAATTAACAATTCTAGGTGAGTTTTAAATAGCAAACTATATACACCTGAACATATAATTAGTAGTTTGAAAGATAAATCTGAAGAAATTACATGGAAGGAAGCTGAGTTAAAGAAACGGCATACCTGAATGGCGGTCAAGAAACCTCAGCAGTTTAAGTAGAAAAGTCTAACTTAGAATTAAATTACAATTCCAGAAATTTATTAAAAAAAAAAAAAAAAGACAGGGGCATTCCTTAAGTGATAATGGCTTGGAATTTTCTAAATTAAAGAAAAAGACCTCCTCAACTATTTGGGAGGCACGTTAGCTCCCAAACATAATAAATAAAAATAAGTCCATACCTACACAAACTGTATTCAAGCCACAAAGCATCAAAGACAGGTAAAAGTTACTAAAAGCAACCGGACAGAAAGAAAAAAGACTTTTTGTTTGCCAAAAAAATAAAATAAGAAAGAAAGAAAAGAAAGGAAAGAAAGAAAGAAAGAAAAAGAAGAAAGAAAGGAAAGAAAGAAAGGAAAGAAAAGAAAGAAGAAAAGAAAGAAAGAAAGAAAGAAAGAAAGAAAGAAAGAAAGAAAGAAAGAAAAGAAAGAAAAGAAAGAAGAAAAGAAAGAAAGAAAGAAAGAAAGAAAGAAAGAAAGAAAGAAAGAAAGAAAAGAAAGAAAGGAAAGAAAGAAAAGAAAGAAAGAAAGAAAGAGAAAGAAAGAAAGAGAAAGAAAGAAAGAAAGAAAGAAAGAAAGAGAAAGAAAGAAAGAAGGAAAGAAAGAAAGAAAGAAAGAAAGAAAGAAAGAAAGAAGAAAGAAAGAAAGAAGAAAGAAAGAAAGAAAGAAAGAAAGAAAGAAAGAAAGAAAGAAAGAAGAAAGAAAGAAAGAAAGAGAAAGAAAGAAAGAAGGAAAGAAAGAAGGAAAGAAAGAAAGAAAGAGAAAGAAAGAAAGAAAGAAAGGCGGTTTAACTACCTTTCCTTTGCAACAATAGATGTCAGAAGTCAGTGAACATGCAAACTGCTAAGAAAAAGTTACTGGGAACCTAGAATTACACACTAAGCAACACGAATCTCTTTCTTTCCGCAAGAAGAGGGTCAAATAAAGATATTTTAAGGCTAACGCCAAGTACCTGCTGCTTCCCAACCTTGCGGGTTCCCTGGTGAAACCCGACAGTGGTCGCGCCCCTGGAGTGGGCAAGCGGGGACAGCGCAGGCGCGGGCCTGCCCACATTGGCAGGCGGCACTTTTTTCTTTTTTTTTTAAGATCTTATTTATTCACAAGAGACAGACAGAGAGAGGCAGAGGGAGAAGCAGGCTCCCTGCCGAGCAGGGAGCCCGATGCGGGGCTCGATCCCGGGACCCTGGGACCATGACCCGAGCCGAAGGCAGTCGCTCAACCACCTGAGCCACCCAGGCGCCCGCAGGCGGCACTCTTAACAAGCAAGTGAACTTACTTAGGGGCAGCAAGAGGAGCAGATCTCCGAAGCGGCCGCCAGAATCTTCCAAGTTTATACGGAGGCCGAGGCTTTCGTCAAGCATACCACCCTGGTGATGGCAACAACACATTGCTCTCTGGAGGCTGCCTCCTGGAAAACCCTCCTAGTGCGATGACGGTGGGCGGAGGGGCTTTCCAAGGGCTGGGGAGGGGCCAGGAGCCTCCGCGTGCCTAGAGCCCGCTCACCGGTCGGCTGGAGGTGACCTCTTCCTCGGCCACTCCAGCCCTGGCAACTCCCTGTCACAGTCTTACAGCCCCGCCTTCCACGCTGTGCCCTGAGCCGTCCGCCGGGGGCTTTAATTCGCACGGAGGCGGCTCATTTGGCGCCGGCTGCCCGCCTGGGAGGCGGAGGCAACCGGGATACTACGGATACTTGCCAGAGAAAACACAGATCAAGACAAAGATTCCCGAAATAAGTAACATTTTTTCCCCCACCAAGAACCCTATGATCCAAATCACTGATTTAGTAAGTTTCCTAGGCTGGGGGTCGGAGCCCTCAGGGCGTTTCCTCGTGTCTTCATGCAGTTTAGTAAAGACGATACATTAGACTCATCAGGCATGAAGACACCGCATTCTGTTTGGTTGCCTTCCTGGGAGGCAGTAGTAATGGCCAAGGCTATTGGATTTTGGAGGACAGCTTTTTTTTCATCACAGACATTTCAGTGTTTAGTAAGGAAAGGCTTTGTTGGCTATCATTTATATTTTGCTGGGGGAACTTAGTGTGCTGTAACTTCCCCCAGACCAGTGGAGGGAACAAAGTTAGTGGCCAAATGATTGTACCAGTGGACAACAGAAGTGCCATCTTGGTCTTGAGGAGAGGGAGGATGGCAGCTTTGGGAATCTGACCTGGTTGGGCACACCAGAAATGTTGGCCAGCAGAGGCAGCCCCGTCAGGCATGGGGAGGTGGGCTGGGGGTGGCATATGCCAAGCCGGGACCCAGTCTTCTCCCCTCCTTCAGGGGTGTGTGTTTCATTTCAGGTATAGTGAATTTCAGCAGGTCTGGCTTGTGGCAAGGCAAGAGGATCCCAGTAGAGAATGAGTAGTCCCCCCTCACCCAGGGGTTTGAAGTAACTCACCATCCTGGTGGGACATCCCACTGCAAATGCCAGTAGATAAGTCTTCCCAGGCCTGATGGGACTTGGTGTTCTCAGCAGACAGTACCTTGATCCGCGGTGAGAGCTGGGGCAATGGCTGTTCCCTGTGACCTCCATACCTTTACATGTTGGGTGTCTCAGCAGGGTTCCCCAATCTGGTATATGGGGCCACAAGCCCTACTGGTTGATCATTCAAATTGGGAACAAAAGACCCCAATGACTAGACAGCAATAACTGACAAACAAGATGGGTTCCCTCATGTCAAGGGAGAGAAACTAAAATTTTAATCAGCTCAAATGCCCTTGAGGAACAAAACCAGTCAGCATAGCCTGAAGTGACAAATCTGCACAAAACTCAGCAAAATTCACAAAAAGACCCCTGCAACACATCCGGTCATGCTCCCCAGTGGCTGCCACATCTTGAAACTGCTACCAGAAACCGTGAGCTGTATCCTGCTTGCCACTCTGCTCTTAAAGCTTGCAGTTTGGGACTTGAGTCTGACCCAGCTCCATAAAGGACACAGAACTTGCGGATTTTGCCTATTTAACTCAAGCCTAAACCTTCCCCTTTGGAGGGTACTTTCAGTTTGTAGCCAAAGGCTGTGTCTCCCCAGTTTTCAAACTATAGGGCAATAAAGCTTTTCCTTGCCTCTGACTAAATCCTTTGCATTCCAGGTTGTTTTTTTGTTGACAGAATGGATTAAAGCCTGGGATCGTACCTTAGTCCCAGCCAAGATTGTTTTGCTTGTTAGTAATTTAATCTGTTGCTTTAATATTCCATTCTTCCTTTTTACCGACCCTGCTGCTTTCGCGTCATGGGGGAGATAGACCTTCCTTTCAGTGTCATGTTCTTTTGCCCAGTCTTGCACATCAGAACCTTCAAAATGTGACTTCAGTCACTGTCTATTCCACAAAGGTATGCATACATGGTACTCAGTTTCTCTAATCCCATAATGGTGGCAGCCTGGCTTGTGAGGCAACAAGGGAAAGCTTGGGTTAGGCCAGATGTGTCCACACAAACCAAGACATTATTTTGAGCCATCACGTGAAGGGAGGGGGCCAATATAATCAACTTGCCAATCCCTCACCAGTTGGGAACCCTGGTGGATGGCCCTCTCCTCCTTTGAGAGTTGCCTTGGGTGTTTAGAACACACATGGTATGTTATTACTGTGTTAAACAAATCCCTGTATTTCATGGGAGCACTGACATCTTTGGCAATACGCCATCCCCATGGGTGCTCTAGTGACCACTTTCCTATGCACTCAATCTCTTATATCTACTGAGGGGTCAGTTGCTAAGTAGGGCTCATACCCAGGCTAGGCTGTCAGCTTCCTAACTGGCAAGGGGTATCAACGCTTTATGAGCTGAGATGTGGAAAACAGTGAGGACTGCCTCGGGCTCTTGCAGATGAAGCCAAATGTCTTTCCACAATGTCCTGACCCCACAAAGACTAATCATGATCATCCACTCCTTGGCTTCCCAGTGTCCAAAGCCACAGGGCTAATCTCTTGAGAACAGCTCGACTGACGGTGCCAAGGGTTAATGGCCAGGGTTCATGAGTGGTCACCAGCCCAACCGCTCTGAGATCAGCCCACTGGCTGCTGTGGTATGTTTCTGTTTCCATCCAGATGGTGTCAGTGTTGGGTTGACTAGTGATTGCAATCCTTGTGGATGGGTTGCCCCAACTAGACCCATCTGGACGCAAGTATCAGCGGGAATTTCCCCCACTTCCTCTCCATAGACCACAGGAATAGGGGCAGGAGCATTTGGAGGATCTATGTACTCTACAGAGCCTAGTATCCCCCACATTTCTGTAACAAGGGATCCTTGTTACTAAAGTATTCTGTATCTTGACTGTGGTAATGTTCGTATGAATCTATACTTGTGATAAAGTTGTATGTAACTAAACACACACATGCACACACAAATGAGTGTCTAAATCTAGTGAAATCTGAATGAAGTTGATAGATGATATCATTGTCTACTTCCTGGTTTTGATATTGTACTATATTTATCCTTAGGGAAAAATTTTCACCTTAGGGAAAACGGGTGAAGGGTACATGGGATGTCTCTTTGCTATTTCTTATAACTGCATTTAGTCTATAATTATCTCAAAAAATTTTTAAGCAATTTTCCAAAAAATCAAGTGAATTCTGAAATGGATACCACGTTCCAAGTTAAGAGGAAAGGTCATTATGAGAATTTGCAAAGCTCTCTGGAAACTAATTTTGTGACCTCAGCTGTCCGTCCATCTCCAGATTACAAAACAGGTTTAAGATATGGGGTTAAGAATCGATGTAAGAAGGTAGCTGTTGGTGGGGGCTGTGGGTTGTTTCAGGTTCAAAGCTCGCCAGTCACCCATGAGAGGTGACAGGTGTCAGTCTCTCATCTGAAGTCTAGGAAAGAAACCTCAGTGGGACCACTCAGAGGACCTGCTATTTGTCTACTAATGGTTATTGGAGACAGAAGGCCAGTGCCTATCTCAGCCTTGAATTTCACATGGTAGGAATGTGTGTTTGGCTTATTGCTCTGACAAACGTATAGAGAGAACTTGCTGCTCTCAGGGCACTGTGACATTCCTGGCATTGGTTGGGGAAAAGAATACCTAAGTGTCTACTATGAACCCACGTGTTTCAGATGAAAGAATAAGCAGAAGAGGGCTGGACCTACCACTGAATACTCAATAGATAAAAAGACTTCTAAGTAACTTGTCAAAATACATGTGCATTTGGCTGCATAAAGGCAACTGCCAGCAAATCCCCAGGAAGGAGGCAGTGTCCCCCCAAACCTTCATATAGTCTGTTGTAAATACTTGGCAAATCTAAATGCTAAATGATCATTCATTTTAGACAATTAAAAACTCTCTACATCCTGCCCCATGCCCCTAACGTTCCTTCCCTAAAAATACCTTGTGCTATTAAATCGTTTGCCTGCATGCTCTGTGATCAGATTCTCCATTCTTGCTCAGTTCTGTTCTAGATTGCAGGAAACTTCATTTCCCAAGAACTCACCCATCTTCATTTGGGCCCTGGTGTCTAGCGATTGTTGTCTCACAGTGGCTACTGGTGGAAAAAGAAAAATCACACATAAAGAATATACTAAAAAGCACCCAAGTCTATTAATGGAAGGAGCTAACAACATTCAACATATATAAACCCAGGCATATGACAACCAAATGGATTTAAAGGAAAGATCCAACTCAACGGGAGCCCCTTTTCTTTTGTAAATTTAGTAAGATAAGTTAGTAAGAAAAGGATTGACTAGTATCATCTCTTTCTCCCAGCTCCCACACTTGGGGTGGAAACCGACAATACTATTTAAAAAATAAATTTTAATAATCATCAATAAAATAATTTTAGTAATTTTAATAAAAATTTAACAATTTTATTTATTTATTTATTTATTTAAAGATTTTATTTAGTTATTTGACAGAGAGAGACACAGCGAGAGAGGGAATACAAGCAGGGGGAGTGGGAGAGGGAGAAGCAGGCTTCCCGCCGAGCAGGGAGCCCGATGCGGGGCTCGATCCCAGGACCTGGAATCATGACCTGAGCCGAAGGCAGACACTTAACGACTGAGCCACCCAGGCGCCCCCAAAATTTAACAATTTTATTAATTTTAATAAATAAATTTTAATATTTTTATAATTTGTATGCAGCCTAATAATTAATTTCTGTCTTTGTTTTTGAAAATATCAGGTGGAAATACATCATTGGATGTGAATACACTCAGTGAATAGAAAATAGAGCTGCACAGTGCTGGCGAGGTATCTATCAACTCATCTTTCTCTGTTGCCTAATGTAGTGTACCAAATCCGACACACAATTGGCATTGTTGAAAGAGCAGCCAAAGAACCGGAGACAGGATTGGAAACTACCAGCAAGAGAGCTTAACACAACAGATGAATTACCAAAGAGTATTTACTGTTTATCTGGGAGCTAACTTTACTATAGCATTGAATTCCACTTTGATTTCTCTACAGTGTTTTTAAATATATATATATATTTATATATTGTATATTTTTTATATATGTATATATATATAAAATATTTATTTATTTGAGAGAGAGTGTGAGCAGAGGAAGTACTCAAGCCGACTCCCCACTGAGCATGGAGATGGACACAGAGCTGGATCCCATGACCCTGAGATCATGACCAGAGCCAAAATCAAGAGTTGGACCCTTAACCCACTGAGCCACCCAGGCGCCCCTAAATGTATATGTTGATATAACATTTTTAGTGCTTATTCCAGGTATTACATTAAAGATGCAAAACTTACCATAGTCTACTTGTATTGATTGACATTTTATCAGTTCAAGTAAAACATAGAAATGTTACATCCTTTCGCACGATTTTACACTTCCTCAGTAATAACATAATTGTCTTAGGTATTTTCTCTCCCTACATTGTGAATCACACCAAACTGTGTTATAATTTTTGCTTCCACAAACCTGGAGGCCCTCCAAAGAGAAGGGCTTAGCGCCACTTCTTGAAGGCTGGATCCTAGGCATGAAAACCCAAGCATTCTCCAAATGGTATGGACTGAGGAGAATGTTTGGACTGAGAACATTTAGATGGAGGAAGCCTCAATAATTATTGAAAAAGAATTTGTACCTCCCTGTGCAGCTCCGTGGTTAGATTAATCAGTAATTTTATTTAGAAAAAAAAAAATAAGGTGTCTTCTACTATACCTTAACTGGGATTGCAAATTCATATTCAGAATTAAGTTCACAATGCTAAAACTACTTTTTAAAAATATATATTAAATATTTTACAGATTTTATATATAATTTAATGATTTTATAGAACTACTGGTTGGCTCTTACAGTGTCTGCACAGCTTATAATACCCTCCACCCATCCCCAACTATGCTCCTGCCCCGACAGAAGTCTTACTAGTCATTTTCTACAATGTGATATTTGTCAGACTCCCAGACAGTGTCCTCAACCTTAGCTATTCATTAGAATCACCTCAGGAACATAGGCCTTAGCCCCAACCCCCAGAGATTCAAATTTAATTGGACACAGTATTTCTAAAATTCCCTAGATGCATCTAATGTACTGCCAAGGTACCTTACTTGCATGTGCTCTGACTTGAGGCAATCAAAATTCTCAGGTAATCTGACTTAGGACAGGGAGAGAAAATGATTGGCTCACTTCTGTGGGCTGAGTCTTATGCTCCTAAATAATGGAGGAGTCAAGAGGTGAACCAGAGAAACAAATATGTCCACAATGAGAGGAAAAAGAAACAGTCACGGAGACGAGCAGAGGGGTGAAAGTAAAAGAGGGACCCTGGTCTCTGGGGGCTGGCTGCAATCTTGGCTTGAGGTTCCATGTGTACCCCTCTGTCTTTATGACCAATTCCCTTTGCTCTTTAACTACTTGCAAGAATCAGTTTTTGTCACGCCAACCAAAGAAACCCCAATTGATCCAACAATTCAACTCAAAATCTCCAACTCGTTCACCTATAAAGACAAATGATGCTGCTACTACAAATGTTACTCATTACCCAATGAACTCTTCTGGCATTTAAGCAGCTCTGCGTTTGAATCAATTGAGGCCATTTTATTGTACATCTATAGATGCTGGGTCATAAGAATTGAATATTACAACTATATTCCAAAGTCCTAATATAGTAGGAATTTGTGGTTGATGATTTGTGTGTGTGTGTGTGTGATTCAACAGGCTACTTACCTTAAAATAAAGTTGGTGAGCTTTGGTAAGACAAATGATCTGATTGAAATAAATGAAAAATAACATGAAAAGAATACCTGGTATAGTGGTATTACTTAGAGGAAAATGTATCCATCCCTTTTCTCAATCCCTACACAATTGTTTAACTCACAAAACATGTCATGTTATTCTCTAGAAGGTGAACGTACAAAATGGGTCATAGTATCAATTCTTGGGAAGGTGTCTAAGTCAGTGCCCTCTTAATACCAGCTCCATGTCCCTTACACATTAGAAGATGCTCAATGAATCTTTTCTTGCTGAAAGTAAAATTTCCTATTCCAACAAAATTATCAGCTCCTCTGGGACAACAGTTAAGTTTTCCACTTGAGTCATTACAACATCTAGCACAGTGCTTTGTGCAGAATAGAGGCTTTATTAATGAATGTGTTTAAATGAATAAATGAGGATCAGTTCAGGTTTTATATACCAATTGTACATATTAAAGATAAATGTTAGCACCAAGCCTACACAGGAGGAAAAGTGATATTTTTTACAATGCCATTTACAATAACGTTTTAATTCTATTAACATCTCTACTTCCCATATTGTAAAAATGCAATCCATATAACTTTTATTTGTAATTTACTCTCATCTGGTAATAAATAGCTTTTGTTCATATTGTAAATTTGCTAGTCCCAATGAGAACACCTGGGGAAAAAAACTCAAATCATTACCAAATTCCTCTAACATTCAAAGACTCTATGATGTTTTGGTACAAGTTTTACTGACATAAACATATGAAGACAGAAGACAAAAATGTATTTGTAATGGTCACATAAACATTTTAAGTTTTTATTAGGGAAAAATCATATTTTGTTAATTCATGAAATAATTTCTTTTGACAGAAAAAAAAATCCATTCTCTTGGGAATGTTTAGAATATTCACAGAGATAGTAACCCAATATTTCTTCAGATGCAGCATTTTGGATTGATTAAAACGTGTATATATTATTAAAAGATATTGGAATATCAAAGTTTCTAAAGGCATTTTTTCCAATGATAGAGAATGAAAGCAAAACACTAAGAGTTACAAATCTACACTCTTATAGATATGGGAATAATATATTTTGTTCCATCAACATGTCTACTTTACATTATTCAGCACAAAGCTTTGTGAAATAAGAATCATGGGAATATAAGAATATAAAGGAAAAGGGTACAAATAACAGCTTCATAAACTGAGAAATGTACATAAATAAATCATGTATATGTGGGCAGTTTGCTTAGCTGGCAAGAAACAAAATATGGAAAATCTGCTTGTTAAACAATAACTACAGAGTGTGCTTTTATGATGTTTTTCAGCACAGTAATTCATATTAGAGATAGAAGCAGTTGCATGTTAAATAAAATCATTGAGCATTGTTCCCCTCGCATTGCAAAGAGCTGACTTATGTTGTTTTTAGATGCCTCCCATTAGAAAGTAAATATTCTTTCAATGCTATGCATTTCACAAAATTTAATAAAGACGAACTGTAAATAAAGTCACAGGGAGATTTCAGACAGTTTTATTAGGAGATTGTTGAAAAGAAAAAAGAAAATTAAATACAATAACAGTAAACATGGTTCTCACATTGAAACCAGGCTCAAAGAACTAGGCTACCATAGAAAAATTTCCAATTCTTGCATTATGATGTAAAAACAGATTTTTGTACAGATTTTGTACAACAAAATTCGTAATAACCTTTTCTCATTTTTAGAAAACTTTAAATATATAGATAAAAATAGACAATTTTCATAGGTCCTACATGAAGATGAGTATGTTCTGTTCCAAGGGCTTGCATAGAGCGCAAATGTGGTTATAATATAGAACAACTAGACATTAATATTTTTAGGATTACAAAAGCATGGAAACCATAAAATGGGCACAATTTTACTTGTTTATACCAAAAAAAAAAAACAACAACCCCAAAACAAAAACAAATTTCAAACCAACCTGTATAACTAAAAAAGGAGAAAAAACTTAAGTTACAGACTTAAAATAACATTTCATGAATTGTAATATTTACAACATGTTAGTAAGACTCTCTCTAAACATATAGCTGATAGCTTCTTTCTTTAATCCTTGCTAAAATTCCTTTTATATCAAACCAAACACTAAAGCATTCTCAAAGGTCTTGAAAGTATGCATTTTAAAACTATTTAACCTACTTAACAGGTGACTCTATGCAAGGAGCAGAGCAATGGCTGATTCTACTACTTAGGTAAGTTGTAGGCTTTTTAAAAAATCTTTTAAAAAATGTATGATTCAAAAGCTTGCCACAAGTCCCTCCAATTTTAAGTGTTGTAATCCTTTAAAGACTGCATAAAAGGGAAAAGCAAGAAATACAACAAGGAACAGAATCTCTTGTGCTCAAAGAACAAAAGATGGGTATGGAAGAACGATGCCTCGAAAACCAAGTTTCTACAGAGCATTTACTAACAGTATTTTAAATAAAAATATTGCTCCCTTTCAAGCAAGCTAAAATAGGAACTGTATATATAACTTTTTTATTGTAGTAAAAAACGGACTTAGCTGGTTAATAGCGAACTACACAAAAGAAATAACGTTCCAGTATTGCAAGGAAGACCTAAAAACTATAGAAGCTTAGTGCCAGAGTATCTATAATGTTAATTTCTTCTCTTAACCAAATAATTAATACCAAATCAGAACTATCTTTAAACATTTTTACGCTAGTTTTCTTGGACATTTAGGATTTTGCTATTTATGGTAATAAATAATGTTATGATCATAAAATTTTAAGATGACAGCAAAATCATAAAATGCACAGCGACTGTACTGATTCATAAGATCAGTCTTTAAAGGTGTAACTCCAGATTAGTAAAAACAAAGAGAAGGTAACTTCAGTGTGTAATAAGCACTGTTTGCAGCTTTACTTCCAGTTATCTGCACAAAAGCGAAAACACATACTGTAACTTTCAAAAAGACAGTGAAAATAACACATAGGCACCCTTCCCTCTGACCAGGGCGGGAAGCACAACACATTTTAACTTTATCACTCAGCGCTACATGGTATTGGACTGATACATCAAGGGTTTGTTAGGTTTTGTTTCTCAGCAACATTAACATAATATGACATTAACATATAAAAATATTTCTGGTGTTTTGATTTACTGTTCAGCCACAATCCATTCTCAATAGTGCAGGTTGGGGCACTAACTAGGGTTCAATATACAAATAAAAGTGGCTGACACAGAGTTCTGATGTCACCAGATGCTTAAGATCTCATTCATTAATACTGTGACTCCAGACAAATATTTACATGCCTGCATGCGTTAAAACCAGAAAGGTGTCTTTCTGACTAACAGGGTGACAAAACATATTTTCTAAAATTCTCATTTTCCTAAACTCTAGTATTACTACTGCATACATAATACCTTCCTTGTATGTTTTATGTTTATATACTGTACATGTGACCAACAGTTTGAATAAGAAGCATCATTATTATTTTAAATTCTATATGCCACTACCAGTTTGGAATGAAAACATGTTACGTTTATTTTTTTTTTTAAGAAAAAGGACCTTGGGTGAAACCTTTTGGCTTATATTCAATGCTTCTTTTCAGATATGCAAAATGTTATTTCACTGGGTTGTTGTCAGCATCCATTTGTTGGTCTTTTGGAAGTATGCGAAAAAAATCTTCATGAGAAAACCCACAATTAGTTTAAAATCGAATGTAATAGAATATTACTCTTTGATTTATTGATTTTTTTTGTTTTTTTTGTTTTATTTATTTTTTTTTGCTTTTTGTTGTTTTTTTGTTTGTTTGTTTTTTAAGGAATCCTCTATGCCCCCTACAAGTTCATTTCCAAGTGTTCTTGCTGGTTTCAGGAGGACATAATTCTGTAAGTCTGGGTAACCACTGGGTACAAGAGTCTCTTGATGTGCTCAGATACAGAATTTTCAGAGGAGGAAAATGGTTCATTCCATTAAAAAAAACAAAGCGAGGCCTTATTCAGACCTGCCTTTAACTCGGTATACAAGTGTCCAGCAGCAAAGTTGCAGTTTTTAACTGTAAGAAGTTAGATACCTGTACATTTACAAACATTCTCAGGTCTCTGGTATGAACCACAGGTGAAATTCAATGGAGGAAACTTTTTTTTTTTCTTTTTGTAGAATACTTAAACTTTTAAAGAACATTAATACACAAAATTGAGGAAGTTCCCTTAAAAGGACTTTATTTTTTCCAAACTTTCCAATGACGAATGTCTGCAAAGTTCTTTACTATAACATGGATTTCTTCAACAGGAAAAATTCAGTACATGACAGTAGTTTTCAAATACAGTCTTCCATCTAAAAATGAACAATAAAAAATAATTAATTTCATGACATTTGGGGGACAAATGTGAATATAAAAACTCAGTAGCCTGATATATAATTTGTGGATTTTCTTCTATCTTCACTTGTTTAGGAAGTAACATCTTTCACATATTCTCAAAGTTAATTTCATAATTACATTGAGTTTATGTGATCAAAAAGAATACAGAATTTCTAGTTCTCATAAATATATATTTGCTATTTTGATATCAGTTCAAGAGCACTCAGAAAAGAGATAAGAGTATGTGTGTGGGTGTTACTGATATGCAAAGTTAGTTGATTTCTGTTGAATGACAATTACTTCCTCCAAGCTTGCAGAACCAGATTTTCTCTGCATGCCCCCAGGTGTATCTCCATCAGGAAAGACTGAGCTCCTCATCTTACTCCTTAGCAGTGTTGTTAAATATACCATGTAATGTAACTATTGTGCACATTTGTTGCTATTTATATGAAAGCCACCTAGGTTATTTCATCACTATCAATGAACTATACAGTCTTTCCTCCTTGAAGTGAAATTAACCAAACAATTAAATGTTAAGATGGAAATATATTACTCAACTTTAACCAACTGAGAAACCCATGGTTATGTGAAAAAGAGAAGCAAGTCAAACATTGGACACATTCAATAATCCCATTTGAATGAAGCAGAAATAAGAAATGGGAAATTAAAAATCCAGAGGAAAAACAAAACAAAATGTAAGCTCATTTCTCAGATGTAGCACCCTTTAAGCTGCCAACTTTGTGGTGTGGACTAAACTTTGGATATATTTGTATAAAATATACCTAAATTCCAAGTTATAAGATCTACAGCAGAAGGTAATAAGAAAAGGAAAATTTTCCAAACATTTTTAAAAATGAATATTGCCATGTAAATGTTTGCAAAATGACTGATAGTTAACCGATAGTGTTAAAATATAAAGAAACAGAAATAATCTACTGTAAATCCAGGAAATAGAAAAATATAATCTAAATATGTGCAGATCTCACCTTCAACATTAAGTTAATTGAGTGCTTTCACATAATCTGTAGTAGACATAGTAATTAGTAAGGAACTTAAAACCAATGTTAAACCATTTTTTACTTCATAGAAATATCGACATGCCCAAATTTTACATTCCTATTATGATTGATTTTAGCCTAACTTGTTCAGTTGGAATATTACCTCTAAAATGTCACAGAACTCTGTTTTGTTCATTGATATATCCCAAGAATCTAGTACCTGTTCAATAAATATGTGTTAAATTAATGAATGAATCAGAGACAGGTTTTGTGAGATTTACAAAAAGTACATATTGAAATAAATTAATAAATAAAATATATATTTAACTTATGATATTGTTAATGTCCAAAATCCACCATTTGCCTTCAACAAAATGAAAAGAAATGTCCATAAGATTAGACTCATAACGGCTAATTTCTTCTATAAGGTGTATCAAGTATTGGCTGCCTTTGTAGAATTAATCCAGTTCAGCTTTAATAAGAACATTTACCTGGAAGTCTCTAAACATCCTTAGCTTCCCAGTTCAATAATCATATATCATCATTATTTTTAATATATGAAACATCTAATAATGACAATGACTAACTGTTTCCTATAAGTGGCATACACAGTTGGATATATGATATAATCTGAGATTCACCAATGAAAATATATTATTAATCCAACTGACCTCTATTTTTGAACAATGACTTAAAGGCATACAAAATTATGCTGTATAATCACCCTAGATATGTTGTCTAAAAACATTTTACTTCCTGGCCTGTAACGATAATGTCATTAATACTAAATATTACTGTAGCTCTGTACTGGCTATAGTAGTCATTGCAATATTCAATAAAGGTAAGAATTTCCCAAATCAGGTATTTATCAAATAACCCATATCCAAGCCATAACATTTTGATGAAAATTTCTTTTTTTTTTTTTTAAAGATTTATTTATTTATTTGAGAGAGCGAGAATGAGAGAGAGAGAGTACATGAGAGGGGGGAGGGTTAGAGGGAGAAGCAGGCTGAGCAGGGAGCCCGATGCGGGACTCAATCCAGGGACTCCAGGATCATGACCTGAGCCGAAGGCAGCCGCCTAACCAACTGAGCCACCCAGGCGCCCCTTGATGAAAATTTCTAAGAAAGGATATGACAGTACCATATTAACATATTATGAAATATTTATCATTTTTGCATGGAACATGGTCTGATTTCTTCTGTTGCTTGGCTTGATTGCACCCACCTGTGGGACAAAACTATGATTTTCTCACTTACATTATAGATACAGATGTATCTAGTTTTAGTTTAGCAGGAGTTTTGAATACTCACTTTGTAAATAAACCTAATAAACTTGGTATTTATAAAAATAAGCTAAAGTGTGGCTCAGTCGGTTTAAGCAGTTGCCTTCAGCCCAGATCATGATCCCAGGCTCCTGGGATCAAGCCCTGCATGGAGCCCCGCAACGCATCACATAGAATAAAAAATAAAAATAAGCTAAAATTTTAGCCGTTCATATACTTAGTACCAGGTGGCTAAAAATTGAATCCTTTTAGAGATAATTTTGATCCTAATGATTTTTACTACATAAGGCAACATACATTTTATAAAAATCTAGTAATAAAGGATTCAGAAACCACCGAAGAAGTAGAGTACTATATTTTTACCAAAGTTTTTAATTTTTAGCCCTTTAATTACTTTATCCCTACTTCTTTCTCCTTTCAACTGCCTCATTATTTCTGCTCTACAATGAGTTATATTGATAGTATAATTTCCATTCTTACTTAAAAAAAAAAAAAAAAGGCAAATGTTTCCTAGCATTACACAGTGGGGCAAGAGACATTCTTAACTTTCCCCAAATTCAAATTCCTTCACAATATCTATGGAAAAGTATTTGCTTGATATTAACATTTCAGGGCTCATTGTGGTTTTTAAAAAAATATTTGCATAATAAAGGAGAAAAAAATAAAATCTTAAAAAATAGCTTTCAAATCTTCTGTGATGTCTGCAGCCTATTAGGAAGAAAGATTCTAGTAGCAAAGAGTGGGTATACAAAAATAATTCATTAAGTGTAAATACTTGTTTTAAGAGATTCACTAGCCAAATTCTTCACCAAGGCCTACCAGGTACTACATAATTTGATATAGTATATTCCACTCTCATCTTATTAATTACCGCTCTCCCCTATTCCATGACCCTGGCTCTCCTTTGCATTCTGGGACACACCAAGCTCTGTATTGTGTTGAGTTATAAGGCCTATTCTTCCTTTTAGAAATCTAGAAGATAAGTACCTCCTCCTTCCCTGATTACTTTTCTGCTCCCTTCTATGGAACTTCTCTAGATAGAGAGCTCCTATTTATTCTCCAAGACAAGCATCCTGGAAATTAACTCCATAGCACTTGTCTCACATTGAAGTTACATCTGGGGATCCTACTACATTATTGGCTTGAGAACCATGGAAGCAGCAGCTTTATCTCTTCTTTTCCCATCAGTATTAGAATGACAGTGTTTAGCATGATGCTTGCCTTAAAAGTTTAATGCAGTCTCAAATATTAAACTTTTGGAGAAATGAATTAATATGCTTACATAACAAAAATAATTATCTTTAGCATGCTAGAAATTTTAAAGTCTATCTGAAACTAAATTTTATTTAATTATTTTTTTAGAGGCGGGGTAGGGCAAAAGGGAGAGGGAGAGAGAGAATCTTAAGCAGGCTTCACGGCCAGCATGGAGCCCTATACAGGGCTCAATCTTACCACCCTGATACCATGACCTGAGCCAAAATCAAGTCAGAAGCTTAACCAACTGAGCCACCCAGGCGCCCCTGAAACTAAATTTTAAAATAAAACTATATTCATTTAAAAATATAAAAATAATAATTATTTTGTAAACATCTTTACCATAGATCATATACAAAATACATTTATAAAAATTATATACATTATATTTATGTGCTCAGTATCTGATCTACCATAATTCTACTTTTAATAAATGTCTCCTTGCATTTTTGACTAATGTTCCTAACAGATGGACAAATGCATCAAGCATTAAAGATGCCAGCTATAAATTAGATCCCACCTGCTACAGTTAAGGCATTTCCATGATTAAATAATACTTAGGCATCAGAGATTATCTGCCTTAGAATTAACTGGAAGTAGATATCTACCAGGCAGAGACAGAGCCTGGAGAGTAACTCTCTCTTTTTTTGACTACAAAGGCTAACTTTCAAAATTCTACTCTATAATTTTGTCATCTTTATTGAAACATACTTAACAGATGATGCAAAGTCTGTAAGGAAAAAAAAATTTTAACTAATTTTATATTGTTCCAGACAAGTTATATTGGTCCTTCAGTCCTCAGCACATAGCCCCGTATGTATGCACCCAGAGAGCTAACAACAGGCCTCTGAATTATGGGACTGTAGGTCTATCTCAGGCTTCTGATAACAAACCATCTGAGTGAAAGTTGAATGGTAAGGGTACTAGGAAAGATATATGGGCCTATAATTCAAACTGAGCTATATTTTTATGTTACATAAGAATGGTTTCAATACTCCCCTTCCTTGAGTCTTCCAACAGCAAGCAAAGCCATGGGGACATTGAGAAGGCCCTACAAAAACAAGCTACAGAATGAAGGTCGTTATAATCCCTGGAGTGCTTCCAGGGCTAAGACTTTGTTATTCAGAGGTGTGTTGTTTGCATCTGAAAACTCAGAGGTCTTATTTATATATTTTGTTTTAAGGGCTGCCCTTTGTGCATTATACTTACCTTCTAACTAGATAATCTCACACCTATCCACTATTTCTCCTATTGTATTTATTTATTTCTGCACGTGTTGACCACAGAAAACTGTGTTTACTATTTCTTCCTGATGCTGGGCCAGGTTTACCAAGCAATTATTCCTTGCTATCTCAAATGGATGAGAGTTTTTCTTTAAGATCAAGTAAATTAGCAATAAAGGCAATGATTATTATTAATATAGTTAATATTTTCTCAGCATTTATGTTCAAGTCACTTTATAGATTTTAAGCCTAAACTTCCCATCAACTCAACAAAATAGGTTTTCTTAGTGCTTTTTTATTTTTTCTTAAAGATTTTATTTATTTGAGAGAGAGCACAAGCAGCAGGGTAGGGTGTGCAGAGGCAGAGAGAGAAGGAGAGGCAGATTACCCACTGGGCAGGGAGTCCGACAAGGGACTCAATCCCAGGACCCCAAGATCATGACCTGAGCCAAAGGTAGATGCTTAACCAACTGAGCCACCCAGGCGCCCCTTCTTAGTGCCTTTTAGAAGTAGGCTATTAAGCTTGAAAAATGTAAGTATCTTGCACATTTTCACAGAGCTAGCAAATAAAAGTGCAGGGATTTGGTATTTGTGTGAATCCAAAGTCCACATGCATTCCATTACGTTGCTTTCCTTTAATAAGTAATTGGACTCTCAGTGGAGGAAATGAAATGCCTCTGACTTGTAGAGGTAAGAGCTTGACTGTCAGCACCATCAGCCCGCCTGCCTTGTGGATGGCTTTCTCGCTGTCTTACCCAAGACAGGGTCTTTCTTTTAGTGTGTAGAATTTCAACTGAATAAATTGAAATGAGAACTAGAATTCTGATGGTTTGGTTTCAGAGAAAATATCTTTCTTTAACACTATGATTATTTGCTTTTGCATGGGAGGTTGATATGACAGAAAAATCATCAAGCTACACTTTGTGCATGGGAGTACTTAATTAAAAAGTCTGTTCTAATTAAAAGCATTTGGGAGTAGGGAGTGAATGAAACTACTTAAATTACCAATTCCTAATAGTTCCAAAGTTCATTGTGATTTGATGCTTACAGCTATAATTTGGTGTATAAGAAAGTATCTAGATCATGGAATAGCTTATTGCTGGTATAAATTTTTGTATGATATTTACTGTTACTATGCAGATTTAGATCTATAGGTAATGAGTTAAAATCTTTAAAAGTTCCTTGTAAAAATGGATCTCAGGTTTTAATATTAAAGTTGAAGCCAGTGGTGGCTCAGTCAGTTAACCGTTCAATTCTTTTTTTTTTTTTTTTTAAGATTCTATTTATTTATTTGACAGAGAGAGACAGCGAGAGCAGGAACACAAGCAGGGGGAGTGGGAGAGGAAGTAACAGGCTTCTCGCCGTGCAGGGAGCCCGATGTGGGGCTCGATCCCAGGGCTCTGGACCTGAGCTGAAGGCAGACACTTAATGACTGAGCCACCCAGGAGTCCCTAAGCGTCCGATTCTTGATTTCAGCTCAGGGCATTCTGCTCTGGGAGTGGAACCTGCTTAGGATTCTCTCTCCTTTTCCTGTTGTCCCTCCCTGGCTCAATCTCTCCCTTTAAAAAAATATATAAATAAATAAAGTTGAATCCCTCAGATCGGACCTTTAAGTATATTGTATATTAAGTATATAGTATATTATTTGCTGTGGCTAAGGAGGAAGGAATAGGGAATCTATCACAAAATTTCCAATTTTGGTTTGTTTTTTGTGTTCATGTATTAATTTTACTGTTTTGATGCAATTTTTTTGATGCAATGCTTTTGCACATATTGTTATATGTAGTTATTGGCAATGTCTAATACACACAGACAGATATAGAATTTAGCTTTCATTCCATATATACTTTAAAACTAGAGTATTGAATAGCTTGATCATTTATTTTTAAAACTAATGGAATTTGTTCAATAGCAATCACATTATATAACAACATTTTTTATTAGAAGATAGCATACAAATTGGAACAATTTCAAATTGCTTAGTTGGATGACACCAGAAATCCAATTCTTCCATTGTATGAAAACTACATGAAATCATTAATAAGGAAGTATGTTAGTGAAAGGTATCACACAATATGCAAATAGTTGTATATTCTAGTTTTGAATAAACTCCCTTGCAAACATCCACAAGGATCTCTAACATGTCTTTTGCACAAAGGGCTTACTAAATTACATTTCCTGTTAGGAAGTAGCTTTATTAAAAATGGCATCCATTTGTTCAAAACTTATATCCAAACACTTGTAATCTAACAAAATTTGCTGCTTTCACAAAAGAGTTCTATGTGCACATATCTCACTACTGCAGGCTGAGGAAAATATTAACATAACCAAGGGCAAACATATAAGATCATATATCCAGAAAGTTTAATATTTACTCAAAGAATATTAGTTTAATATTAGCCCTGAGCCTCTCTCAACATAATGTCTTAATCATGTGAAGTAAGAGAAACCAAAACAAGTGATGAAAACAAATGTTAATGATTCATGTGATATTTGATAAGACAACGAGAGGAAGTCAAAATAAAAGCAAACAAACAGGAACAGATGGGAAGGATCTTTGTCAAGTCATAACCCCTCTTCTAAAACCCCCAAAGGAAGAAGCTAATTAAAGAAAATATTGTTTCTTGCTTTTTTTTATAATTTTATATTTAGAGTAAGAACATTCTGCAACTGCTAAAGCAAAGAAGCAGAGACACAAAGTCTACATTTAACATGAGAAATATTTTAAGAGAGATTGATGTTCAGCACAGGCCCTTTTATAAAAGGATTCTGAGTAAATATCATTTCTTCTCATGAAATGCAGCTAATAACTGTCTAAGTGATTTCCAGAAGTTATATTCAGGGTTGTGTTCAAAGATAATTAAAAAGTAAAAACTGAAAAAGTTGCAACAGATTTTGAATTTTATGTAACTCAGGGTTGTAGCTGCAGACCCTGAGGCCCATAGAGTTGGGTCAAAGTGAGAGGGGACTAGACCCCAGATCCCTTTTGACTGCTTTCCGTATAAGCACCTGGTGCTCTTCTAGAGAATGGGCATGGACTGTGTATACAAGAGCCCTGCAGCAAGTGTATTCCGTCTGTATAAACCAAATATATCAGTACAAGCAGTAGGTAATGGGTTACCTAATGGAACAATATGGCTCAGCTTATTGGAAATCAGAGCAGGTAATATCACATTTACTAAAAGGCTAGTATGAAGTAAATCTCTTCTGGTTAACAGTGAAGACACAAAAGTATAATCAAAAACTGCTTTTGTAAATTTTTCAGTTCCCTTCAAAGAGGAAAGTGAATGACAGAACACAGTCTAGTTTAAAACGTGTTCTTAGAAGATCATCTAAAGCTATGATATGCATGTTGAAAGGTAACTAAGCTTTAGCCAAAGATGATAAAAGTGAAACTCCATTCCATGTGAAGGGACTTTACATCAGACTTTAGGTAAGCACCAGAATCGAGGAAAGACCCAAACTTTGACAATTGGATAATTTGAAGCAGGTGGAACTGGACTGTAGGTGTTGTGTGGCTAGAAAGGATCATCAGTGGGCAAGCTGGTCTAATCACAACATCCTTTCTAATTGGGACACTAAATAGACAACCAGTAATGAAAGCTGGACTGAAAAATGTTCAGGGAAGGCATTAGAAGATCTGCAGATAGTTGTGGTTAATCTCAGCTGGCATGGAGTTAGTCAACTCCAGCCCTAGGCAAAATACTTTTCCCAAATGGCTAGATCAGCTTAAAATATCTCAGTTCCTCTGAGAAGTGACATTCTTGTTGTCAGTATCTTAAAGAAGAGGCCCTTTGCCTGCATTTTAGGCTCAATGATGATGTTGATGCTCTCTGTGGGCAAAGAGGAATTTACTACCAAACATTATGATAATGCTGCTTTATTGGGTACTAAAGATCTTTTATTCTGTAACTCAGGAATCCTCCCCAGTTGGGGTAGAAATCTGGACCCTGTGGTTCTATGAACTGTTATCTATTTAGGAACTCTTTGTTCTTAAAACCATATCTCTATGACCACAACCAATCAAAACTGATTAAAAAAAATCATCATCATCAACTGTCTGCTATTTATCTATGCAATAGGGAACAGGCCATTCTATACTTAGTGTTAAGAAATTAACCCTCTGACAAAAAGTTTTAATCATGAATAATCAGCCTATACTCATGGAGACAGGGTTTGGGTCCCATATATTGTATTACTAGAACCTAAGTGTTGTCACAACTACGTGTCATAGGATTCAAACACTTGTCCCCCCCAAGTTGCTTTCACTGTGCCAACACTTAAAAAAGCTTCTTAGAGACACTGATTAAAGCCTGGCTATAATAAACTTAAGAACAGATAACATACTATATGGTTTTGTGTATTACTAGTTCCTTGAATATTGCCTGGAACCTGGCAAGTGCTCAATAAAAATATATAGAAGGAACTATCAAACTAACATCACAAAATGAGGGGAAGATGGATATTGTGTGTCCCTGAATGTATACGTTCAGAAAAACACAGTCTTTTGTGGGTGGTATGCAGGCTTAGAACACGTGACCTGAGCCGAATCATGAGGAAACATCAGATGCAAAATGATGAACACCCTATTAAGACTGTATTCTCCCAAATGTCAACTTTATAAATTTTTTAAAGTCCAAGGAAGAGCTCCAAGATCAAGGAGACTAAAGAGAAATGGCAACTAAATATAATATGTGATACTAATTTGGATTTAGTAATGCTATAAAAATGCTATAAGGGACATGATTGGGTCAAATTACAAAATTAGAATTTTGATGTCAGATTAAATAAGAGTACTATGACAATGAAGGATTTACCAAGCTGATAAATATACTGTGGTTATGTATAAGAGAACATCCTTATTTTTAGTAAATGCCCCCTGAAATATGTAAATATAGCAGGTAAAGGGCCTGCTATATATGTAAATATAGCAGGTAAAGGGCCACGATTTATACAGCTTACTCTCAAATGCTTCAGAAAATACTATGCAGATAGAAATAATTATAAAGCACATGGGAACAAAATATTAAGACTAGATGAATCCTGGTAAAGCACATATGAGAGTTTTAATAGTTTTTTTAATTTTTCTGTGAGTATGGTTTTCTTTCACATACAAGTTAAAAAAATAAAATAGTTTGCCTAAATGGTATAAAGTTTTAATATTTCACCAATATCAGGTATTTATTAATAACTCATTGAGGATATACACTCTCCACTCTTCACATGTACTGTTTCACTGATCATGTGGACAGTGTTCTCATAGTAAATGTTTTCTGCTTAACAACAAGGCTTTTGAGAAGTCCTATTCAAGTATTAGATAGTAAGATGATGCTTAGTGATTTTCTTAATAGAGTTCTCCCAAAAAACCAGGTTCAGTTTCATGAAACTTACTGGACTGAGGGTGTGGACATAAGCTGGAATCTGGTCTACTGGTCCATTTTGTTTTAATGGTAAATTTACAATTGCGAAGTTTATGAAGTCTGCTTAACTGTATTACCTGTTATTTAGTTAGGACTACATATGCTAATGTGCATTTGTTGATGTATGGAAAGTACTGTTGTGATTATCTGTGTTTGAAACACAGGTTATCTTTTAAAAGTTTATCAAAAACAAACAAAAAAAAAAGCAGAACACAGACCTCTTTAAAGTTTTGTTTTATTTCTGTAAACAAAGAAAAATTATATTGCTGGTAGGTCTACTTTGGTAAAGCATTTGTGTGTGTGTGTGTTTGTGTGTGTGTTCTAATTAAGCATTCATTAGTAAGAAGTGAGAAACCATCACAGTGGTTAATGTACCAGCAAGTGAGAATGGGGTACTTTGTACTTAGGTTACCTTGTCCTGATTGGAAGGTGAGACCTCCCAACTTCAGCAAAGTAAAGCACAGTAAAAATCTCTCATTACTTTCTCCATTCTTCTATTCATTTTTGGAATAAAGAAGACTAAGACACAGGTATGTAAGGAAATAATCATTTGAGGGCATATCTAAACCTGAATGATGAATGGATAAATTATGTACTATGCCTAATTAAAACAGAACACAGAAAAAAGTGATGCCTTATTTGATAAAACAAAATATTGCAGGAAAGGGAAACAAATCTTTCAAACCAAGCATTTGTATCCTTCAGGATTACAAGAAACAGTCAAAATCCTCAGTGAATAAATTGTTTTCAGAATAAATTTATGTGTTAACTCTGGGTAAAAAAACCAAAGGTGACAATTAGAAGAGCAGCTCTTGCAGAGCCTCGTTATTTTCTTTTAAGTTTGGAGGGAAAAAGTCATCTTTCTTTTAAAACTTAAGCATTTTCTATTTTTTTTCCATTTTCCATTTTCCATTTCCTCTAGCATGACTAAATGAGCAATTTTAATAAAGTTATATTTGTTTAGAGAAGTATCTGTAAGTGAATAAAGTTCTAAATTTCTAGAGCTTTATTTAACACATTTATACAATGCTGACCCAAAATACTGGTCTACTGCTAAACTCGACAAGTGACAAACTTCCATGAAAAGATCTCAAATCTTTAGTATATATATGATAACTGTTGTAACTAAACAAATGACACTTTTGTGGAGAATAGCTTTTCTTTATATCTTATCTAATGAAATCATCAACTGTTGTGTAGACAGTATATGGGTAAGAACAGTAACATGTTATACAAGAATTATTAAATAAGGTAGCCCTCTGTGCACTCAACTTTAAAATTAACCCACAAAGGATTGGCCCAGAGAAGTGTAAAGTTATATTAAAGAGACAGACTAGCAAACAGGCAAGGAAATGTGTTGACAGAATGATCGCATCTAAAAAAAGATTATGAGAATCAATAGAATGATCACATCTAAAGAAAGATTATGAGAATCAATAGAGGGCTTGTCCAGAAAAGTAGCCTAGAGAAAGCAGTTAAGCTGATAGGTTTTGCAAATGCCCATGAAAGCACCAACCAGGGATGAGGTTCCCCTCAAAGACTGATGTATACATCTGGTCTACCTTTAGATATATTCTTGAGTCCAGAAAATATTTGATTATATAATACTCCTAGTTCTAGTCCCATTCTTGCCAGATAATTTGATGATTCTATTTTCTGCATAGCCACTTTGGTAGGAATACTCTATGATGGCCAGTAATGCTCCCTGTCTCCTGATAGTCACATCCTAGTGTGATCCCCATCTCCTTTAAGTATGGACTGTATCTAGGCCCTTACTTCTAATGAAGAGAATACGGTAAAAGTGAAGGAAAATCACTTCAAAGCTTAGATTATAAACAACTGATGTTTATCCTGCTGGCAGACACTCTCCCTGGATCTTTTCACTTGCTTGATCTGCTGAAGTAGGTTGCCATATAGTGAATTGCCCTATGGAAAGTTCTGTGGCAAAGAACTGATGGTGGTCTCTGGCCAGTAGCCAACAGGGGAACTGAGGCTCTCAATCTAACACCTTGAGGATGCGAGGCCAGCCAACAGCCACATGAATAAGCTTGGAAGTGAATCCTGCCTGAGTCGGGTCTAGAGTTGACTGCAGTCCTTTCCAACGCCTTACTGTAGCCCGGGAAAGACCCTCAAAGCAGATGACCCAACTAAGCTATTCCCAGATTCTTCACATACAGAAACTGTGAGATAATAAATGTTGTAAACCATGAAGTTTGGAAGTAATTTGTTGTGCCACGGCACATAACTAATACTCCTTCCTTTATAAGAAAGATGCGCTGGTCAATGTCACAAATAAATATTTCAGTTCTTGTGACTTACAGGGTTTTAGTATACTACCTCAGTTTGCTTTCTTCTGAAATACAGAAAAAGATTGATGACCCGACTCTGAGTCATGTGAATTTGCCACGCCAAGTGCCACTTTGTGAATTCTCTTGGAAGCTTGCCTACACTTCAGAGAAATAGCAAAACCAACCTGTGTGTTTCCAGTACAATATTTGTCTTATACATCAAAATAATTTTTTAATCTTTTTTTCCTATTGATTTATTTTAGAGAGAGAGTGCATGGAGGGGAGGAGGGGCAGAGGTAGAGGGAGACAGAATCTCACGCAGGTTCCCTGCTGAGTGAGGAGCCCTACACAGGGCTGGATCTCAGAACCCTGAGATCATGACCTGAGCTGAAACCAAGAGTCAGCTTCTTAAGTAAATGAGCCACCCAGGCGCCCCTACATCAAAATAATTTCTGAAAAAACTCTCTGACTTGCTACTAATGGAATAAATTACTCTAAATCACAGAATATTTTGACAACTTTGTATTTTAAAATGGATATTATATATAAATATATATTAAGTATGTATATCTTCTATTAAGTGGAAGTAACTTTACCTATGTTACCTTAGGGCAATTTGATTCTACTGGGAATGAAAAATAGATTTTCCATAAAGATTGATGATCTCATTTCATGATATATGGTGGCCTCAGATATAAAAATGATAATTGTTAATAGTCTAATTCTTTTACTAAACTTCTCTCAGAATAATGCTGATTACATCAGATACTTGATGCAGTGTGACCAAAGTAACCATCCCAGGAAATTGTATAACTCCATACTGTTGAAGTTATTACCATTTAACAAATTACCAAAAAAGAAAGAAGGACCAAAAAAATTCTAGATCTCTCTATTAAAAGCACTTAGAAAGATACTAGATTAAAGTAGAAGCCAGACAATCTTTTTAATGCCCCTTCAAAGTTTTTTTTTTTTAAAGATTTTATTTATTTATTTGAGAGAGAGGGAATGAGAGAGAGCACATGAGAGGGGGGAGGGTCAGAGGGAGAAGCAGACTCCCTGCCGAGCAGGGAGCCCGATGTGGGACTCAATCCAGGGACTCCAGGATCATGACCTGAGCCGAAGGCAGTCGCTTAACCAACTGAGCCACCCAGGCGCCCGCCCCTTCAAAGTTTTGATTCAGTAGTGGTGACTGGCTATGTTCAATTTTGATTAAACCTGGTATCTTGCAATATTTGAAACTGTTGTTTATCATACGGCATGTTTTCCAAAGAAACAGACATAATTCTTTGCAAATTGATCAGGAAAATATCAACAAAACCAGCCACAAACAATGACAAATGTAAACCACTAAATGCTTTCTAAAGTGGAAAGCAATGAAAAAACAAAAAAGACAAAATGTGCTCTTACAAAAATAGGCAATGCTAATAGATAACTTTGCATTTTATGACTTGTCTCTGTCTCTAGAAACAAAGAATTTCAGGACACATCTGAGCACTCTGGACTTACTTACAGTTTATGTTTAAGTTCCAATTTGTTCTCAGCATATATTAAATTCCATGAAATTGTCAAATTTCTTTAATTCAATTTCAAAACATAAGCACAAAAACTCTACAAATAAACATTTAAAGTATATTATAATAAATGTGCATACATTTAGGAAGAAAAGATAAATGCTGATATATGTATATTTCATGCCTACTGTGAAAATCTGCCCTGGGTCATGGTAACATAGGCCACTATTTCCATTAAAATTAAGAGCTTGTGGCTGTGGTTACTGTCAGTATTTCCTTATTTTCCCATCACTACCAATTGTCATATGAATAAAATTAATTTATGTCACCACATAGATCATTATACCCTGAATTAAGGTTACATTTCGAGAAACATGAATTTAAGGAACTCATCGAGGCTTATGTCAAAACCACTTTATAATAAAATCTCTATTTTCCCACCAGAGAAACTGTTTACTACTCTTTCAGGGCTAACTCACAGTTGCACTTAGACAATACCAAATTGCTCAACCACGAATGCTTAATTTTATCATCATATCTTTGATTCATTTCAACTGGACAGACATCAGTTCTATCTCTTTTTAAGGAAACGTACTTGAATAGCTATAAGAATAGTAACTTGTAAGTCTTGATTAATAAATATTGCCTGTTTTCCCATCACGATAGCATTATAATGTCTGTATGAAGAGCTCACTTCATCAGCCCTTTTAAACAGGTCTTGTTCTTTGCTAGTTCAGTGCTCAGATGAGAATTCTCTCAATGCTTCAACTTGAACCAGACATTTGATGGCTTTATTACCAAATGTCTTATGTACTGAAAAATCTGATGCTCCAAAAGCTTAAAATATGGTGTAGGACTAGTATTATTTTGGTATAACACACACTTTGTTGTGATAATTCAAAACACGATTACATGAGCATTTTTTATTTACTTACCAAGTCTAAAGTGTAATTTTTACTTTCCCTTCATCAAAATAAGAATGTATTATACTGTTCAAATGATGGCAAAGAATATGTACGCATCAGAGGGAAAGCTAACAATGTGAGTAAATTATTGTTGCTTTTTTGTTTATGACTCTATTCATGTAGTTTGATTACTTGAAAGGACTGATATCCAACATATTGCCATATGAAACACTATCATGAAAAATACATGTCTCTTAATGCAAGAGTTGAACTGACAGTTTGTCATAGGTAAAATCCGCAGAATCAACAAAGATGCAAAATAAATAAGTCAAAATATGAATTTTCTAATATACCACTATGTATTTTTAGCATTCTCTATTCTAATTTTATATATAATCTAGCACTGTAAATTTTTGGGTTCCGGTTTTATTACACTCACTTTAATGGACAAAATTCAAAGCCAAGTAATCCGTTCTTTCTGAGATTAAAAAAAAAGCTACTTAATGTTTTCTCTATTTTTTTTAAGAAATATTAGGTCATTCGGGCGCCTGGGTGGCTCAGTTGGTTAAGCGACTGCTTTCGGCTCAGGTCATGATCCTGGAGTCCCGGGATCGAGTCCCGCATCGGGCTCCCTGCTCGGCAGGGAGCCTGCTTCTCCCTCTGACCCTCCCCTCTTTCATGTGCTCTCTCTCTCTCATTCTCTCTGTCTCAAATAAATAAATAAAATCTTTATAAAAAAAAAGAAATATTAGGTCATTCATTACAAATAAGGATAATAATGTATTAACTCGTCATTTGAATATTCTTTGCTTCTTAATGTTGCATTTATTACTCTTATTATAACCTTTTCTTAGGGGAGAAGCGGCTTGACATTCTAGCCTTTTCAGAAGAATGACAATTTCAAGATTAAGCAAAGAGATGCTGTATTTCAGCATAAGCCTTTAATCGTGTCCACAGCTGTATCTCTTATCTAGAACTCACATCCAAACTGCCTCATACTCAAGCTCCAGCGGTACGTTCAGCTGGATGCTTACTCTTCAACTCTATCTAAATGCCCCATTGGCCTGGATCTCTTTCTCAGACTACCTACTTCAAATTACCAACTGCTGTTTTCTATGCCCTCTGAGTTGATTTTCTCCTTATACTTCACTGCTCACTCCCACTTATTCCTTGCACAATACCAGAACTTGGATTCTTATTACCTCACTTTTGAATTTATTACATTCTTCTTTATTCTCACTCTAGATCAACACTTCCCATGCAATATTCATATTGGATTTAGGATTTAATATATTGATTTCAGATATAAAACAAGGGGGAGCAGATATAAAACAAAGGGAAGCAGATAAATATTCCTTAATAGTGTTTAGGAATTTGTTTAAAGCCTTACTCAGAAGCAGCCATAATATTTATGTCTCTTCTTTTGAAAAAATTATACAAAATATGTCAATAATATGGCTTCTCAGAGGATTTAGATTTACATATGTAGACTTAAATGAATCTTCACCAATCACAAAACTGGAATTAATTGGTTTGTTTGTGTTCTGAAAGTACTTTGTTTACATTTCAGAAGCACTAGATCAAAGCAGTACTTCATTAGAAGAGAATGATCGATTTTTTACATCGTTAAGGGAAAAAAACAAATTTTCTAAATTTCAGGTTCAATCTATTAAATTAATTTTAGGCCTCAAATACATGTTCCCAAAAGTGTACTAGTGAGTTCTTATAAACAACAAAACAAAAAATGAGTCCTACTGTAAAAACTTCAAAGTATGACTACCTAATATGTTTATAGAGTACATTAACTTTTAAATATTGAGACAGGTAGGTACATGATTTGGCCATATTTTGATTTGTTAAAATAATTCCTGATTTCATGTAAAAATTTAATGTATAAATATTTCATATTTTTATATAACTAAAATTTGACTTAATTCCTTCCACCCCCAAACAACACCTTGACACCCACAGCTTTATCAAAAGGAATTAACTCAATACATATTTTACTAGAATTATTTATGTATCTTTATATCCCACTAGATTATGAATTGTTTAGAAAAGATATCATGTGTTTTGCATTTTTTTCTGGCCCCAGCACTTGGTGTATAAGCATTTGTTAAAGTGAATTGGTTACAACAGATAGATTTACCAAGAATTAGTTACAATAAACAGTTGCCAAAGTTCATTCCATGAAATATTATTTTTCTTTTTTCTTTTTTTTATGTTATGTTAATCACCACACATTACATCATTAGTTTTTGATGCAGTGTTCCATGATTCATTGTTTGCGTATAACACCCAGTACTCCATTCAGTACATGCCCTCTTTAATACCCATCACCAGGCTAACCCATCCCCCATCCCCCTCCCCTCTAGAACCTTTGGTTTGTTTCTCAGAGTCCATAGTCTCTCATGGTCCATCTCCCCTTCCGATTTCCCCCCCTTCATTTTTCCCTTCCTACTATCTTCTTTTTTTTTTAACATATAATGTATTATTTCTTTCAGAGGTACAGGTCTGTGATTCATCAGTCTTACACAATTCACAGCACTCACCATAGCACATACCCTCCCCAATGTCTGTCACCCAGCCACCCCATCCCTCCCACCCCCCACCACTCCAGCAACCCTCAGTTTGTTTCCTGAGATTAAGAATATTACTTTTAATTCAATAAAAATTTCATAATCGGATGATTTTAGGAAATGCTAATTTAACTTTTATATCAAATTTAATGCAGGACTTGTAGAGTTTTTAAAATACTAAATATGAACTTTGAAAATCAAGAAGATACATATTTTTAAATAACATTCATTTTTCACAGACAGCCATTTTTAAGTTTTGTTCTCCCAAACTGTTCATGAGATGCTTCTCAGAAGAGGACATTGGTATCAGTCTGGAAGCCATGTTGGAAGAGTGTGTTCATCTATGTCTTTTGCATTCCATACTGCAGTGAAGATTTTATAGCAGTTGCAATGGTCAGAGGGGTTTTAGGAAGAGACATCAGATGAAAAATATTTAATTGAAAGGGATTTCAAGAATAGAAATTCCAGGTTTCATTAAAATTTAAATTCGTGACTTTGGAGCTTCCAAAACTTTTCTTATTTGTATTCTGTTTTTATTTACTTATTGGCCTAACCATATGAAAATGTGGACCTTGGAGTGCCTGGGTGGTTCAGTTGGTTAAGCATCTGCCTGCAGCTCAGGTCATGATCTCAGGGCCCTGGGATCAAGCCCTGCATCAGGCTCTCTGCTCAGCGGGGAGACTGCTTCTCCATCTGTCTCTGCCTGCCCCTCCCCCTGCTTGTGTGCTTTTTCTCTCTCTGTGAAATAAATAAATAAAATCTTAAAAAAAAAAAAAAAAGAAAAAGAGGACCTCCAGTTAGTGGTTAAAGAGGGAGAAGACAAAAACCACAGTAAAGAAGAAACTAAAATTAAAATTAAGCACAAAAATGATTTTAAGGGACATCTGGGTGGCTCAGTCGGTTAAGCGTCAGCCTTCAGCTCAGGTCATGATCCCAGAGCCCTGGGATCGAGCCCTGCTTGGGGCACCCTGCTCAGCAGGGAGTCTGCTTCTCCCTCTGCCACTCCCTCTGCTCATGCTCTCTCTCTCTCAAATAAATAAGTAAAATCTTTAAAATGTCTACTTTTATATATTCACGTTTGTCACATTGCTAACTCATTTTATTCAGAAATCATAAATGCTGCCAAGAGTAAAAAACAATAATCAAAGTAATTATTTTCAGGGTTCCTCAGGTAGCTCAATCAGTTATGCCACTCTTGATTTCAGCTCAGGTCATGATCTCAGGGTCTTGGGATCCAGCCCTGCGTTGGACTCCGTGCTCAGCAGGGAGTCTGCTTGGGGTTCCCTCTCCCTCTGCCCCTCTCCTCTCTCTAAAATAAATTTAAAAATCTTAAAAAAAAAAAGTCATTATTTTCAAGTCTCAGAATTCTAAACAGTCATTGATCCATTAAATGTTGCTAAAATTGCACGTATACTTGTTCCCTAATATTTCATGTTAAAGCACCCTGCAAGTGTTGAAATATAAAAGCCTATAGCTTTGGAATAATGACAAAATTTCACCTCTTTGTTGGTTATAAATTTAACATTAAGAAAATAATTGGAAATGTTTTTGTATTTCCTGTGTTTTGTACAAACAACTTACAAAAGAGCTTATTGAGCTGTGATAATTCACAACCTTTCTATGTGAATTGTTTGGTTTAAATAAATGTCTGTGTTCCAATTTTCTCACAAAGGAACAGACCACATGTTGAAATACTATTCAAAACAAGGCAACCAAGAGCTGCGTTCGAGATCAAAATGGGCAATTACCCACCAACTAAATATTTAAACATTAACTTAGAAATCAATTCATATGTGACTTACCAAAAACAAAAACAAAAATCTAGCTACACTGAAACTTAAGTATATAAACATCTTAAAAATATTGACCTAATTTTGGTATGTTTCTTTATAACCACTCAAGCATTAATTTTCATAACATTTTTACTCTGTAGATAAATGCTATCCGTATTTTTGGAATTAGCTGAGACTTTACTGTGAAATGAAATTATGAGATGAGAGAGTGTGGAAGCTAAGCTAAGTACTGTTGCCAGCTTTGTATCAAAATGAGATTTGCGGGCGCCTGGGTGGCTCAGCCGGTTAAGTGTCTGCCTTGGGCTCAGGTCATGGTCCCAGGGTCCTGGGATCGAGCCCCACATCGGGCTCCCTGCTCAGCGGGAAGCCTGCTTCTCCCTCTGCCCCTCCCCCTGCTCATGCTCTCGCTGTCTCTCTCTCACTCTCTGTCTCTCAAATAAATAAATAAAATCTTTTAATAAATAAATAAATACTGGGGTGCCTGGGTGGCTCAGTCTGTTAAGCGTCTGCCTTCAGCTCAGGTCATGGTCCCAGGGTCCTGGGATCGAGCCCTGCATCAGGCTCCCTGCTTCGCGGGGAGCCTGCTTCTCCCTCTCCCACTCCCCCTGCTTGTGTTCTCGCTCTCGCTGTGTGTCTCTCTCTATGTCAAATAAATAAACAAAATCTGGGGCGCCTGGGTGGCTCAGTCAGTTAAGCATCTGCCTTCGGCTCAGGGCATGATCCCAGGGTCCTGGGATCAAGCCCCGCATCGGGCTTCCCGCTCCGCAGGAAGCTTGCTTCTCCCTCTCCCGCTCCCCCTGCTCGTGTTCCCTCTCTCACTGTGTCTCTCTCTGTCAAATAAATAAATAAAATCTTTAAAAAAAAATGAGATTTGCTCTCCTGTTAACATGAGAGCTCACAGTCTTCAGTCTCTTTACCCTTCTTTTGGATGAATGGTCTGTTGGGGTTTGAGTTATAGTTTGCTGATGACTTGACAAGGGTAACTTTTTGAGAACCAGTGAGGTTTCTGTCTAATTTGAACTCAAATCAGTTTGATGCAATGGGCTCACTGCTCTCACTTGCTCTATTAGTAGGTGTAAGAAGGAGCAATAAGTCACTAGTTAAATTTTGCCTGCATTTAAAAATCTTACTCTAAGACTACAATAAAATATCTACAAATGGGATAATATGATATGGAGAAATAGTTTAGAACCATATTTTGATTCTGCTGCTGGTAACCCTTGGAAAGTTAGCACAAATATATCACAAATCTCAGTGAGGTCCCCTGGGAAAAATAAGAATTATGAGAAATTTATTCCAAAAGACCATAAGCATACGAGTGCCATGCCATTAATATTTTTCTTCTGATTCACCATATTTACTTCACTTTTTCACTCACTAAGTCTTGGAGATTTGTTAACCAGAATTGATTCTGAATTCTTAGGGAAATATAGCCTATGAGCTATAGTATATAATTCATCAACCCTTTACATTAAAGTATCTTTTGCAATTTCTTGAAATACTTCTCATTCTAATAATTTAAGAACTATAATTAGAATTTACAAAGTAAGTTATTGCGCATTTTTAATCCTTTGCAATAATCATATCAATTAAGTGCCTAACATAATGGGATTAATCTGAATTGCAAAAATTTGAGGAATGATGTGGGCAAGTGGATCTTAAAATTCTAACTCAAAAGTATGTCTGAAATCAAAGCAGTTAGGGGAAGTCATTGCATTCATTCTAAAAAGCTTGGAGAACTGTTCTCTATACTTGTGACTTAATTGCTATTTTAAATTTGGTTTATGTGTTGACATCATCTGACATTATATGAGTTTTTTGGATTGAGAGAGAACTTTTCTGTCTTACTATTATCAAAGACTGTAAATAAACATTTATGTTATTCAGGCTTCCACAGTATTTTTGAAAATCTGTACTTTTACGTAAAAGTACATATTTTTGAGTTCCCTCAGGAAGAAAAAAATATGGTAGTACTGAGTTTATGGTCCCACCTGGGCTGGAACCCAGAACCATCTGTTGGAGTTAGCAGAGGAATGTTACTTTCTACGCCTGTTGTCTTACATCTAATCTTCTTTTCTCATTTGCAAAATTCTTCTCCATTCCCAACACCTTAACTAGGGATAAGGCCTCAGAGTGACATTTCATATAACGTTGCTGGGGAATTTATAAAAAGAAGTCAAAAGACTATGGTAACTTGAAACAAAATAGAACTATATTAATCAGTAAAATCCATTAAGAAAAAATAAAGACATTGATATTATAATTATAAGTAAATATCATTTTATCATGAAAATCAAATAATTAGCTCTTAATCTATTAAAATGGGAATTTTGTAAGTTAATATAAAATCATAGTATGGCATCAAATTTAAACACAGCAAACCTGATTATGTATGGGGATAATTTATCGTCTAAAATCTCCCCATCCAGTGCTCTTTCTCCCAGGGAGAAATAAATAAAGAATGAGAGTCAGATCCAATAATTTGTAGCCATCATTCATGGTTTTATAGGTGTAATTAGTAAGCTTAAGTGGAGATTTACTATCTCTCGAGTATGATTATATATGAATTAGAAGAGTCTGCAGTTACTCCACACTATATGAAAATACAAACTATATTAAGAGAAATTTGCCAAATATAATAAAAAAATTAAGAAGCTCTAACACTTCCATCTTAAATGAGTCAAGAATAACTAGTTTATCTTTCATTTAATTTGCAAAGAGATAAATAATCATACAGAATACGTGGCTGCAAATAAATCTCCTCAAACCATATTATTTAAATTGACATAAATACTGAAATTCACACTCTGTCATGAATATTTTAAATGCCCTGGAAAATCTGGTAAATATAATTTGCATTTTCCAGCCTAAAACATGCTAAAAGAAAAAGTATGCATCACATACAGGAAAAAAATTATTGGCTTAAAATAATTTTTAAGATCCAAAACATGTTTAATTTTTACCAAAAATGAATACTATTGCAAGTATTATTACATTAAGTTTATGCATAATTGTAAAAATAACAAAGTCTTTTTAGCTTTTAGTCTCTACCGAGTACTGTTCTAAGTTCTTTACATATATTAATTCACTTAATCCCATAACAATTCCGTGAGGTGGATATTGTGATCATTATCTGTGTTTTACAGATTAGGAACTCCAAAAATCAAAAAGTTTAATTTACACACTCTGTGTTATACAGATAATAAACATCAGTGTGGTGATTTGAACCCAGGCAGTCTGAATCCAGAATCCATGTATCCATAATGGAGAATGGACACATGCACGCCTGTGTGTGTTATGTCCACACTAATAAAAAGTTAAATGCCTTTGACATTTTAACAGGATAAAAATATCAGTACTAGAACAGGTCTTAGGAAGTAAAATGAGTTACCAGGGTCACAACATTAATGAATGGTAGTTTTGACAGCAGATTATTGTTCTCATTCTACCACTCTTAACTGTATGGAGTTTCCTCAAAAAGTTGAAAATAGAGCTACCATACGATCCAGCAATTGCACTACTGGGTATTTACCCCAAAGATACAAAAGTAGGGATCCGAAGGGGTACGTGCACCCCGATGTTTATAGCAGCAATGTCCACAGT